>NC_132856.1:51957105-52261405 GCF_048164855.1 Canis lupus baileyi
TTGGCCACAGGACGCCTGGGTGGCTCAGCGGTTAAACGTCTGCCTTCGGCTCAGGGCGTGATCCTGGAGTCCTGGGATCGAGTCCCGCATCGGGCTCCCTGCATGGAGCCTGCTTCTCCCTCTGCCTATGTCTCTCCCTCTCTCTCTGTGTGTCTCTCACAAATAAATAAAATCAGAAGAAAAAAGAAGAATCATTGGCCACATGAATCTGTCTTCAGATCTGGAGGTTGGGCTGATATCACATGTCTCAGCTTCTGCCATCTGATCACATGGTTGGCCTTTCTGGTGTGGCCCGACCCAGAGTCATCTCTGAGCATAAACAAGGGGCCCACCATGAGTCATCAAGTCAGCATAAGCTACCCAGTGCGGTCTGAGGTTCCCACCATGAGTAGCCAACACAGTCCTATCGGGAAATCCCAAGGGTTTAGAGGTTACCTCCCATGAGCCAAGACAGAGGACAGACCTCTCTTTGGGTAATCCTTCACTATATAGTGTTACACCTCAATTTAAAATGTATCAAAATAATAACACCACATCTAGGCCAATTGCAATAAAACCTAGACATCAAAGAAATAGAAATGACTTTAAGATCAGCTGGGATAAAAACAAGAATCATACTGACCACTGGCATTCCAAAAGCAACATTGGAAGTCAGAAGACAGGGAATTGCATCTTCAACCTACTGATTTTAAAAAACCAAAGTCAACTTTGCACTGAAAACAGTTTTCAAAACATAGCAAAAGGAAGATATTTCAGGCAAATAAAAACAGAGTTTGCCACCAGCAAACCCACCTCAAAAAAATTCTAAAGGATGTTCTTCAAGCAGAACAGAAGAGAAGTGATCCCAGAGGGAAGGGTTGAGAACCAAAACAGAATATTAAGTGAAAAAAAGTGGGTAAATCCAAATGAATGAATTTGAAATACTCATAATAATGCAATGTATTATGAGGTTTAAGAACAATTTAGAACTCATTTTCTTAAAAAGTAGTATGGTGGCCAGAGTTCAGCAGATGTCTCTCGAGCATAGAAGGCAGCCCAGCTCCTGAGGTTTATAAGTTGGGTAGGGTATGTGATGTGAGAAACCTAAGTCCAGCAACCACTGTATGATCTCCTTGTGGCCGACACTCAAGAGGGCAGAGAGCATGACATGAGCTGGACTCTGCAGGGGGATCACTGCGGGAGCCCCAGTGAAGGCAAAGGCTGGGGCTGGGGGACTGTGTACAGAGAAGCAGCCTCTTAGCACAACTGGTTTCTGTGAAAATGAAGACTCTGAGCTTACAAGATATTGCGTGTCAGGAGTGGTTTTGCAACTGGCCACGTGACCTCCCCCAAGCGCTAAACTTGTCTGGGGGGACTGGACCGGCTCTGCTTGCATTCTGAGCCCAGTGCAGGTGTGTGGCACTCCCACACCCCACTGACAGTGTACAGGGAAGTGTGCCTTTTTTTTTTTTTTTTTCAAAGGAAGAAGTCATGTTTTAGCACAGAAGAAGGGTTAGAACCAACCTGAGCATCCCTGTCATCTCAGGACGCAACATGTCTGTTACATAATTCTGGATACTTCTCTCTAGCCTCAGAATAATTCCTCAGTTAAAAATATTTTCTCTGGGCAGCCCAGGTGGCTCAGCGGTTTGGCGCCGCCTTCAGCCCAGGGCGTGATCCTGGAGACCCGGGATCAAGTCCCGCGTCGGGCTCCCTGCATGGAGCCTGTTTCTCCCTCTGCCTGTGTCTCTGCCTCTCTCTCTCTCTGTCTTTAATAAATAGTAAATAAAATCTTTAAAAATAAATAAATAAAAATATTTTCTCAACAATGCTAATTATTAGAGGGAAATGCAGATCAAACCCGCAGTGAGGTACCACTTCACATGTTTTAGGATGACTATTATAAAAAAAAACAAAAACAAAGAAAATCACAAGTGTTACGAGGACATGGAGGAAAGGGAGCCGTCTTGCCCTGGGCCAGTGGGAATGTGGGAACATGGGAACATGAAGTGAGGCAGCCACTGTGGGAGACAGCACGTTCAAATTTCCTTCCTTTTTTGAGACAGAATAATATTTCCTTGTGTGCTTAAATCACATTTTGTTTACCCATTCATTCATCAATAGACACTTAGGTTAGCGGTTGTGAATCGTGCTGCTGTGAACATGGGTGTACACATACCTGTTCAAGACCCTGCTTTCAATTCCTTTGGGTGTCTACCCGAAAGTGGAATCACTGGGGGCGCCTGAGTGGTGCAGTCGGTTGGGCATCTGAACTCTTGGTTTCAGCTCAGATTGTGATCTCAAGGTCGTGAGATAGGCTCCGGGTCAGGCTCCATGGCCAGCAGGGAGTCTGCTTGAGATGCTCTCTCCCTCTCCACCACTCCCACTTGTGAGCGCTCTCTAAAATAAATAAGTCTTGAGCAGCCTAGGTGGCTCAGCGGTTTGGCGCTGCCTTCAGCAGGGTGTGGTCCTGGAGACCGGGGATCGAGTCCCACATCCGGCTCCTGCTTGGAGCCTGCTTCTCCCTCTGCCTGTGTCTCTGCCTCTCTCTCTTTCTCTCTCTCTGTGTCTCTCATGAATAAATAAATAAAATATTTTAAAAAATAAAATAAGTCTTTTTTAAAAAAGGAAGTGGAATTGCTGGATTAAATGGTAATTCTGGGTTTCATTTCTCGAAGACCCTCCATATAGTTTTCCATAGCAGCACCATTCTACATTCCCAGCAGCAGCACACCAGGCTTCTAACTAATCTCCATCCTCACCAACCCTTACTATTTTCTTTGCTCCTGTCGTTTTTATTCTAGCCATCCTGATGGGCATACGATGGGTGATACCCGTCTGTGTCAGCCTGATAATTTTGAAAGCATTTTAAGTCTGTAGCAGCTTTTTAAATTTTTATTTATTTATCTAAGAAAGAGAGCATGTGAGCAGGAGGAGGAGCAGAGAGAGAGGGAGAGAGAGAATCTCAGGCAGACTCCCTGCTGAGCACAGAGCCTACACAGGGCTTGATCTCTCGACACTAGGATCATGACCCAAGCTGAAATCGAGTCAGACACTCAACTGACTGAGCCACCCAGGTGCCCCAAACTGCAGGGTGAGGTTTATGGGATTATTTCAAAAGCCTACACCCAACAGCTAACTGTTTTCAGGAGAAATAGGGAGACTTCAGAGCACCACTGTATCAGCAAAGCCACAGATTAGCAAACCCACTGAGATGAAACAAAGCTGCAGACCTTACATGTGCCTCAACAAAGACCAGCACAGCCCTTACAGGAGATGATGAGAACTTCCCCTAGATAGCTGTCCCTAGAGTAAAGTTTCACTGCTCACACCACAACTGGTCAGAACTTAGCTGGACTTGAAAAATGGAAAACTATGAAAGTTCTAGCATCAATAACAACCAGAGCAGCGAGCTTCTCAGAGAACCCCTCCCTGTTTCTGATTCAAAGGATGATGAGAATTTCAAATGCTCTTTCACTTAATTATTTGCTCTGATGGGTTAGAGGCAACTTACAGTGTTTGAGGACACAGTTCACCCAAGATCACTCTTATTGCTTTTTTTTTCTTTTTTAATATTTTGTTTATTTGACAGAGTGAGAAGGTGAGAGAACAGAAGCAGTGGGGAGGTGCAGAGGGAGAAGACCCCGCTGAGTAGGGAGCCTGATGTGGGGCTCCGTCCCAGGACCCTGAGATCATGACCAGAGCCAAAGGCAGACACTTAACTGACAGAGCGCCCCAGGTGTCCCAAGACCGCCCTCATTTCTGGTGTCAGTTATAAATTGAGGTTTCCTTGAGACTGCCTTCCTTCCAGAACTGACTAGAAGCTCTTAACATCCACAGCTACAGCTTATTCCAGGGGAAGGATGGTACAGACTGCGAAGAGCTGAGGCAGAAGCGCACAGCGCAGCTTCTGTTGTTCTCCCCCCATGCAGACAGGACAGCTTTACTCTCTCAGCTTCGATGTGTGATGCAACCCAGAGTATCATCAGTCAGGGACGCTCACCCACGCACAGGGTCTGAGTGTGTATGGGGCACTATCATGTGGGCACAGTCAACCAATTGGTGGATTGCCCACAAGGTCAATCCCAGCCTCCTGATGCACAGATACCACGTGATCCAAAGCCCCCTCTCAGATCATACTGTGGGTCTCTCTGGCCCCCAGCCTAAGTCATACCACTGGACTATCCGGTGTGACCCAAGGCTTCCCTGCAAACAGAGACCCTCCTCCGCGGCATGACATATCAGAGATTACCTCCCAGAAGTGGGGGACAAAGGCCAGACCTCTTTTTGGAGAAGATGAAACTCTAATACACAGGTTCCCAGTCCATCTCCAGGAAATGGTGAAGTGCAGGAGGGTAGGAACCAGAACATCTTGGTCTCTCAGGGCCAGGGATTTTGTTGGATGCAAAGAGTGAGGACTACCAAAAAAGGAAATCCTTCCAGTATTGAAATATTTGGGTCATCGGGGCACCTGGGTGGCTCAGTGGTTGAGCATCTGCCTTGGGCTCAGGTCATGATCCTGGGGTCCCAGGATTGAGTCCCACATCAAGCTCCCCCCAGGGAGCCTGCTTCTCCCTCTGCCTGTGTCTCTGCCTCTGTGTGTGTGTGTCTCTCATGAATAAATAAATAAAATCTTTAAAAAAATATTTGGGTTATCATCAAGTGAGAGGGTATGAATGGGGCTCTGCCTTCAGGGCTGCCTCCTGAGCTACTGGGAGAGAAGGCTCTTCCTCTCAACATGATGGTCACTGCGCTGGAGTGAACACTGAAGTCCCTGAAATCCATATGTTGAAATCCTAACCCCCAATGTGATGGTATTAGGAGGGAGGGCCTTTGCTAGGTGATTAGATTGTGAAGGTGGAACCTTTGGAATGGCATTAGTGCTCTTATAAAAGAGATCCAGGGGAGCTTTCTTGCCTTCTTACCTCTAAGTGAAGGTACACCAAGATGACAGCCATCTACAGGCCAAGAAGAGAGATCTCACCAGAACCTGACCTTCCTACCACGTTGATCATGGACTCCCCAGCCTCTATAAGAATTTAATTTCTTATTATAAGCCAGACAGTCTGCAGCATTTTCTTATAACAGCCTGAAGGAATAAGACCATACTTGGCTATACCCACCATGCCCTGCCTCTCCTGAGCTCTCAGGTTGTCTTCTCAACTGTAGCCCCACAAAAGAGCTCCCCCCAAAAAGTTCTTTCTTCTCCCTAAGAGCAGAAGGGCCCCAGGGACAGAGATTGGGCTCCTCACAGGGTCCCCTACTCAGGCTGACTGGCTTTGGGCAAATCACAACTTCACTGGGCCTCAATTCCAGGGGCTGGGCTAGAATCACCTTTCTTGGGCCATGGGGCATGTGTCAGTCTTGGCATGGGAGACACTTAGAAGGTTTCAGTGCTGTGAGGGTCTGTGTCCTTTGAAGTTTGTGCTGTGTTCCTTATCACCTGTCCCCCTGGCTGATGTCCCCGTGTATTGAGGTTGTGGCCACAGGGCTATCTTAGTAGCTTCAACAGATAACAGTGTCCAGCTAGAGTGCATTTCATCACTGATTTCTAAAATTAATTTTTATTTTTTTATTTTTTATTTTTTTAAAAGATTTTATTTATTTATTTATTCATGAGAGACACAGAGAGAGAAAGAGGCAGAGACATAGGCAGAAGGAGAAGCAGGCTCCATGCAGGGAGCCTGACATGGGACTCGATTCCCAGTCTCCAGGATCAGGCCCTGGGCTGAAGGCAGCGCTAAAACACTGAGCCACCTGGGCTGCCCCTAAAAGTAATTTTTAAAAAACATGGTTAAGGGGTGCCTGGGAGACTCATTGGTTAAGCATCTGCCTTTGGTTCAAGTCATGATCCCAGGGTCCTGGGGTTGAGCCCCATGTTGGGTTCCCCTGCTCAGCGATGAGCCTGCTTCTCCCTCTCCCTCTGCCTGCCGTTCCCTCTGCATGTACTCTGTGTGTGTGTGTGTGTGTGTCAAATGAATGGATAAAATCTTTTTTAAAAAATCATGGTTAAATATATATAACATAACATTTATCATCTTAACCATTTTTAAGTGCCCGGTTCAGTGGCATCAAGTACACTCACATTGTTTTGCAACCATCTCCACCATCTGTCTCCAGAACTTTTCCATCCTCTGAAGCTGAAACTGTGTCACCAGGAAACACTGACTCCCCGTCCCCAACCCCAGCCCCTGGCACCCGCCATATACTTCCTGTCTCTATGGATGTGTACATATCCTTCATACTTCATAGAAGTAGAGTCACACAGCACTTTTCCTTTTTTGTAACTAGCTTCTTTCACTCAGCATAATATCTTCAAGACTCATCCATGTTATGTTAGATTTTCCTTTTTAAGGCTGAATAATATTCCACTGTATGGATGGACTATCTTTTGTTTATTCATTCATCCATCAATGGACACTAAGGTAGTTCCCACTTTTGGGCTACTGTGAGTAATGCTGCTGTGAATACAAGTGTGCAATTTTCTCTTTCAGACCTTTCTTTCAGTACTTTTGAGGAAATACCTGGACATGGATTCTTGGATCATACAGCGATTCTATTTTGAATTATTCCAGTAGCTGCCATATTGTTTTCCATAGTGGCCATTATCACATCTGTTTTTACTGTTCTCTTGTAATTAGAGCAAGTGGTGCTGGCTGCCATGTATAATAATGGTAGAAATTTTTTTTTGATAAGCTTCATTAGATAAAACAGTGAACCCCCTGAAATAAAATTAAAATCTGCTAAAAAATCTGGGTGTTGAGGCATATCCCAGCTGCTCTGACTTTGCTTCTGGTGGAGTTGTAGGCTGAATGTGAATTTTCAAGGTGGACTTTTTTTGTTTTTGGCTTTCAACGTGTTTTCTTTTGCTAATGGTACAAATACTTCTGTTTTCTCCTGCTGTTAATCTGGAACAAACCTTCAACAAGGGGGTGGACTGGAAGATTTTTCTGACATTCTTTCTGGTGATCTTACATCTTCCCTCTTCATGGTGTTTCCAGGAGATATTTGCTGGTCTATCATTAAAAACACAAAATAACATGGACTTTGTAGCAGTCACATAGCCTAGGAACTGCTGGCATATTAATTTCTTCACACCCGTTTTGCCAGGATAATAGCTAGCAAGATTGCAGCTAATAGAACCAGTCCCAGCTGTCTCCATGGTAACATTGTACCGTACCAATGTCACCTTCATCCCGCCAAAAACATGGTTCATAGGGCCAGTCCCAGTCGTCTCCATGGTAACATTGTACCCTATCAACATCACCTTCATCCCTCCAAGGACATGGTTGCACAGAGATCAAGGTAGAGCCAGGAGGAGGAAAGATACTACTATATTTTTAAATCTCTACTTACACCGTTTCCATCTCTATAGATGAAGTTAACAATATTTAAAAGCAGAAAGGCTTATAATGGGCTTTGACATTTTTATAAGGCAGCATTTTAAAGCAGAGTATCATGGAACAATGGTCTCAAACTGTACAGGCAAAAGCATTCTCCTGACCACATGATGAAGTAGAATGAGACTTCAGGTATGGTCTCAAGAGCAGAGACTGCTAGGAATCATACTCTGAAAAAGAGTAGCATTATGATGACAAGAAATCTAAATATAATCTATGGCCACCAGGATCTAATGCCTGGGATCCAGTAAGTACCAATCATTGTTCAATGAATGGGCAGGATTTCACATTTGTAGCAACTTAGGTTGTCATTAGGTCATCTCAAAGACCTCTCTACAGAACATAAGGTACAGGATGTAGATTCATTCATTACTACAAATAATGACTATCGTCATCTATCCAGCCTCTTATAACAGAATACCACAGACTGGATGGCTTATAACCAACAGAAATTTCTAAGTTCTGAAGGCTGAGATATAGAAGATCAAGTCCTCAGCAGATTTGATTCCTGGTGAAGATTCATTGCCTTCTTATAAAAGTATTCTTATTGTGTCCTCACGTGGTAGAAAGAGGGGAAGAGAGAGCTCCCGTGTGCCACAAATCCCATTCATGAGAACTCTCCTCTCATGATCTAATCACCTTCTGAAAACCCTACCTCCTAACGTCATTATGGTGGGGATTAGGATCTCAACATAGGAATATTGAAGGAATACAGACATAGATCATAACATTGAACATTGGCTGAGTGTGTAGTACATGCCAGGCACCAGAGAGGTGGTAGTGAACAAGAGAGACAAATCTACAGTTCTTCAGACCTTCATCCAGTGGGGAAGATGGGCAGAAAAAAACATTAGTGAGTACTAGGGAGAAAGGCAAACAGGGCAAGAGGCTATAGAGTGATCTCAGACAGAGTAGCCAGGGAACACCTTCTTGAAAACATGATGCTGAGCAGAGCCCAGAGTGAGGGGATGGAGCCAGGCAGTAATATGGGGTGAGGGGAGCTTTCAGGCAGCAGAAACAGCAAGTGCAAAGGTCCTGAGGCATGACTGCACTTGATGTGCTTATGTTCAAGAAGAACTTGGAACTGCAGGAGCAAGTAAGGGGGGAATAGAAGACTATCCAAGGGGAGTTTTTAGGACATTATGAATACTTTGGTGGTTACTGGATAATCTATGCTGCCCTTATAGACACCTGGAAAGCATTTAGCAGATCTTGAGGGCTGAAGAAAAGTCCATCTTGATTTTCTTCTCTAATGTGTTATATGCTGAAAATTATTTTCCTTAGATGCTTTCAGAGTGTGATGGAGAGAATTTTTTGTTATTTTTTGTTGTTGTTGTCTTGTTTTATTTTTAGGCTAAAGCACATGGTCTCACTTAACTTATGTCACTTAACAGAGTCTCTTGCCTCCTGGCCCTTGTATCCTTCTGTGTAACTAACTAACCCAGAAGTCCCAGGGTGACGTGCTCCACAGAGGTGAACTATGTAGAAGCCATTGGTGAGGCAAGGAGGAACAATAGTTAAGACCTTCGGTTGAGCAGGACTGTTTGGGCCTGATTCAGGTCCTACCACTTCCTGTAAGAGGGGAACAAGGGAATGGCAAGAGTATCTGTATGAACAAAGTAGAAATATTAATAAAAAATATGAAAACCTAAAAAGAAACAAAAAAATTCTAATGCAGATTTGAGCAGCTTGAAGAAAGAATCAGCACAATTTAAGTTAGGGACAATAGTAATTATCGAATCTAAGGAAAAGAGAAGAAAGAAAAAGAAAGAAAGAGAGAGAGAAAGAAAGAAAGAAAGAAAGAAAGAAAGAAAGAAAGAAAGAAAGAAAGAAGAAAGAAAGAAAGAAAGAAAGAAAGAAAGAAAGAAAGAAAGAAAGAGAAAGAAAGAAAAACAGAACTTTAGGGACTTGTGGGAAACCATTAGGTAGACCAACATACTCCTTGTGGGAGTCCCAGAAGGAAAAGAATGAGAGAAAGGAGCAGAAATAATAGTTGTAAACATCCCATATTTGATGAAACAAACATAAAGCTCAATAAACTCCCAAGAGGATGAACTCAAAGAGACCCACACTGGGACGCCTGGGTGGCTCAGTGGTTGAGCGTCTGCCCCTTTGGCTCAGGACATGATCCCAGGGCCCCGGGTTTGAGTCCTGCATTGGGCTCCCTGTGAGGAGCCTGTTTCTCCCTCTGCCTATGTTTCTGCCTCTCTCTCTGTGTCTCTCATGAATAAATAAATAAAATATTAAAAAAAGAGAGACCCATACCAAGACATATTATAACCAAACTATTTTTTTAATATTTTATTTATTTATTCATGAGAGACACAGAGAGAGGCAGAGACACAGGCAGAGGGAGAAGCAGGCTCCACGCAGGGAGCCCGACACGGGACTCGATCCCGGATCTCCAGGATCAGGCCCTGGGCCGAAGGCAGGCGCCAAACCGCTGAGCCACCCAGGGATCCCTATAACCAAACTATTGAATGCCAAACACAGAAGGAATCTTGAAAGCAGCAAGACAGAAGCAACTCATCACATACAAAAGATCCTCCAGATCATAGCAGATTTCTCATCAGAAGCTTTGAAGGCCAGAGGCAGTGTTCTGATATATTCAAAATACAAAATGAAGAAAAGTGTCAACCAAGAATCCTACATCTGGCAAAACTGTCCTTCAAAAGTAAAAGAGGAGTGAAGACATTCCCAGACAACAAAAGTTAAGGGAGATCTTCATGACTAGACCTACCTGCAAGACTTGCTCCAGGGAGTCCTGCAGGGTGAGTTGAAAGGACAAGAACTCAAAGCTATGTGGAGACATAAAGAGCTCAATGAAGAGAAATACATGGCTGATTATAAAAACTGGTATTCTTGTTACTACAATTTTAACTCTATTGTTTGTTTTCTACATATTTTAAGAGGCTAATGTGTTCCACAAATTACTGGTTTATGTTTTTGGACACCCAATGTGTGAAGATATAATTTGGGGACACCAACAATTGAAAGAAGTGGGAATGGAGCTGTGAAGGAGCCCAGTGTTTGTTTGTTACTGTTGTTAAGCTGGGATAAATCCAAATTAGTGTTATAACTTCTGGATGTCAAATGTAATCCCCAGGGTGATCACAAAGAAAATTTAAACATTTCACTACCATGGGGCACCTGGGTGGCTCAGTGGTTGAGTGTCTGCCTTCAGCTCAGGATGTGATCCCGGGATCCTGGGACTGAGTCCCATATCGGGCTCCCCACAAGGAACCTGCTTCTCTCTCTGCCTGTGTCTCTGCTTCTTTCTGTGTGTCTCTCATGAATAAATAAATAAATTTTTTTAAGAATAAATGTTCCACTACCAAAAAATTAAATATAAAACAGGCAGAAGATAAGGGACAAAGTAGCAATGTGACAGAAGTCAGTCCTCTCATTAGTCAGCCCTGAACAGGAAGGAAATTCCACCCACTGCTACGTGGACAGACTCAAGGACATCATGCTCCGTGAAGAAAGCCATTTGCAGAAAGACAAATACTGTCTTTTTCCACTCATGAGATCCCTAGAAGAGTCAAACTCACAGAGTCCAAAAGCAGAATGATGAGTGGCTGGATGTGTGCGAGGGGATGGGGAGTCAGTGTTTCATGGGGACAGAGTCAAACAGTTGGGGAAGATGGAAAAGTCCTAGGGATGGACAGTGGTGAAGGCTGCAAAGCCATGTGAATGTACTTAATGCCACTTAAAAATGATTGCAATTGTGATTTTTTTTCTTTCTTTCTTTCTTTTTTTTTTTTTTAGAGTGGAAGAGAGAGCAAGGGGAGGGGCAGAGGGAGAGAGAATCTTAAGCAGTCTCCATACCCAGAGTGGAGTCCGACACCGGGCTTGATCTCACAACTCTGAGATCATGACCTGAACCAAAATCAAGAGTCTGACTGTTAACTGACTGAGCCACCCTGGTGCCCCTATGATTGTAAATTTCATGTATATTTCACCACAATAACGAAAAAGTATATGAGAAATTTTTAAATGAGCTATCAAACCATGCAAAGACGTGGAGGAACTCTAAGCACATATTTCTTTTGCTTTAGTGAAAGATGCCAGTCTGGGAACATTCTCTACTATATGATTCCAACCATACGACATTCTGGGAAAAGACAAAACTTTAGAGACAGAAAAAGATCCGTAGTTGCTGGCAGATGTAGATGAACAGTAGATTTTTAGGGCAATGAAACTATTTTGTATAGGACTATAATGGTGGGTCTGTGCCATTATTTTCAACGTCCATAGAATGTCCAACACCAAGAGTGAGCCCTGATGTAAATTGTGGGCTTTAGTTAGTAATGTATCAATATTGCTTCATTCTTTATTCTTCATCGGACACTAATGCAAAATGTTAGTCATGGGGGAATGGGGAGGGGAGTGGGAATATGGACACTCTTTGTACTTACTGTTTAATTTTTATGTAAAACTTAAACTGCTCTGTAAATTAAAGTCTATGAATTTTTACAAAATGCATGTCCCATCCCAACTGCCTATGACCAAGTCCAGGGCCCCCGGTCCAGTGACACTTCAGTCTTAGCTGACACTGTTTCCTCTGCTTAGATGCCCACACTTAACATTTGAGGTTCCCCCATTCCTAGGCTGAGTCCTCCAGCAGTCTCCCCCTTTGTGATCACTGGTCTTCCCAGCTTCTGGAGGAGGGTGGTGATCTAGGCAAGATGTTGTGTGAGGGTCTAAGGAACCCAAGTACTGTGGACAGGGATGAGAGCTGTATTTTTTTTAAGTCCTTTTTTAGGTTAATTGATCTTTAACCAGATCACCAGAATGATCACCAGATTCACCAGAATGAGCTGATGTTGTTTCCCTTAAAAGGGAATGAGGGAAAGAGACCAGAAATGGAAAGGAGGGGATCCCTGGGTGGCTCAGCGGTTTAGCGCCTGCCTTTGGCCCAGGGCGAAATCCTGGAGACCTGAGATCGAGTCCCATATCGGGCTCCTGATATGGAGTCTGCTTCTCCCTCTGCCTCTGTCTCTGCCTCTGTCTCTCTCTCTGTGTCTTTCATGAATGAATAAATAAATAAAATCTTAAAAAAAAAGAAATGGAGAGGAATTAAAAGACAGTTTCCACAGGAACATTTAAATGGCTTTAAATGCTGAACCTGCCCTCAACAGGATTCAGTGTGTAATAATTCATCGTGAATTAATCATTAAAAACCTATTTGTAAGCATAAAATTTCTGTCTCTTATCATCCTAAGCCCTTAATAAACAAACTCTTAAAATTCGATCAGTTAATTAACTTGAATTTAAATAAAACAAAAAAAAATCAATCAGTATTTTGGCAACAGGCACTATTTCCCTACAGAGCCTCAACAACAAAAGGTGAAGACAAGGGGGGTGCATTGCTCTGGTGGCCGGTCACACCTGCATCTGAATCCACCAGGGAGCCCTGCGCACGTGAGAAAGCAGCTCTGTCAGTAGCTGGCAGCAGCCCCTCAGCTCAGTGAGGCCACTCTGTACAGGGGTCCCTCAGACCAAAGAGAAACTACGTGATTCCCAAGCCATTCCCCACTCTTCTTAGACCCTGATTTCTCATTAAACCAGACAAAAGCATCATTGGGCAAAAAGATGGTGGCATTGCACTCATGGGAAATCAGGACTTGGGGCTACTTTTTCTCCCGGCTCCCCCAACTGCCAAGCTTATCTCTACAGATGGCAGATCCAGCTGGCACTTCAGTTAGCAAACTTTTTTGGGTGAGATTGTGGACAAACCCCCTTAAATGCTGAAGCAAGAAAAATCTCAATTCCAAGGAAAACAACTAGTCATGAAGCTCTGGTTTTTATTCCAAAGGAAGCAAACTGAACTTTCCCCTCCAGGTGGTTTCCAGATCAGCCTTAGTTCAAGGCAAAGACCAGATCAACCCTAGCACTGGGAACAGTGCTTTGGAACAAAGGGGGAAATGGTTTCTACCAACCTGGGTAGAGAGAAAGGGGGAATCTGGCTCCCTCTCGTGGTCACCATGTGTCACACACTCGTTGGCGGCCCCGCTTCATTGCCACCTGCCATCATCATGCACCAAGTCCTCTCTGAGGTCACCAGCACATCTTTCAGTAGGTGCATAAATATACCGTGGTCATCCAAATAGACAAATATATAGAGATAGAGATAGAGATAGAGATAGAGATAGAGATAGAGTTAGAGATGATAGAGATAGAGGTAGAGATAGAGACAAAAAATATATATGGAGAGAAAGAGAATCTATAGAGACAGTGAAAAGATCAGGGGTTGCAGGGGAGATACATGAGCAGAGCATAGCAGAGTTTTATGACAGTGAAATTATTCTGGATCATAGTAATGGATACGGGATCTCGTGCCTTTGGCAAAACCCATAGAATGTTCAGCACAAAAACTAAACCCTAATGTAAACTATGGACTTCAGTTAATAACGTATAAATATTGCTTCTCCAGTTGTAACAATGTTCCCCACTAATGCAAAGTAATAGGGGAAACTAAGAGGTGGAGCAGAGGGGATTTATGAGGATCTTCTGTACCATACACTCAATTTTTCTACAAACCTAAAATTGGGGTCTATTTTTTTCTGATGTCTATTTTAAAAAAAAAAAACTTCATTTGATGCATAATATAAAAACTGATACAGAAAACAAGTACTGCATGAAACCAGTTATAGGAGGTCCATAGAGGATCTATACAGAGATCTACAGAAAGTAGATGGTGGGTGCCAGAGTTGGGGAAGGGGAAAATGAGGAGTTCATGTTTAATGGGGATGGGTTTCAGTTTGTGGGAAGATGCAGAGTTTGGGAGGTGGATGGTGTGGACGGTCAGTCAACAACATGAATGTGCTTAATGCCACTGAAATGTATGCTTTGAAATGGCTAAGATGGGGCACCTAGATGGCTCATTGGGCTAAGACTTAATTTCAGCTCAGCTCATGATCTCAGGGTTGTGAGGTCGAGTCCCACGTTGGGCTTTGTGTGGGGGGTGGAGCCTGCTTAAGATTCTCTTCCCCCTTCCTCTCCCTCTGCCCTTCTCCCCCCTCTAAAAAAAAAATATAAGTAAATGGCTAAGATGGTAAATTTTATGTGATGTGCATTTTACCACAATTTTTTGAAAGATGCTTAGAGGGGGGAAAAGATGGTATAATTCTTTGAAGACACTATGGGAAAAACCCTTTCTAGGGCAGCCCTGGTGGTGCAGCGGTTTAGCACCGCCTGCAGCCTGGGGTGTGATCCTGGAGACCTGGGATCGAGTCCCACATTGGGCTTCCTGCATGGAGCCTACTTCTCCCTCTGCCTGTGTCTCTGCCTCTCTCTTCGCTCTCTCTGAATGAATGAATAAATAAATCTTAAAAAAAAAAAAAAAACTTTCTATAAAGGTTTTTTTTTTTTTGAGATTTCATTTATTTACTTGAAACCAAGAGATAGAGCACAAGCAGGGAGTAGAGGAGAAAGCAGGCTCCCCACTGAGCAGGGAGCCTGATGCTGGGCTCGATCCCACGACCCTGGGATCATGGCCTGAGTCAAAAGCAGCTACCCAACCGACTGAGCCACCCAGGTACCCCAGGAAAAACCCTTTCTAAAGTTAGCATGGGAAAAACCTTTCCAACTGTGGCTCTAGAGCTACAAGATTAAATATTGATAAACTCAACTATATGAAAATAAACTTTGGGGCTCCTGGGTGGCTCAGTTGGTTAAGCATCTGCCTTTGGCTCAGGTCATGATCTCAAAGTCCTGGGATCAAGCCCCTCCTGGGGCTCCCTGCTCAGCGGGGAGCCTGCTTCTCCTCCTTCTACTGCTCCCCCTGCTTGTGCTGTCAAATAAACAATTTTGTGTTTTTTTTTTAATAAACAGGGGCACTTGGGTGGCTCAATGGTTGAGCATCTGCCTTCAGTTCAAAGTGTGATCCCGGGACCCTGGGACCGAGTCCCACATCGGGCTCCCTGCATGGAGCCTGCTTATCCCTCTGCCTGTGTCTCTACCTCTCTCTCTGTGCCTCTCATGAATAAATAAATAAAATCTTAAAAAAAAAAAAAAAGGAGACCCCAGAGAGCTCCCGTGTCCCTTCCACCACGTGAGGGCACAGCAAGAAGTGTCTACAATTCAGGAGAGAGCCCTGGCTCCGCCGGGCCGGCACTCAGGTCTCAGACTTCCAGCTTCCAGAACTCTTTGAGAAACAAACACCCGTTTTATAAAGCACTGGGTCTGTGGTATTTTGTCGGGACACCCTGAACGACCCGAGACAGAACCTCGCCCCGGGCCATTCCACACTTTAGCTACACCCTGGCGTCCACAGCTTCTCCGTGGGAACTCCGGTAAGGACCCCAGGCCCCGGGAGCCACCCACCCACCCCGAGGTCAGGTGCAACTTCCTGTGTCCCCACGGCCTTGCTGCCACTTGCTGTTGGCACATCTCTGCCAGATTGTGGTGACTCTCATGTGGCCAACTGGGATCCTTCTGGATGCTTGGCTGAGACCAATGAAAGAGGCTTCTGGTCCCCACTTAACCAATTCCACTGCCTCATCCGGGGCCTCACCAGCAGCCAGCAAGCAGGGCCCTCAAGGGCCGGCCTCTCCTCAATCAACAGCCTCTCAAGTGCTTACGATTACGAAGATGGGGTGCCTGGGGGGCTCAGTTGGTTAAGCATCTGCCTTCAGCTCTGGTAATGATCTCAGGGTCCTGGGATCAAGTCCTGTATCGGGCTCCCTGCTCTTCAAGGAGTCTGCTTCTCCCTCTGCCCCTCCCCTGCTTGCTCTTTCTCTCAAATAAATAATAAATAAAATCTTTTTAAAAAACAAATACAAAGATCAATCATGGAACCAGCTTTTTGAAAGAAACCTGGTTAATTAACATTTCTTACCATATCCTGTTCAGGCAGGTCATACCGTTGGGGTATTCACCAAACAGCTTCCTTGGACAGATTTTTTTGTTGTTGTTCCACTGACCTTTACCTCCTCCCTTTGATGCTGTTAAAAAACAAGAATTATACCTTTAACAAGCTCCAGTAAAAGTCTAGGGGAAAATGTAAACTCAGGGGCACGGGGCAATGGGACCTAATTTCTTTTACTAATTTCAGTGTTGTTTTAATTTTATACAGGGGGCATATTGCCCTGGGGGAAGAGGAGAGTTCTATTCACAAGAGCCCAGAAGTGGAAACAACCCAGATGTGCAATATTTGAATAAGGAGTAAACCAGATGTGGTGGAGCCACACGGGGGACTATTAGTCACCCATAAAAAGGAATGAAATCCTGTCCTTGCTACAACATGGATGATCGTCGAAAACACTAGGCGAATAAGAGGTCAGACACCGAAGAGTCACGCAGTGTAGGATTCCATCTGTATGAAATATCCAGAGTCGGTAAATCCATAGAGACAAGCAGGCTGGGGATGGCCAAGGACCAGATGGCGGGGGGCATAGCAAGTGACTGCTTAGTGGGGGTGCTCTATGTGGGGGCGATAGAATGTTTTAGAAATAGAGGTGGTGGTCACACAATGCGAAGGTTCTGAGTACCACTGGATGGTACGCCTCGAAGGGGTTAGTTTGATGCTATGTGGGTTTCACCTCAATGAAAGTTAAAATAAACAGTTGACAAACGTGGAGCCTTATCCCTGCCAACCACCCTCACACTTTCCCCCTGAGCTTTCCCCTTGTTTTCCTTGAGTAACAAGGTCAGTGGCGTGAGAGAAAGGGGCCGGGGGTGGAAGGTCTGGGACCTCCCTGACAGCGCAGCGGCTCCAAGGATGTTGTTTCGGCAGGTCCTCCGTGGCTGCAGGAGACATGTGGTGCCGGGTCCGCGGAGCCTAGGGAGTCCTTGGCCGTGTGCCTCGTCTGACCTCAGCTGACCTGGAAGGGCCATCCCCACAGGTATGGTTCCTAATAACAAGTGGCTGCTCTTCGTAACAGCTGCCAGGTGGGGAAAGGACACCGAGCCTTGCAGCTGCCCTCAGGGAAATCTTAAAAGGGCAAGGCCAGGACTTCTCCTCGGGATGGCAGCCGGTTCTCCAGAAGCTCCATCTGGTAGGTCATGATGCATCAGTGACAGCTTACGTGAGATGCCAGTGTCTCACGAGCTCCGTAAGGTACAGGAACAAAAGTGTTGGGCAGGGAAGCCCGGGTGGCTCAGCAGTTTAGCGCCGCCTGCGGCCCAGGGCGCGATCCTGGAGACCCAGGATCAAGTCCCATGTCGGGCTCCCTGCATGGAGCCTGCTTCTCCCTCTGCCTGTGTCTCTGCCTCTCTCCCTCTCTCTCTATGAATAAATAAATAAATCTTTAAAAACACACACACACAAAAGTATTGGGCAGCATTTCGAGGCCCCTGGTGACATCATTGATTCAGGCATTGAGCAAAAATCCTTAGATGAGAGGCACCTGGCTGGCTCGGTCGGTAGAGCGTGCTCCCTATTATCTCAGGGTTGTGAGTTTGAGCCCCACATTGGGTGTAGAGATGACTTAAATATATATTTTTTATATAAATATATTTTTAAAATCCTTTGGGGCACCTGGGTGGCTTGGTCAGTTACGCATCCAATTCGATCTTGGCTCAGGTCTTCATGTCTGGGTCATGAGTTCGAGCCCCGCGTTGGGCCCCGGGCATGGAGCCTACTTAATAAAAAAAGAGAGAGAGAGAGAGAGAGAGATGCCTGGATGGCTCAGCAGTTAAGTGTCTGTTCTCTGTTCAGGGTGTGATCCTGGGGTCCTAGGATCAAGTCCTGCATCCGGCTTCCTGAAAGGAGCCTGCTTCTCCCTCTGTGTCTGTGTCTGCCTCTCTGTTTCTCTGATGAATAAACAAATAAAATCTTTTAAAAAAATAGATGAAAGGCAGAAAGGAAATCTGACAGTGGGGGGCCCAGCCTGGACAGCCAGTCCTGGCATGTGTCCCAATGGGATGCAGTAGTAAGCCAGAGCACCCACTTGGGCATGCTGGAAGCTCTGGGAGCAGTGGTTTGGTGACTTGACTGTTTAATGGCATCACCTGGGGAGATTTCAAAAGTGTGGTTGCCTAGGACCCTGCCCTGGACAGTGACTTCACTGGCCTGGTTAGGTCATACTCCCCAGGTGGACCCACTGTGCATCCTGAGTTGAGAGCTGGTTTGCAGGAACTGTAGGGACAAAGGAACAGTTGAATGGCACAACCAGCTGACAGATCCATATGTGGGATACAGCTCACAATGGCTAAACCCATTTCTGCTACAGGCCAGAGTATGGGGGTGGGGAGACTTCTCTAGGTTAAAAGGAAGTTAAAACAACTAAATACAATGTGCAGACCTTGTTTGGTGCTAGATTCAAACAGATCCAAATTTAAGAAGACACGTTGAGACTGTCAGAGAAATAGGATCATGGACTGGCTTCAGATGATTCCAGAGAATTACTGTGGATTTTGTTCAGCATGACAAGCATGTTGTCACTGTATAAAAAATTCACACTGTAGTTATAGGGGTGAATTGATGTGATGTCTGGGATTTACTTTAAAATACTCTAGCAGGGGACACCTGGGTGGCTCAGCGGGTGAGCATCTGCCTTTGGCTCAGGGAGTGATCCCGGAGTCCCGGGATCAAGTCCCACCTTGGGCTCTTTGCATGAAGCCTGCTTCTCCCTCTGCCTGTGTCTCTCTGCCTCTGTGTGTGTGTATCTTATGAATAAATAAATAATCTTATAAATAAACAAACAAACTCTAGCAAGGTTTGTCTGGGTGGCTCAGTTGAGTAAGCACCGTAAGCATCTGCCTTTGGCTCAGGTCATGAGCCCATGGTCCTGGGATCAAGCCCCACATCAGGCTCTCTGCTTAGCACGGAGCCTGCTTCTCCCTCTCCTGCTCCCCCTGCTTGTGCTCTTTCTCTCTTTCTCTGTGTCAAATAAATAAATAAAAATTAAAAATAAAGCACTCTACCAAAGAGAAAATTAAGAAAGGACTCCTGACCCAAAGGTGGCAAAATCTTAACTGTTGTGTTGGGTGATGAATATGTATAGAGGCTCAAACATACTTATGTGTTTGGAATTTTCCAGACAAAAGAGTTTTAGAGCTTTGTTAGCTGTTCTAAAACCTTGATGTCCTATTGGTGCTGCCTCTCCACTCAGGTGTCTCCCAAATTGGTACCTCTCATGTGACCAAATTTGGAAGAGAGTGATTGGCTGAGAGTTTGTAAGAAGCCACACGCTTGGGATGCCTAGGTGGCTCAGTGGGCTAAGTGTCTGCCTTCTGCTCGGGTCATGATCCCAGGGTCCTGGGCTCTCTGCTCAACAGCCAGCCTGCTTCTCCCTCTCTTTCTGCCCCTCCCCTCTGCTTGTGTGTGTGCACGTGCACACGCACACACACACACACACACACACACACTATCTCTCTCATAAATAAATAAATCTTAAAAAAAAAGAAAGATGCCTGTTCATGCCCTTCTACCCGTGGTCACTTTTAGAGCCCCTGGCGTCAGGGTAGAGCAAGTCTAGAAGAGCCCACTATGCACACTCAGGTGATTACAGCTGAGCTTGCTCCAAAGCCTGGACTAAAGTGAGTCATGAGGCCCCTGGAGCACAGAATTTGGGTAGATGCTGCACTTACTGGACTAGAGAGGGAGTCCTCCTTAAAGCCTATGCCATAGGCACCTCGCTTGCCATACCCTAATCCAGGTCCTACTGCGTTGGATGCCTCAGTACAATTCCCAGGAAACTAGGGAACTGGACAAGGTCCCAGGGCGAAGCGGGTGTCACTGCCCATCCCCCGCACCCCACGAAGTCTCAAGGAGAGGACCAGGCCTCTTGCTGACAAGGTGGGTGCAGGTTCGAGCAATGTGGTCCCTCCCTACAGCCCTGACTTCAGCTACTACCCATCTACCATCTCTAAAGAGCAGTGTGTGCTCTGAAAAAAGGATGTGTGCTGACTGCACTACCTTCGCCACCCACCGCCTCTCCAAACAAAAGCAAGGGGTGGCTGTGCCCTTCCCACTGTGGGGAGGCCAGGAGCCGCTTCTGAGCCAAACCTCTGGTGCCCTCTGCCGGACGCCCTGATTACAACAACCTGCTCAGAGGACTTCAGCCAAGCCCTGGACTAGCTGGGAAAGCTGAAATAATTAAAGCCCATTAAGAATAAATTTTAAGAAAAAGGGAAAACTGGAAAATGTTCCTCCTGAATTCCAGTGTCTTTTGGCTCTGAGAGATAAGTTCCAGGCTCTGCCGCTCGTCTGTTTACTGAGCACTCCCCAGGGGCAGCCCTGGGCCGGGTGCTAGGTCCGCCTGGGCTATGGGCAAGGCTGGGGAGCAGCAGCCCCTGGGGTGACAGGGTCGGGGGCGGGGGGCACGGATTCAGAGCTAGGATCTTACCCAGGCAGACACACACATTGTGGAATGCAAATGCATGCTGGGTACCAAGTGCTTTCTTGTGGTTTTGATATTTCTCACAATCCTGGACAGAATCGTTCCCATTTACAGATAAGGAACCTGAGGTCTGAAATCACTCCACCTGTCCTCGGTTAGTCACAAAGCCCGTAAGTGTGATTCAAATTCTATTTCTTTCAAAAGATTTTATTTATCTATTTGTTCATTTATTTTAAAGATTTTACTTATTCATGAGAGACACACAGAGAGAGGCCGAGACATAGGCAGAGGGAGAATCAGGATCCTCACAGGGAGCTGGATGCAGGACTTGATCCCTGGACCCCAGGATCAAGCCATGAGCTGAAGGCAGATGCTCAACTGCTGATCCACCCAGGCATCCCTAAGATTTTATTTATTTACCAGAGAGCGAAAGCAATCACAGAGAAAGGCAGAGAAGCAGGCTCCCCGCTGAGCAGGGAGTGTCAGGGAATGAGAGGCCCTGTGTCTCTGCCTCTCTCTCTCTCTCTCTCTCTGTGTCTCTCATGAATAAATAAAATAAAATCTCTAAAAATATATATATATACCATATCATTGACTATAGTCACCGTGCTGTATCTTACATCCCCATGACCTACTCATTTTAGAACTCAAAGTTTGTACCTTTTGACCCCTTCACCCATTTTGCCCACCCTGCCCCCATTCTCTGGCAATTACCAGTCCTACTATGTATCCGTGAGCTCATTTTTTTGTTCGTTTGTTTTTTCTTTGCTTTTCTGGCTTTTTTTAGATTCCACATATAAGTGAGATCATTTGGCATTTGTCTTTGTTTCACATAGCATAATGCCTTCAGGGGACCATCCGTGTTGTCACAAATGACAAGACTGTCTTATTTTCTATGGCTCAGTAATAAAATTTTCACATTTCACCACATTTTCTTTATCCATTCATCAACTGATGATCAACTGATGTTTCCATATCTTGGCTATTGTAAATAATGCTTCAGTGAACATGGGGGTGCAGATACCTTTTTGAGTAAGTTTTTAATTCAGATAAATATCCAGGGGCAGATTTGCTGGATCATAAGGTAGTTCCTTTTTTTTTTTTTTTTTTTAAGGTTTATTTCAGAGAAAGACCAAGCATTGGGGGTGGGGGGACAGAGGGAGAGGGAGACAAGCAGATTGCCTGCTGAGCAGGGAGCGTGACTCAGGGCTCCCATCCTAGGACTCTGAGATCATGACCTGACCGAAATCAGCAGTCAGAGGTTCAACCCAACTGAGCTACCCAGATGCCCCTAGATAATATGTTAGTTCTATTTTTAATTTTTTGAGGAAACTCCATCCTATTTTCCACAGTGGCTGCACTACTTTACAGTCCCAACAGTATGTGAGGGTTCCCTCTTCTCCATGTCCTGGCCAACATTTGTTATTTCTTGTCTTTTTGATACTAGCCATCCTGACAGGTGTGAGGTGATATCTCATTGTGGTTTTGTGGTTTTGATTTGCATTTCTCTGACGATGAGTGATGTGGAACATCTTTTCATGTGTCTGTTGGCCATCTAGATGTCTGGATGCCCATTTTTTTAAATTTATTCATGAGAGACAGAGAGAGAGAGGCAGAGACATAGGCAGAGGGAGAAGCAGGCTCCCTGCGAGGAGCCTGATGTGGGACTCGATCCTGGGTCTCCAGAATCATGCCCTGAGCCAGAGGCAGACGCCCAACCGCTGAGCCACCCAGGTGCCCCTGGATGCCCATTTTTATTTATTTTTATTTATTTTTATTTATTTTTAATTTTTATTTATTTATGATAGGCACACAGTGAGAGAGAGAGAGAGAGAGAGAGAGAGAGAGGCAGAGACACAGGCAGAGGGAGAAGCAGGCTCCACCCAGGGAGCCCGACACGGGACTCGATCCCGGGTCTCCAGGATTAGGCCCTGGGCCAAAGGCAGGCGCCAAACCGCTGCGCCACCCAGGGATCCCTGGATGCCCATTTTTAAATCAGATTTTTTCCTGATTGAATTGTATGAGTTCTTTATATATTTTGGATATATGTATATCCATATATATATATAAAATATGATTTAGAAATATTTTCTCCCGTTTGCTAGGTTGCCTTTTCATTTTGTTGGTTTCCTTTGCTGTGCAGCTTTTTAGTTTGCTGTCATTCCATTTATTTATTTTTGCTTTTGTTGCCGGTGCCCTTGATGCCAAATCCAAAAAATCATCACTAAGACCAATGTCGAGCTTACTGCTTGTTTTCCTCTGTGAGTTTTATGGTTTCAGATCTTAGGTTCTTTAATCTATTTTGAGTTACTTCATGTGTGTGGTGCACAATAGTGGCCCAGTTGCATTCTTTTGCGCGTGGCTGTCCAGTTTTTCCAACACTATTTATCGAAGACTTTCCCCTACCCCTAGTATGTTCTTGGCTCCTTTGTTGTAAATTAATTACCCATATATGCATGGATTTATTTCTGGGCTTTTTATTCTGTTCCACTGAGCTGCATGTCTGTTTGATACTGATACCAACTACACTGTTCTCAGGAAGCCTGATGCCTCCAGCTTTGTTCTTGAGATTGCTTTGACTGTTTAAGGTCTTCTGTGGTTCTCTACAAATTTTAGGATTTTTTTCTAGTTCTATGAAATGCCACTGGAATTTTGGTAGGGTTGTAGATTGGGGTAGTGTGGACATTTGAACAATATTCTCCCCATCCATGAGCCCTGAGTATCTTTACATTTATGTCTTTGGTTTTTTATGGTTTTTTTTTTTTTTGTTTTTGTTTTTGTCTTTGTCTTGTAATTTTCAGCATACAGGTCTTTCATCTCCTTGGTTAAATTTATTCCTAGGTGGTGTTTTGATGTAATTATAAATGAGATTGTTTTCTGAATTTGTTAGTTATTAGCATATATATATGCAACACTTTTGAGTATTTTTTATCCTTCAACTTTACTGAATTCACTTGGATTTTTTTCAAAGATGTTATTTATTTGAGGGTAGCCCTGGTGGTGCAGCGGTTTAGCGCCGCCTGCAGCCGGGGGTGTGATCCTGGAGATCCGGGATCGAGTCCCACATCGGGCTTCCTGCATGGAGCCTGCTTCTCCCTCTGCCTGTGTCTCTGCCTCTCTCTCTCTCGCTCTGAATGAATAAATAAATCTTTAAAAATATATATGTTATTGGGATCCCTGGGTGGCGCAGCGGTTTGGCGCCTGCCTTTGGCCCGGGGCGCGATCCTGGAGACCCAGGATCGAGTCCCAAATCGGGTTCCCGGTACATGGAGCCTGCTTCTCCCTCTGCCTGTGTCTCTGCCTCTCTCTCTCTCTCTCTGTGTGTGACTATCATAAATAAGTAAAAATTAAAAAAAAATTGAAAAAATATGTTATTGATTTGAGAGAGAGAAAGAGAACGAACACAGGGTGGGGGCAGAGGGAAAGGGATCATGACTGGAGCCAAAAGCAGATGCTTAACTTACCGAGCCACCCAGGCACCCCCGAATTCATTCGTTCTGTCAGTTTTTTTTTTTTTAAAAGATGTTATTCATTCATTCATGAGATAGAGAGAGAGAGGCAGAGAGACACAGGCAGAGGGAGAAGCAGGCTCCACGCAGGGAGCCTGACGCGGAACTCGATCCCAGGTCTCCAGGATCACGCCCTGGGCTGAAGGCAGGTGCTAAACCACTGAGCCACCCGGGCTGCCCTCTGTCAGGGTTTTTTTGATGGGGTCTTTAGCGTTTTCTATGTCATCTGCATATAGTAAGTTTTACTTCCTCCTTTCCAATTTGGATGGCTTTTCTCTTTCTTACCTAATTGTTCCGGCCCAGGTCAATCACAAAGCTGGTGTGAAAGCTGAGACCCAAACTCTATTTTTAAGTCCCACTTCTTCCCCAGACCCTAATGCCCTTATGAAGAGAAAGTTTGTCCACCTTGCTGTTTCTGGTACTGGGTGAAGCCTGGGGGATCTCTTCTGGGCTGACCAAAGGATGAGGAGCCAGTCCTGCACTGTTTCCCTCTCCCCAGCAGGACCAGACAAGCTTCTGCCCACAATGAACACAGGCATCATCCCATTTAACTCTCTCAGCATTTGCTGGGGCCCATACTGGACTGAGCACTAGAGGGTGTTGGGAGTTCAGCAGCGAACAAGACCATCCTTTGGGAGCCTGTGTACACCCCAACACCCAGTCCTTGTTCCATCTACCAGTTCCAGTCCATGAGCTTTACAACTCAGAAGGCAAGAGGTACTAGAGAGGGAAGCAAAAATATGGTAAGACTCCACTGGGAAAAGCCAATCTTGCAACCAAAGACAAAACCACATAGACTTTAGGCCTACACTAAGCCCCTAAATCCCTAGAACACTGAGAGCTGTTTAGTTTGTTGCCAACAACTCCTCACAGCTGTAGGGGGACTGCACAGAACACACTCTGGCTGAATGTTAGAAGAGGCATTTAATAACCAACACAAGCAGTGAGCAAGTGCAGCTCTCACTGATCACGGTGAAGAACAAGTCTCACTTTGATGCTGATGTGTCTTAAAGCTTTCCCTGAAGTTGGTTAATATCTGTCTTGAACAAAAACATCCGGATTTAGGCCCAGAGCCTTTGGCAGGTAACAGTATAGGACCATAGTTTAGTATCATTTGCTTTTTGTTCCCATTACGTTTCATTTCTATATTCACTTATTTCAGTATTCAAGTTTTATTTATGGCTAATGATAGCAGCATTTAATAATTCCTGGCAAGATGTTGCTAGGATCCAATACAGTACCCCAAGTTTGAGGATTAAGGCACAGGGTTGGGAGTTACCATTTGAATCATAGCTCTGCCACAGCCTTGGAAAAATCAGCTTTTTGAACATCACTTTTTCCATTGTAATGAAGATGTTGATTTACAAGATGCTCCCCTGTCCCAAAAATAAGGATATAAAAATCACCATGTGTCCAGCATACCCACAATGGAAAGTCTGAGTACCAAAACTGAATGACAAAATACATGAACTCAAACGTCACAGCAAAGATGGTTGCTTCATCTCATGGGGGTTTTTTTACTTTTCTTTTTAGTAATCTCTATACCCAATATGGAACTTGAACTCATGACCCCAAGATCAAGAGTCAGTCTTGCTCTTCCCACTGAGCCAGCCATGGGTCACCTAGGTTCACGGAGGTAATCTCATTCCTCTATCCATTTTTAAAGTAGGGTTATCACAACCTAAATACCAGCTCTGTAGACTAACCTATTCCATTCAATAGTATTCTGGGTTTCCAGGGTGACTGAAATAATAATCTGTGATTCCATAGTTAATTCCAGATTTTTTAAAAAAATGCTTTATCCTTCCAAATCAGTTTGATATCACTGTCATATGTGGGGGGGAAAGGTTTTTGCAGAAAGATTCCCTGTAAAATCTATAGTCATACCACTGGCAATCTCCTAGTTTGCTGTAGTTTATTGTAAAACATTACCATTTGGGGTAAACTGGGTGAAGGATACACAGAATGTCTTTGGGTTATTTTTCCACTTTCTTCTGAAACTGCTTTTTAACTTTATTTTGAAATAATTAAAAATGCTACTCATGAAAATGAAAGAAGATAAACATTGCAATTCCAAATTTAAAGTGAAAATCTGGGGGCACCTGGATGGCTCAGTGGTTGAGTGTCTGCCTTTGGCTCAGGTGGTGATCTTGGGGTTCTGTGATCGAATCCTGCATCCGGTTCACCACAGGGAGCCTCTGCCTCTCTCTCTCATAAAATAAACTCTTTTTTTAAAAAAATAAAAATAAAGTGAAAATCTGAATGGTATTAGGAGAGCTTTGGAGTCACCTGACAAATGTGGTACCTCGGTGGAGGGACTGGGAAGCTCAGTAAAAAAGGCTTATATATATATGTATAAGGCTCATTATTAACTCTGGCAGTGATAAACATTACCTGGTCTTGTCGCTTTGCTCTCCCCCAACTCCTTGACCCGAGGTTAGGCCTAGACCAAGCTAACTCTGAATCAGCTTCAACTAACAAGGAACCAGATGAGCGGGAGAGAGGCCGGAAAGGTTGTGAAAACCCAGGGAAAGAACACTGTGCACATAATTTATTTAAGTCACTCTGGATCTGAGGCTAAAACACAGCGGATGCCATCCCGGGTGGACGGTCAGCCAGCGCTCCGCGCCCTTCCGGATCCAGGCCTGGGTTTCATCTGGGGACCTCCGACCGCACCAGGGAGTCGGCCTGGCTCAGGGCGAGTTTGTCCTTCTTCTCCTTCTGCAACACCTGCTCTTCCCACAGCGCCTGGTCAACCTGATCGTCTGTGAGCACGACGGGCTTGTACTTCTCGTCGAAGAGGCGCTCGTTCGTCTCAGAATGCAGCTGATGGGGTCCGACGACGCGCAGATGGGCCGGCAGGTGCTGGAACTCCTCGTCGTTGATGTCGCAGTCGCGCATCCGGGCGGCCAGCACCCACCAGCGGCCCACGAAGCCCACGTCCAGGATCCGGTCCGGGAAGTCGGCCCAACGGGGCTGCAGGTAGCGGCAGCGAGCCTGGTAGAGGCTGGCCTGGGCGTCGACGGGCGCCTCGTACACGAGCGCGCAGAGGCCCAGGTTCACGTGGCGGAGGCGGCCGCGCCCCCGCAGCCAGAGCAGCCGCTGCACACAGTCCTCGGAGGCGCGGTTGCGCGTGGCGGGGGCCAGCAGCAGGAGGATGCCCGACGCGTCGAGCAGCGCCTCCTCGAAGGCCGCCTCGCTGGGCGCCAGCGCGCAGCAGGCCGCCGCGCCCCCCAGCAGCCCCGCGTACACGGCCGCCCGCCAGGGCCGGGCCCGCGCCGCCGCCGCCGCGTCCCCGCAAGCCTCGGCGTAGTCTCGGAGCAGCACGCGGGCCCAGGCGCCTGAGGGAGAAGCGGAACACACAGGTGAGAGCAGGCCGCCGTGGCCACCCTCCCGCCGCCGCCCGCCGCTACTCACCCAGCCGCGCCCACACGCCCGGCTTCGCGGCCGCCGGGCCACCAGATCCTTCACGGTTTCGGGACCACAATCTCTTCAGAGCGGCCGTCGCCATTCTCTTCCGGCTCAGAGTCCGTTTTCCGAAGCGAAACGCCTCGTGTGCGAAGTAAAAGGCCCGGGGGCCTCCTGCGCCAGCGTCGACGGTGCCGGAAGTGGCTTCCCATCGGAACAAGACGGAACTCGGACCGCTGCCGGATGTTGCTGTCGGGTCGGAGCGCGGCCGGCGGAGGCCGGGAGGCGGGCCGCGCAGGCGCAGAGAGCCTGGGCCACGCCGGCTGAGGGAGCCTCAGGTGAGGGGGGCGGGGTGCACCTGTGGGGCGGGGGCGGCGAGTTCACCCCCCGCTCGGTGCCCTAGCGGCCTGGCTGGGCTCCGGGCTGAGGGATGGACCTGGGGGGAGGGGCACCGAGTGTGGTTGGGGGCGGGCGTCATTGGCCTCTGTCCTCAGAGCGGGATGCGGTGACGCCCCTGAGCGACCATGGCAGCGGCCGACGAGCTGGCCTTCCACGGTGAGTGGGCGGCGACCTGGCCCGAGCTCCTACTCCCTCCGCCGCCCGGACCCTCCCACCCGGGTGCCCGCCGACAGCCGGCCTGAAGCCCCGACCCTGACCGAACCCCGCTCCCAGCCTGAGCCTCGGTCCCAGACCTGACCCCATCCCGGAACCAGCCTTAAGTGGTGGGCCCTTGTGGGGCGGGGGGACACACCTTACAACTCCCCAAAACTTAGGAAGCTGGGCCCTTAGGTAGCCCCAGGTGGAGTGTTGTCCCCCAGCCGAGCAGTGGGCCAAACCAAATTGTCTTGACTCCCAAAACATGCCTTTGTCCCGTATTCCTTCTCCATAGAGTTCGAGGAAGCTTCTAGTCTGCTGGCGGAGACCCCAGATGCGGCCACCACGAGTGGCCGCGGTCAGCTGGCCCCACAGGGGCACGTGGCGGTGGAGGTGGACTCGGGTGGTATCTACGGATCTGAGGAGGCTGAGGAGAGTGACAAGACTGCGGTGAGAGCCTCAGGCCCTGCCTGCACCCAGCCCTGCCCCCGCGCTCCGCCCAGGCGGGAAGGGCAGCCGCTGAAAGCCCATGCCATCCCTGCAGCTCCTGCAGGAGGAGAAGCAGCAGCCCGGATTCTGGACCTTTAGCTACTATCAGAGCTTCTTTGACGTGGACACATCCCAGGTCAGGTCCGGGAAGCTGGTGGGATGGGGCCTGCGGTCACACGGGGGTCCAGCCACTGTTCACTGAGCCCTTCCTAGACACCAGAATGCTGGTGATGCCCAGGCGGTAGGACACGGGCCCCTACACGGGCTGGTGGACTGTGGTGCGCTGTCAGGATTATGGTGTGATGGGCTCGTGGGAACACAGTTGCATATAGTCACGCAGGTTAGAGAAGGGCCTCCTGGAGGAGGTGAGGAATGTGCAGAGACGTGAAGGGAAGCACGTATGGCAGGTGCAGGGAACAGCAGATGCAGAGGGCCAAAGGTGAGAGAAGGTGTCACGAGCTACCTGTCACTTGATCTGGTTGGAGATTGAGGTGGGGGACAGGCAGGCAGAACCCAGACCACAAAGGCCTCGTACGCTGTGCTAGTTTGAGTTTCATCGTGAGGGTGCTGGGGAGCCACAGAAGGGCTTAGAGCAGGAGAGGAATGAATTGAATTAGGAAGGTGGCTCAGAGACCCCAGGCCTTAAACCTGGGGTGCAGAACAAGGAATATAGTGGAAAGAGAGGTAGGCAGGAGGATGCCCAGGATTTGACTGTTCCCCACCTCAGGGCATGCCAGGCATGTCACAACATAACAGGCTGTTCAGGGCAGCCAAGCTAAGAGAAGGGAGAAGCAAGGAGAAAGATGACCAACCCGGAAGAGTCCTTGAGAGCAGTAGCGCGCTAGGGTATTGGGGCTGGCCAGGGAAAGGGGCATCAAAAACTCAGGGAACATCCAAGCTTTTTCAGGCAAGGAGATGGGAGCTCAGCAGGGAAGGAGCCCCTAAAGGCAGGAGCTTAGCCCTTTCCTCTTTCTTTGGTGGAGGGATGTGTGTGTTGGCCCTGTGCAGGCTCCCATTCTGGGCCCCACCTTGTCCCCAGGTCCTGGACCGAATCAGAGGCTCACTGCTGCCCCGGCCTGGCCACAACTTTGTACGGCACCATCTGCGGAATCGGCCAGACCTGTATGGTGAGTGGTGGTGTACGTTCAGCTCGATAATTCATTCAGCACATGTGGACCGAGTGCCAGCCCATGGATTCCAGCTGAGAAGAAAGTAGGGGCACTCCCAGAGGGCAGGAAGCACGCATTCCATCTGGGGAGACAGATATATAGAGGCTGCTGAGGGCAATGGGGCTCAGAAAAAAAGCAAACAGTTTAGAGGATGGGAGTTGCCATTTTGCATGGTTGAGACAGGACATCTCTGAGGAGGATGCAAGAATGGGCCTTGTTAGGGATGAAGGTGAGGAGACATAGGGGAAGAACATTCCAGAAGGGGGCACAGGTCCAGTGGTGGAGCAGTATTGTCATTGGAGCAGTGAGCTGCATGAGGTCGTAGAGGTGACAGGAGAGACTGTGCAGATTTTGTCCGTCTCAGTGAGAAGGGGTCTTAGTTAAGGACTCTGAGGCTTCCTCTGGCCATGGGGGGCGGGGGGGGCAGGGGCAGATGCCAGGAGACCAGAGAGGCAGTGCCCGCCACCATGGTACAGGTGTGGGATGATGGGCCCAGCCCCAGGTGGAGAGCAGTGGTTGGACTGTGAAAGAGATCTCATGGCAGAGCCGACGGGACTTCCTGACACCCTGACACGCCTGAGGTCGGGCGGGAGGAGAGAGGCAAGGGTGGCTCCTGGATTTCCATCGGGACTGCTAGAAGGATGGGACTGTCATTTACCAACTGGAAAGGCTGGGCAGGCTGGAGTTGGAGAGACCTAAATGTGACGTGGAAATGCTGACTATAAAGCCAGTGGTTCATGGCACAGACCAAATTTGAGACATTTGGGAGTCATCAGCCTGGAGGTGACCTAAACCCCTGAGGCGGGACAAGATGGTGCAAGGGGTGAACACAGAGAGGATGGCTGAAGACCGGCCCTGGCTGGGTCCCCGTTATTGAAGGGGTTAGGGAGTCCCAAAGGTTGGGGAATAGCCAGGAATGTGACATGCCAGAAGCAGGAGCATGAAGTCCTAAAAGCACATGGGGAGTGTTTCCAGAAGAAGGAAGCGATCAGCTACAGCAAAGGCGATAGAAAAGTCAGGAAAGCTGAGGGACTGAGGGCCAGCTCTGGGATCAGCCAGCCCAGGTCATCAGTGACGGGGGGTGGTGTGCAGGTAGCCCCGAGCCTAGAAAGCAGCTGGGGTCCCAGCACAGTTGAGATGGGACAAGTCTCCTGTTCGGGGAACCCTGGGCCCCTTCCCACACCCTGCCCTGCCCACAGGCCCCTTCTGGATCTGTGCCACGCTGGCTTTCGTCTTGGCCATCACTGGCAATCTGACGCTGGTGCTGGCCCAGAGGAGGGACCCCTCGATCCACTACAGCCCCCAGTTCCACAAGGGTGAGTGAAGTGGGCTAGGCCTGGCACCTGCCGGGGCTGGGAGTGCACAGAGCCCCAAGGGTGACTGCCTGCCTTGCCCCGCGCTCCACAGTGACTGTGGCTGGCGTCACCATCTACTGCTATGTTTGGCTGGTGCCGTTGGCGCTGTGGGGCTTCCTGCGGTGGCGGAAGGGTGTCCGGGAGCGCATGGGGCCTTACACCTTCCTGGAGACCGTGTGCATCTACGGCTACTCCCTCTTTGTCTTCATCCCCACCGTGGTAAGTGCGGCCCAGGGGTGGAGGGCACCAGGCATCATGGGGAAGGCCTGGTAGGCAGCTGCCCATGTCGCCCCCAGGTCCTGTGGCTCATTCCGGTCCCCTGGCTGCAGTGGCTCTTTGGGGTCATGGCCCTGGTGCTGTCAGCCGCCAGCCTGGTGTTTACCCTCTGGCCTGTTGTCCGAGAGGACACCAGATTGGTGGCTGCGGTGCTGCTCTCAACTGTCGTGCTGCTCCATGCCCTCCTGGCCGTGGGCTGTAAGGTACAGACGGTCACGGCCGGGGCGGGGGGCGGGTGCTGACCCCCCACCAACACTGACTCCAGGGGCCTCGGTCCAGTTTTATTTCTTCCAGCCCCTGCCTCTGGAGCACCTGGCACTGCCGGCCCAGGCCACGTCTCTGCCTGCGAACCTCTTGCTGCCACCCACGTCGAGGCCTAAGGCCACTTAGGGCGGCCGAGCCTATGGGTAAGGGGCTGCTCCTGCCTTTCCTCCCCGTCTCGAGGAGTCCCAGGGCTGCTCCCAGGAGTCTCTCTCTTTCAGGCCCAACATGAGGGGACACCTATGCCTGCCCTGCTCCTCAGACGATGGCTGAAGGCTCCCCTGACACCTCAAGATCACTCTGCTACTTTCCAGACTTTTCTTACAAAGCAAACACTTTTATTTTCTATGCAAAGGTGATTCCGAGAATTTATATAAAGGCGGGAAAGGGGCAGCAGGAAGCTCCTGGTGTGGCATCGCCCTCGGGCTCCCTGCCCAACCTTCTGCTTTCCCCAATGGGACAGTTGGGAGAGCAGAGGGGGGCCACCCCGGCCTCAACTGTGCCTGCCCTTCCTGGGTGCCTGGTGAGCTGGTCCCAGGGCCTAGCCTGAGCTCCACCGCATCCGAGTTTGAAGGTGTTAGAAACGGGGGGAGCAGAAGTAGAAGAAAATTGCCTGTGCTGAAACATACATTTCCTTGTTTATTTGTTTTGTTTTGGGGGGGAGGGGGCGGAGGTCCCTGCAAGGCCCCTTCCCAGGCTGGGGAGGGACCGAAATGCCATCATAGTATTAGGGACTGGAGCGTCTACAAATATTGAGGGAAACACACAGGCCTAATGTGAGCTACAAGGAAAAAGGACGCCTTCCACGATCGATCCTTGAGGTTTCTCGTGTCTGCCCCGAGCGGCTGACAGTGACCCTTCCCTCCAGGCCCGGGGCCCACGGGGCCACCTGTTCGAACTCTTGGCAGGGGTGGGGGAGGGGACCTGCAGGGGCTCAGGGACAGGACAGCAGCAAGAGGCAGGGGCCGAGGACGGAGGGCCTTCCCGACAGCCGGGGTGGGTTGTACATTCAAGTGTGAGGTGAACCCTTTGGTGGGCAGGGGCCTCGGGTCTCCAGAGGCCTGGCCCCACCCCTGTCCCGAAGACTCGGCAGGGCTGCCCCTCACCACTGAGCCTCTGAGTTGGGGAGAGGGGCTGCTGGCTCGGCCCGGCCGGCCTGGTTTCTCAGAGGGTCTGTGGATTGACACTGGTTCTTCTCGTAAAAAAATAAAATTAAAAAAAGCAGCATGTCACGCCCATTGTGACCAAGGCCTGGTAGTTGAAGGGGAGGCCCCGCCCAGTCAGGACTGCCTTCCCATTGGAGACAGGCAAAGGGGGGGACAGGCGCCAAGGGACCGGGTGGGGTGGCAGCTGCTCCCCCCATCCCCCCCAACTCCCCGCCAGGCCCACAGCTGTCAGGCCCAGACACGCCTGTTATAGAAGATGTCAAACCCAGGTCAGGGTGGAGGGCAGGAGGGGGAAACAGGGCTCCCACGACATGATCTTGTGTAAAATATGGCAGCGACACACGCTCAGGGCCAAGATGTGGGTGGGCGGTGGAGTGGGGGCGGCGGCGGCAATGTTGTGTAAAAAAGTGTCCAAGTTCCCATAGCAAAGAGGGCCGTGACCGGGTGTTTGGGCTTCTCCGGTACAGGGGTGAAAGCCGCCCAGGCAGGGGGGGGTGGGCAGGGTCTTCATTTGGTTTCCTGGTGCTGTCAGTCTGTTCCACGCCGGCGGGGCCTAGCTCCCATAGTGCATGGTGTTGGTCGGGATGGACATGGGGGAGGCCATGGAGATGGCAGGGCCGCCCATGGTGAACTGGCTGTTGACTGCGTAGTGGGCGCTGGAGCCGCCGCCGCTGCTGCCCTGGGCGCCGGAGGACCCTGTGGGGGTGCACGGGCGCTGAGGGGCCAGCTCCGCCCCCTCGCCCGCCCAGACCCGCGGCAGAGTCAGAGAGAGAGAGCGCAGGCGAGAGGGCAGGCGGGCACCCGGGGGTCCGCGCTCTCACACCCGCGGGACCCCGCTCCCCCGCCCACCGTTACCTTGGACAATCCCCGTGCTCATTATGGAGCCCATCCGGGAGTGGGTGTGATTGACAATCCCCGTGTTGGCTGCGCAGCAAGAGGGAGGGAGGAAGGAAGGGAGACGGCGTCACCGCCCCCAGCCCGGCCCACACTCTCATCACTAGGGTGTGGGGAGGGTGGGCGCAGCGGCTGCAGAGTGAGGCAGAGAGGAACGGAGTCGGGGGGCCTCCGCCAGGCGCCCCCAGAAAGAGGAGGTGGTAGTGACAACTGTGGCGCGGAAAGCCCAAGCCCTGCCACCCCCAGAGCCCCTGGAGACGCTCACCTAAAGGAATCAGGTTGTTGTGGCCCACGCTGGAGCCGCCGGCGATAACACTGCTCAGGTCGTAGGCGGTCGGCATCCCTGTGCAGAGACGTAGAGGTCAGGGGCTGGGAGGTGGTGGCCAGCGCCCCAGCACCGCCCCTGCCTGGCCCACACGGGCCGCTCACCCGCCACGGCCATCCCGCTGCTGAGGTTGTAGGTGCTGCCCGTGTTCCACATGTTCTCGGAGGGGGACGTGTAGTGGGAGCCGGGTGGGGGCGAGGGCGTCGTGCCGGTGTATCTGCAGCACAGACAGGCCAGGGGTCGGGGCTGAGAGGCTGCCGGCCGGGGAGGGGCACCCCGCCTGCGGGCTGCCAGCCCGTCCTACCTGAAGAAGGGGTTTTTCAGATCCAGGAGGTTACTGGATTTGGAGCCTGTCTGGTCTACCTGGGCCACAATACTGATGTCATAGCTCTGTCTGCAGAGAGGGCAGGGGAGGACAGCCATGAGCTGGCTGGGTGGATGCCCCCCCCCCACCCCACCCCGCCTTCCCCGGCGCCCAAGCAGCAGCTCACACCTTTTGTTGGCAATAAGCAGACATGTCCCTGAGAGCGTGTCCCCGGCCTTGGCGAACAGTGGTGACTGGAACAGGCACCGGACCTGGTACCAGTGGGTCAGGGGCTCCGTCGGGGCCGTGGAGAGCCACACTGTCATTCTGCCAAGCAAGGACAGGCACACGCTTAACCAGGCTGGAGCCACCACCTCTTGAGCTCCCCCCAGGCATCTCTGATGGGTCCCCTGGGGCCCTGGAGCTAAGACCGGCTGGCTGCCCGGGTGTCCCAGGCACGTGCTTGTGCACCTATATGCGCACACATACACAGATCCACAGCCACGAGGGGGCCCACTCACCCTGACCTCGGGGCCAAGAGACAGACCAGGTCCCATGAAGGACAGTCACTGAGAACAGGGTGGACACCCCCTCCCCCACAATAGTCTCTGGCTCAAAGGTGAGCTGTCCCTGCTCTTTTGGAGGGGATAGGGAGCCTAGAGGGCCTATCCTGTCTCCCCAGCCCGCAACCAGGCTTCTGAGCCCGCCAGGCCCAGGGGTCACAGCCACAGGGAAGTCGGACCCGGGCAGGTGGAGAGCGCAGCATGCTCTGCACCCCGCTGCACTCACATGGAGCCGATGAAGGCGACATCGAACCAGAAAGCCAGACCGTGAACGAGCCCGGAATGCAGCATGTGGAATTTGAATGGGATTTCTATCCTGGAAGGCAAAGGGTGGTGATTGCTGGGGAAACCAAATCGGGACTGCCAGGAGAGAAGTGGGGTGGCTGGGAGAGGGGTTTTGGGGCCCCTGCCTGCCCCCCCACCCTGGGGCAGAATGCCTGTGGGAGGCTGTGCTGGCCCCAGACTCCAGCAGGAGCCAGGCTCGGGAGGAGGGGCACAGGTGCTGGTACCTGTGCAAATCTCCTTCTTTGGCTTCTAAGAAGTTCACTGTGTACTTGACAGACTTGGCCATCAGGATCCGGATGTCAAATGTGTCCTGGGAGAGACCACAGTGTGACTTGGCTTCAGGCACTGAGGCCAGCTGTGAAGGGGAGAGCTCTGCCCCTCTCCGGCTGGCCAAGGCCTCTAGGCCATTCGGCTACAACCAATTTGCCATTCTCAGACATGCTGGGGGAGGCCGAAGTGGTTCGCCACCATGGAGGGCCAGTAGTGCCGGCTCTCCGAATAGCGATTCACATGCATTAGGAACTTGGCAGTTCCCCTTCTGGGAGGTTAACCTACAGACACACATGTACATATACAAGCTCACACACGTGATCAGACTGTCCAGAGTAGACATACTCTGGACACCATCTAATTAAACCACCAATGTCCCACCCATAAAAGACCAAGAAAGAACGAAGAGGCTCTTTATGAACAGATGGGGGAAGGATCTCTGAGATAAACTGTGAAGTTAAAACGCAAGTCGGAGAGCTGTGCTGACGTCCACACCCAGCTATGACGGAGGCTTTGTACCAGACCAACAACGGTCCTGTGAAGAACTATGAGCTGAATAAAATACAAAGGAAAAAAAAAGCCTAGTTGGAAAGTACTGAAGGGTAACAACAGCAGCCACAGCTTTGGGAGCCAAGATCCTAGAGAGAAGGGAGATGTTTTTTCGCCTGTGCCTCTCCCCTTGGGGCAGGACCTTCTGACGGCCTCCCTGGATGAGGAAAGCAAAATGGGGGTTTGGGGTTATCAAGGCAGCTAGGATTCAAGAGGTCAAGAAATGAAACAAAAGGAAAATGCAGAAACATGAGGTGGATGTTCTACATGCACCTGGCATCTGGCATCTGCCAATTCCTGAGCTGCATGTGGAGTGGGGCCTAGAGGCAAAGAAATCAAGCAGAAAGCCATTGATAAGACACTGAAAAACTAAGGAAAGGTTCAGCTGTGTACTGGTGCTGGGAGGCTGGGACGAGGAGCACCGCGAGGCTCCCACCAGGCTTGCACTGAGACCACTGAAGGCGAGGCCCTAAAGCAGCGGTTCTCAAAATGTTGTCCCTTGCAGAGCACTCTCAAGGCCAAAAGGATTTTTTTTCTTTTTTAGTATTTATTTATTCATGAGACACAGAGAGAAAGGTAGAAAGGCTCCCTGCAGGGAGCCTGATGTGGGACTTGATCCCAGGGCCCCAGGATCGCAACCTGAGCCACAGGCAGATTCTCAACCACTGAGCCACCCAGGTGCCCCAATGCCAAAACTATTTTCATGATAAAACTAAGATGCTGTCTGTTTTCTTTGATTCACTCACCTGTGATACCAAAGCCAATTAAACACAGAAGCAGAATCCAACTGTCTCCAAATAAGCCAGACGTTAAAAAGATTCGTAAGTTAAAAATGCCAACTGTTCCCACTGTAAAGTTTTGGAAAAGTTTTTTTCGTAAAAATATGTTAACATGTAATGGACTTATTGTTATTTTATTTTAAAATAAATATATTTTTAATTTCTTGGGCTTAATGTTTAAGTAGACTCCACATCCAACGTGGAGCCCAATGCAGGGCTTGAACTCATGACCCTGAGATCAAAACCCAAGGTGAGATCAAAACCCAAGGTGAGATTGCGAGTCAGACACTCAACTGACTGAGCCACCCAGGTACCCCACCTTGAGTTTCTTCTTTTTTTTTTTAAGATTTATTTATTCATGAGAGACACAAGTGAGGCAGAGACAGAGGGAGAGGGAAAAGCAGGCTCGCTCTGGGGAGCCTGATGTGGGACTCAATCCCAGGATCCCAGGATCACGCCCTGAGCCAAAGGCAGACACTAAACCACTGAACCACCCAGTGGCTTGGTTATTCATTTTTAATACCAAGAGATATTGACAGTATATCAACAGCTAAAACACTAACAAAAGCTCTTTGGGATCCTCCATTTTTAAGAATAGAAACAGGTCACCTGAGACCAAAATGTTTGAAAACCACTGCCTTACAAGGAAGCCAAGAAATAGACCAGCAAAGTCCAGTCTGAAAAGCAGCCTCTAGATATGTCAAATGTCTGATAGGACCAAGGTAATCTATCTATATGGCTAATTGCCAAGAAAAAAAAAAAAAATCCTTGGGAGGAAAAACATCACCCAGAGCCTCCATCTAAGAGAGGAAACAAAAAGAAAAATACACTAACACTTATCTAGATAATAAAAGTAGCCAGAAACTTACAGTATGTATGAAAAAAAAGGTAGAAAAAATGCATTTCAGAGACTGAAAAAATAAGCAGAATGAGATCCTAGGACTGAAGATTTAGAAAATCAACTTAAATAGCAAAGACTCGAACTAGAAGATGGATCAGTAGGAAATATGAAAATGAAGCAATTAGGAAAAAAAAAAGATGAAAAATGCAGAAAACAGTGTAAGAATCATCTGAGACATAGTAAAAACGTCCTAGAAGGAGAAAGAGAATGGGGCAGAGGTAGTGTTTAAAGAGTCGGTACCCAAGGGTCTACCCAAAATTAGTGAAAAACATCAAGTGGGGGAAAACAATACATACCTTATTAAAACAAGAGACAGCAAAACAGTTTAACAGAACCAACATTCAGAATAAATAGAAAAAAGATAAATTTCTACCCATGAAGACCAGTAATTACATCAAATGTAAAATGGTCTCCATGTTGTCGTTGAAAGACAAAAAACATCACTCTGGTTAAAAAACCAATCCCAAATAATGCTGCTTACATGAAACAAACCTTAATAAGGATACAGAAAAGTTGAAAGTAGAAAGATGGAAAAATACATATTGTTTAAAGATTAACCAAAAGAAAGCCAGACTAGCTGAACTATTATCAGAAAAAAAAGAGAGGGGGGCTTTAGGGCAACTGGTACTACTTGAGAGAAAGGAAGGAACACTTTATAATGACAAAAGGATCGCTCCAAGAGGAAGATACAATCATCCTAAACCTGCCTGCACCTAATAACATAGTGCCAAAAAATATAAAGCAAAAACTCAGGAATGGGAAATCCACGATCAGTGAGAGGAAAAAGCAGAAAATCCCTCCCCTCACCCTCCCCAAAACATCAGTAGACAAAATTTGACCAACATCATTAACTAACATGACTTAATTAACAATATAACATTGTACTTAACAAGTGATAAATACACATTCTTCTCAAGTACACAACAACATTAACCAAAAGAGATCACGTAAGTGGTCATAAAGCAACTGTCAACAAATTTCAAAGAAATGAAATCATAAAATATATGTACTCTGATCATAAAAAGTCAAAATAGTATGTTGATTATGCTATATTTTGAGGAAAAGAAGGTTATATACATATGTATGTATTTGTGTGTTTATATATCTATATATTTGTATATGCACATTTAGATATAAAACTCCTGAGAAGAGAACCAAGAATACTGTTTGCCTTTAGGCTTTTCAGTTTTATATTTTTTTGATTTTTGAACCATGGGTCTATATCAGTTCAAAAAAATCTCAGTTAAAATCAATCAAAACCAGTTCACCCACAGTCTCCCAGCAGCTTGCATGTACTGCATGCTTAGTGAGCATTAAAGCGCTCCACGTGCACTGCCACTTTATTCCCAACATCCCTGTGTCAAAGTTCTGCGTAGCGGCAAAAGCAAGAACTCAGAGGGGCAGCGGCTTTCCTAGGGCTGCGCAGCTCGCACGAGGCCTGACAGGAAAGACCATGCCCCTGTCTTGTCACCCCAGAGGAGGGCCACGCCCAGTGCTAACTGCAATAGTGCCTTGGGTGCCCCACTCACCACCACAGGCTGCCGGAAATACTCGTCCACCGCAGCGCCTCGGAGGGCTGACAGGTCCACTCCATGGAAGGATGGCTGGTACCTGCAGAAAGCCCCCATCCCCCACAGCAAGGTCACCAGCACAGCAGGAGAGACAGGTGGAGCAGGCTGCCTTTTCTCCCAGCTGGCCCTCATCCAGCCCAAGTCTTTCAGGTCCTACTGAGGATGAGGAGAAAAAGAGAAGCGGGCTGTCCCTGAGAAGGCAGGACACCCAGGTCACACTCACCAGAAGTTGGCCTTGGTGAACTGCTCCATGTAGAGCTGTTCATCCGTGAAGGGTGCAAGATGGACGTCACCAATGGTGGGGAACATGTTTCCTGGGAGTAGGGGGCAGGGAGGGGTGCTGGCGTCAGGGTGGAACATCCCAAAGGGCCTGGCAGAGCTTCCAAGTGGCCCCAGGACCCCCAAGCCTGGGATTTCCCAGCTTCTCTTTCATTCCTTTGTGCATTCGTGCAACACAGAGGCATCGAGCACCTTCTCTGCCACCGGCCAAGATGAACACTTGACATGCACTGACTCATTAAACTTGGACAGCCAGCCAGGGACGCAGGAAGGCCTGTCCCTCTGGTCCATTACTAGGGCTGGGAGGTGGAACGCACCTGCCAAAGCCTCAGGGGTAAGTACGTGGTGCCTGGGGTGCAGCCAGGCCTCTGGGTCCCTGATCAGTCAGCCAGGCGGAGTCTCTCAGGTGCCACTGTCCATGGACAGATGTGCAGCCAGGGAAAGTGAAGCAAAGCTCTCTGAACAGAGGGAAGGTGAGCCCTTGGCTACACTGTCAGGGCCTCACATGAGGCCAGAGGCTGGGTGGGGGTTTAGCTGAATCCCACGCTCTGGCCAACAGGGTGGGCCACTTGGCTGCCCTGGTGCGGCAACTGGTCTGAAGTGGGAAGGGGCAGGGGGCAGGGTCCTCTGTCTGTGTGACTCAACAGGTTGATGAGTCTGAGCCAGTGGCAGAGAGAGCACGGCTCACGAGGCCCCACCCACTTCGGGTAGTCCAGGGCCCCAGGTCACCTGGTCTCCAGATGTGGGCCTCCCCCCCTTCTATGCAGGAGGGGGGCCTGAGGCAGGAACCTGCCTTCTCTTCCAGCTAGAAGGCTCAGCTGAAGCCACTGGGATGGGGGAGGGGGAGACCAACCCAGGCTCAGAAGCCACCCCTCCAGGCCGAGCCCAAGGGAAAGGGCTCCTGCTCTGAAGGCACCTACAGGTATCTGGCCAGGGACACGAGTCCCTTCGATCCCCCAAAGAGCATCTGGAGATGGAAGGAAGACACACACGCAGGCTGGGGGCAGGCTGGGGGCAAACTGGGGGCAGGCGGCCTGACCGCGCGCCAGGGCTTGGCTCCCATCTGTGCTCATGTCCTAGAATGAGGAGCCCACCCTGCTGGGGCGCACCCCCGGCAGCCTAGCCTACCCGCAGGACGGAAGGGGAGCAGATCCAGGCCAACCCCCAAGGCAGCCTGGCTTCCCACACTCACACCTGCGACACAGGCCCCAGCCGTGGGAAGTGGTGGCCACATCCTCCCTCCAGGAGCGAGCCGGAGGCCAGCGCCCGCAGCCCAGATCCAGGGAGGCCAGGGGACCGAAATGGGTGCTTCCCCACAGAGCTGCCCGTCCCCTGGCCCCCATGGGGCGTGCCAGGGCCCCAGTTTTGCATGTTCTGCCCCATGGCTGCTGCCCTGGCCAGGGTCCTCCTGTGCCACATGCACGCATGACCCCTTGCTAGTACGGAAATACTTGAGACACAGATACAAACCCAGACCCAAGCACGGAAATGGACCTACCAGCAGATGTTCCGGGCCCTCGTGCACAGACCCCCAGGGACACAGATTAGATCTGAACAGTCAATGACCCAGGTACGTGGGTAGGCAGGCACAGTGACACGCACAGGAGGCCACAGAAGGGCACACGTTCACAACACAGATGGTCGCTCCCCGACCCTCGAGAACCCCAGCCCACTCTCATGCACACACGAACTCCCTCCTTCGTCTCTCTGGCTCGGAGGCACTCAGGGCCTGTCTAGGATGAGGCCTGTTGTGCCAGGAATGAAGACAAAAGGCCGACTCCTCGGGCAAGTGGCCACCACAGAATACCTTCCGCCCTACCACAACCCCCATTCCCAGCTAGACACTATCCCCACGACCCCAGGGCGTAGGATGGCAGAGGCGGCCCGGAGGCTCTCGGGGGGCATGCGGGGAACCCCCTCCATACTCTGGCTGGGCAGGGTAGGTGCATGTCTGGCCCAGTAGTCTCGAGGCCGCAGCCAGCTGGGGCGGGGTGGGGGCTTGGGGGTAAAGGCCCAGATGCCCCCAGCCCCCCAGGCTAGCAAGGGACAGAACCACAATCAGACCGACTGGGCAGCAGCCAGGGGCTCTGCGAGGGGACCCCCACGTGGCAGCCGCCCGCGCCAGCAGGGACACTCACCCCCGGGCCTCAGGTACTTCTTGGCGTGGAGGTAGCTCTCGAGCATGCGCTCGTTGAAGAGCATGTAGCCCATAGGCTCGGAAATGATGATGTCCACCTGCTCAGGGAGCGAGACTTCCTCCACCTTCCCGGGGATGACCACGATGCGCTCAGTGAGGTTGTTACTCTTCACCAAGACCTGCAGGTGGGTGGGGGTTCCAGAGGCGTCACGGGGACCCCTGCACCCAGCCACACCTTGGGTGGTCCCCAGGCCCCTCCTCTCAGGGGAGGGCTGCCACCCACCCACCGCCACCAAACCTGCCCCTCGCCTCCCCCGCTGGCATCCTAACCATGGCCATTACCAGCCCCAGCCCTCTCAGAGCCTCTCCTGCGGCAGCTCCCGGTCCCCTGGTGTCACCTCTACCCTTCGAGGACAACGACTGATAGGAATAGACAGGCTGAGTGGGCTCTGCTACAGCCACCAAAGCTAAACTGGGACACACCCTCCAACCCAGCGATTCCAGTGCTAAGAATGTGTCCTACAGATATAACCGCATGCGAGAGAGGGGACACGTGTATAAGGGATTCGGCGCAGCAGGTGTTTGCATCGCAATGACCTCGAAGGTTAATGGCAGCCTAACTGCATCTAAACAAAGGTCCCGCCAGCCCTGGGGGCAACCGGATGCTCTGCGGCCAGGCCATAGAGAGGGTGAGGACGCTCTCTTTAGGTGGGGACACAGATCGTCCCAGACGTGCTGTCCAGGGAGCGGGGCTGTGTCAGAGGAGGAGCCGGGGACAGCTCTGGAGAGCTTCCACACAGGTCTGTCCCGCTCCCGGGGGTGCTGGGCGGCTGGGGCCGGGGGAGGGAAGCATCTTCAGTTTACCTAACTTTGTGGCTTTTGGGCTCTGAACCTTCGTAATAAAGGTTTCAGTACACGAAAAGAAAAAAAGCAAACAAAACCCTGTTGTCACCCACATTCCACGAATGTACAGGGGAGCTCAAAGTGGGGGCCACTGGCCGGGGAGCCAAGGTCCCAGTCCCACTCTGGTCTGTGTCACTGTACAATCCCCCCACCCTGGAAACCAGAGGCCGTGCAGCCTCTGAAGACAGCAGACCGGCCCCAGCCCCACGGGGAAGAGCACACGCCCTCAGGCCCACCCAGCCCTCCCTCATCCAGTAGGTTCTGGACAAACTAGAGAAGCGGGGTGCCCCGTGAGTGAACAGGCTCAGAGCCCAAGCCTGAGGACAGGCCGGGACCCTGGTGAGTGGCTGACCTCGGCGTGCTGGGCCATCGTGCTGGCCTCCACCGCATAGATCTTCCTCGCTCCAGCTTGGGCAGCGAAAAAGGAGAGGATCCCAGAGCCGCAGCCAACGTCCAGAACAATCTGGAGTAGGAGGGGGCAGTGAACACAAAGCACCAGTGACACGAGGGTGACCACGAGGAACATGCCTATCCTGGGCGCCCACTGGGTCAGACCCTCCCCACTGAGTGTGTTCCGGCCCCGAGGCTCCCTGCCTCGCCACCCAGGCTGGCTGCACCAAAGGCTGGCTTCTGAGAGCCACCTGGAGCACGTGGGAGCCTGTGGGGTGACAGGAGGGGAGTTCCGAAGACTGCTAGGATGCGAAGGCCATTAACACTCTCAGGCCAGATTTTGGGCCGTGCTCAGTCTCTGCAGTGCGGCGGACACCTAGAGCTCCCCTGGGAATGAGCTCTCACTGGGGACACCGCTGTGTCCTGCAGCACGACTGAGGCTCGGGGCCAGCCAGCCAGGCCTACAGGCCAGGCAGAAAGTCAGCGACCCCTGACCCGGCCCCACAAGGCATCTGGGCAACCAGAGAGGGGCGCCCGTGGAAAGCACAGATCTGACCAGTGGGGCCAAGGGCGGTGACACCGGGCAGAAGCTAAAAGGCGCCCTTGCAGGGCCTCAGCGGCCCCAGCAGGGAGGCAAGGGGCTCGGTGGCAGCATCTCCGCACTCTGTGCTGACTGGTGGCCGGCGGCTCACCCAGTGTGAAAAGCCGCCCCAGCCCCAGGCCCAGCTGTGCACCACCCACCGCACGGGCTGCTGGCCCCGCCACGTGGACTGTCACAAGAGTCCAGGCTCATGTTTAGAACACCGACCCGGTCCCGGATCAGACTGACGGCTTCCTCCGGGCGACATGCGTGAGCTTTCTAAAGCAGAAGTGCTCCGGGAGCAGCAGCAGGCCCAGAGGGAGAGCCCAGGCGGCGTGCTTCTCGGAGATCCAGAGGAACCAGGCAATGGTCTCCACACTGGGAGAGTTGGGAGGGATGTGGCCAGAGGCAGGTGCACTTCCCAACCCCCAGTGCTGCCAACATGCTCACGCCAGTGCCCAAGAGAAAGGGCAGGATGCCGGGCCGTGGGGCTCAGGCCCCAGGGCTCGGGCTGTGTCCTGGGGCCACGGACCAAGCTGCCAGATGAGGCAGATCCGCAGAGACCATGTGGAGTGCCTCCCAAAATGAGCTGAGAAAAACACAAGCTCCCATTGGTTCAAAAGGAAAAACGGGCGCTTGGGTGGCTCAGTCAGTTAAGCGTCTGCCTTCAGCTCAGGTCCCCAGGGTCCTGGGATTGAGCCCCCACATCAGGCTCCCTGCTCTGTGGGGAGCCTGCTTCTTCCTCTCTCTCTGTCCCCCACCCCACCCCCGCTTGTGCTCGCTCTCTCAAATAAGTAAATCTTAAAAAAAAAAAAAAAGAAAAAATTACAGGGATGCCTGAGTTGGCTCAGTGGCTCAGGGTATATGACCCCAGTCTGGGGGTTGACTCCCATATCGGGCTCCTTTCGAGAAGCCTGCTTTTCCCTCTGCCTGCATCTCTGCCTCTTCTCTCTGTGTCTCTCATTAATAAATAAATAAAATCTTTAAAAAAAATTATAATATATCCACATGACATACTGGTGTGTCCCAAGACATAGCGTTACATGGGGAAAAGTACTTTGCAGGAAGAGTCTAGGAAGGATAAGGTCCTATTTTGTAAATCACTGATTTGGTTAACTAATTCTGAAATACATAAGCTGATATGTGCACGGGGGAAAATTTGGGAAAAACCCTTACTGTTGGCAGTGGTGGTTTTCGAGGTAAACGACAGAGGCTTTCCATGCCTGCATCATACACGCTGGGTTTTTACAACAAGTAGTTTGCTTTTGTAACCCAAAAAATTCAAAGACAAACTCAATAAGCAGAGAAAAACAGAACTACAGACGAGGACACAGTGCAGCGGCTCAAGCCAGATGGAAAGGGCGTGAGGGCAAGCGGAAGGCAGGGCGGGCCACTGCACCACCGGCCAGGGTCCAGCTGGGGGGCGCCAGGCGTGCTCACCTTGTCCTTGAAGTCTGTGTGGTTCTGCAGGATTGCACGCTGGTAGGTGCCCGTCCGCACGTAGTCCTGCATCATGTTCTGCTGCTGGGACAGGTAGCCATAAAACTGGAACAGAGACAGGCCAATGGCACAGAGGGCCGAGGTCCTGGCCGGCCCTGCGACAGAGGAGGGCCCACCGTGGGCCCACAGCTCCCTCGGGAGGCTGCACCCCCTCTGCCGACCTAGACCCCGCTGGCAGCTGCTGGCTGCTCCAGGAAAAGGAGCGGGAAGCCAGAGGCCCCAGGAGGGACACTACGACCATCACCATGGCCAAAGTTTGCAGCAGGATGTTGCCTGGACCTGGAAGCCACCCAGTAGAAGTCAGAATTTGCCATGGGATGGGGTGCCGGGATTGGGGGCCACCTGCCCCGTTTTAGGGTCCCCAACGAAGCAGAGTTGTAGACCAAATAGAACCCTAGAACTCAGAGCGCCAGGCAGGTGAGGTGCTGCGGGGTCTCTCTGTAAGACAACAGGCGATCGGGAGGCAGCATGGCACCCGGGCAGGGGCACAGGCTTTGGCATCAGGCAGACCTGGCTTCCCATCTTGGCTCTGTTGCATAATAGCTGTGTGACTTGGAGCAAGTCACTTAACCTCTCTGAGCCTCAGTTTTCTCATCTGTAAAATGGGGACAATAATAGTACTTACCTCCTAGGGTTGTTGGAAGGATCAAGTGCTCTGTACGTGTCAAAGTGCTTACACCAGTGCCTGACACGCAGCACAGGCTCAGGATAACTGTGCTATTGTTACTCAGAACGCCTGTGGACCTGAGCTCCACCTGCACTCACATTCTTCCAGAAACCCTCCTAGGCAGGCCCTGACATCTCCGTTTCATAGATGAGGAAACTGAGGCCCAGCAAACAGACACCTGCCCAAGGCTACGTGGCTAATAAGGGCAGAGCCAGGATGAGCACCCAGGTGGGCCTGCCCTGTGCTGTGCGGCCTCCCAGGGGCCATCTGGCGGCAACAGCCTGGCCAGGAGTGCCAAGTACCCACCTGGAAATACTGCACGGCAGAGGACTCCTCTGTGCGCTCGCTGAACACCGACCGCTCCAGGGTGTGTCCCCGACAGGTTTTCAGGATATTATAGAAGGAACAGAAATCTGGAAGGGGGAAGCCAGGTCATGAGTGGGCATCTCAGGGGTGGGGGCTGAGGGTCTGTCTAGGTGCACACCCCAACTCTTCTACCTTGAGCACACAGGCTTGGTGATTTCTTTTTCCCCAAAACGATGTTGGAATTTAAAAAGAAGCTGCCCCTTGGTGGCCAGCACAAGAAGGCAGGTGTCCTGCACTGTGGGGTGAGCATGCTCTGCGCAGCCAGTGGGGGTGAGCCTAGCCTCTGCCAAGCTAGCATTGGACCTGCCGCAGCCTGATCACTGTAAGCCCAGCCAGCAGCTCCCTATGGGGTCTGTGGGGGTGGACCTGGATGAGGGTGGAGGGTGGTGGAACAACAGTGTACCGGTATCTACTACCCTGGAACCGTAGACCCTAAAATGGTTAAGAGGACAAACTTTGTTCTGCATATTTTAACAGTTTTAAAAGTAGGACAGGGGCAGCCCGGGTGGCTCAGTGGTTTAGTGCCGCCTTTGGCCCAGGGCCTGGTCCTGGAGACCCGGGATCCAGTCCCACGTCGGGCTCCCTGCATGGAGCCTGCTTCTCCCCCTGCCTGTGTCTGCCCCGCTCTCTCTCTCTCTCTCTCTCTCATGAATGAATAAATAATAAAATCTTTAAAAATAAATAAATAAAATAAAAGTAGGATGGTATTTGTAAGGCAAAGCTCCTAAAAAAATGAAAATATGCGGTCTGGGACAATGAGAAAGTTCTGGAGGCAGATGGTGGGGAAGGCTGCACAGCAGTGTGAGCACATGCAGAGCCCCTGGACCCTACACTTAAAAAAAAAAGGTTAAGATGGTACATTTTTGTTATGAGTACTTTACCTCGATCTCAAAAACTGACAGAATTAAAAGGGAAAAAAGTCAACTCTAAATATTCATAAAACAGAAATTTACACCAATTCATAATGTGCACCCCTGGTGGTGGTTTTAAACACGGACTTTGGATTATTAATTTAAGTAAAGAAAGAAACGGAGCAGGGGGATCCCTGGGTGGCTCAGCGGTTTGGCGCCTGCCTTTGGCCTGGGGCGCGATCATGGAGACCCGGGATCGAGTCCTGCATCGGGCTCCCGGCATGGAGCCTGCTTCTCCCTCTGCCTGTGTCTCTGCCTCCCTCTCTCTCTCTCTCTCTCTCTCTCTCTCTGTGTCTATCATAAATAAATAAATAAATAAATAAATAAATAAATAAATAAATAAATAAATAAATAAATAAATATTAAAAAAAGAAAAAAAGAAAAAGAAACGGAGCAGGCTGAAGACGACCTCTGGAGAGAGGTGGCCAGTCACCGGGCTGCTTCCTCCACCGCCTGGCCTCCTCTGGCCCCCGGGGCACGGGTACAGCCAAGGGGGCTCCCAGGGAGCTGGCAGCGGTGGGCAGGCGGCCTCTCCACCTGGGCTCTCCTCCCAGCCCTGAGCCCATTGGGCTCACTGGCCTCAGCCAGCCTGAACCAGGCCCGGGTGCCATGCCTTGATGTAGTCTCCAGCCCCAGGCCACCTCCACTGCTGAACCCTCTCCACCCCCGAGCCACCAGAGCTCAATAAACCCTCCTCAGTAACTGCCTGTGTCCCCCTTGGGTCCCCAAAACCAGTCTGCTCAGAACCCTCCCATGGCTTCTCTATGCGCTCAGAACAGAGCTCAGCCCGCCTCAGGATCTTGTCTCGCCCCCATCCTCCACTGCTAGGAGGGCCAGGCCCCAGACTCCCCCACGGGCTCCTCCGTGAGGCCTGGGGTGCAGCCAGGTGGTAGGGCCAGGCCTCCTGAGCCAAACCCAAAAGGACCCAAAGGATTCAGCAAGGGAAGGTCTGGGGCAGTGTTCCAGGTGGCGAGGACGTACCCTTCCCACGGACACTTCTCTGCCTGGGAATAATTTCTGACGGCTCCGTGGGACAGATGGGTGGGCCATGATTTGACCAGGCTCCAGGTCCCCCTCCAGCCATGGCCAACGGCCTCAGTCACCTGGCTCTGGGCTCTCTGGGTGTGTGCCGCCGGGACAGAAGGGATACGTACCATTTGGTGTGGCGAACTGGATGAGGACACTGTTGCAGCCCAGGGTGATGATGAAGGACTGCTTGCCCACGCGGCTGCACTCTGTCTCTCGGGACACCGAGCACTTAAAGACGCACACATCTTCATCTATGAAAGGAGACAGGCAAGCGTAAGCCAGCAGGTCCCTGGGCCAGCCGACCTTTGTTCAAGTCGTGTCCTTGCCATCCCTGCCTCCCTCTCCCCACAACACCCCAGGTTCTTCTGGGGTACCATACCACCCACACTGGAAGCACTGGCACGTGTGCCCTGCCTGCACAGCCCGTGTAGGGACACGGAAACAAAGTGTGTCTGTGGCTAGGAGGGCTGTCTACGGAGCGACCAAGGCTGAGAGTGGGCTCGGGGGGGCAGTAGCCAAGTACCATGTGCCCAAGCAGAACATCCTGGCCAGGGGGGTCCCTCTCCCAGCACCTCCGCTCACGGAGCACCTCCCGGTGCCCAGGCCTCTGCTCATCCAGGGGCACTGAGATGGGAAGAGAGGCAAGAAAAGAGCAACTGTGGCATGGTCAGAGGGCCGCAGGGACCCAGCTGGGGAGCTTGCTCTGTTATGTATGGGGGGGGTGTGGCGGTCAGCCTTCACAACTGAGCTGGCGGAGGGGCAAAGGTAACAAGAAGGAATTCCTGGAGGTGCTTCTGCTTCCTTCACCTGAGCCCCTGCCCTCTCGTACTGATGCGGCACAGTGATCAGGAGCATGGGCCCTGGAGCCAAACGGCCTGGATTCATGCTTGCACTGCTCACTATTTGATTTGAGTGGGTCACGTAGCCTCTCTGAGCCTCGGTTTTCTGATCTGTCAAATGGGGCTAATGGTGGGGCAGGCACGGGGCACAAAGCACCCAAGAGCTGCCACTATGACTATTAGTGCTCTCTGGTTCAACAAGTGTGTGCCCCCCACCCCCAGCCGGTGAAACTCAGCCTTCCCAGGAACAGGATCAACCAACACGCCCTGGAGGCCCTGGTGCAGTGCAGCAGGACAGACACAGCAGCTGGGTCGTATTCTTGGCAAAAGCGTCTGCCCTGGTCAACCCAGTGTCTACCCTGGTCCTCTCGTGATGATGCCAGATCATGGGGAAGTCAGCAACACAGCCCGCCTGCTCTCCCAATGTGCCAGGAGACAGGAAAAGGGCTGAAACTATTCCAGGGAAAGGAAGACTGAAGACATGTGACCAGTGAAGGCCAAGGGGGACCCAACTGGAGCCCAGTGAAAACCTTCTCACCAGTTACAGAGGACAACGGAGGGATGGGAGTGTGGACCAGAGGTGTGAAAACTTGAAATGACATAGGTGTGACAACAGCAGGTGGTTCTGCACAATAATGCCCTCATTCTACGAAATGCGGAAGTACTGAGACAATTCTCGTGATGTCTGCAGCTTGCCTTTGAGCTCATCAAATAGACAACTGCGAGCTATATGCATAGAGAACAGAACGAGCGCAAGCGTGGCAAAGTGTCCCGATCCCTCCAGAAAGCCAAAACCATCTTGAAAAAGACCAGAGTTGAAAGACTCATACTCCCCAATTTCAAAATTATTACAAAGGTAGAGTAATCAAAACAGAATAGTACCAGCAAGGGAGAGACATATAGATCAATGCAACAGAATTAAAGTCAAAATAAACCCTTACGTTTAGAGTCAAGTTTTAAGATTCCATTTATTCATTTATTTATGTATTTATTTATTTATTTGAGAGAGAAGGAGAGAACACGTGCAAGTGCAAGCAAGCATAAGCAGGGGGGAGGGGAGAGGAGAGGGAGAAGCAGACTCCCTGCTGAGCAGGAAGCCTAACATGGGGTTCCATCCCAGGACCTGAGCCTAAGGCAAGATGATTAACGGACTGATGCTTAAACAACTGACCCAGGCATCCCTCCCATGACTTTTTTTTTAAGTTTATTCTTCTTAGTAATCTCTGCACCCAATGTGGGTGCTCAATTTGGGGCTCAAACTCAAGACCCCGAGATCAAGAGTAGCATGCTCCACTGCCTGAGCCAGGCAGATGCCCCTGACTTTCAACACGGGTTCCAAGAGCATTCAATGGGAAGCAAATCATCTCAACAAATGGTACAGAGACAACTGGAGGTTCGCATGCAAGAGAATGAAGCTGGACCCGTACCTCATACCACATATAAAGCCTGACTCCACTAGATCAATGACCTAAATACAGGAGGTAAAATTATAAAATGCCCAGAAGGAAACGGAGGGGTAAATAAATCCTCCTGAACTTGAATTTGGCAAAAGATTCCTAGAGGTGGGCCGCTCTGGTGGCTCAGGGGTTTAGCGCTGCTTTTAGCCCAGGGCCTGATCCTGGAGACCCAGGATGGAGTCCCACACCACATCAGGCTCCCTGCATGGAGCCTGCTTCTCCCTCTGCCTTGTCTCTGCCTTTCTTTCTCTGTATCTCTCATAAATAAATAAATAAACAAACAAACAAAAATCTTTAAAAAAAAAAAAAAAAGATTCCTAGAGGTGACACCAAAAAGCAAGAATATCAAAAGCAAAACTAGATGAACTCAGCTTCATCAGAACTGAAAAACTTTTGTGCATCGGAGGACATGGTCAAGAAAGTGAAGACTACCTACAGAACGGGAGAAACCACTTACCAATCATATACCTGATAAGGATAGTGTCCAGAATATATAAAGAATTTGTTCAGCAAAAAAATTAACATAGTTCAAAATGGGCAAAGGGACATTTGTCCCAAACAGATAGAGGACTGGCTAACAAGCACATGAAAAGATGCTCAAAAACCATGAGTCATCAGGGACATACAAATCAAACCATAAGGAGACACCGCTTCACACCCACTAGGTTGGCTATAATTTAAAACAAATAAGGGGGATCCCTGGGTGGCGCAGTGGTTTGGCGCCTGCCTTTGGCCCAGGGCGCGATCCTGGAGACCCGGGATCGAATCCCACGTCGGGCTGCCGGTGCATGGAGCCTGCTTCTCCCTCTGCCTATGTCTCTGCCTCTCTCTCTCTCTCTCTGTGACTATCATAAATAAATAAAAATTTAAAAAAATAATAATAATAAAAAAAAAATAAAACAAATAAGGGAAAATTACAGGTGTTGGCAAGGATGTGGAAAAATTGGAACCCTTACACCCTGTGAAGAACGTGGGAACGTGAAATGGTACGGCCACTGTGGAAAAGGAGCTGGTGGTTCTTCAAAAAATTAAACATAAAATTACCATTTGACTCAGCCATCCCACTCCTGGGTATGTACTCAAAAGAACTGAAAGAAGTAGTCAAACGAATACCTGCATGCAAATATTCCAAGTAGTACTATTCACAAGAACCAAAGAGTGGAAACAACTCAAATGTCCATCAACTGCCGTCAACTGCAGGACGGAAACACAGAATGTGGTAGATCTGTGCCAGGAAGTGTTATTCACCTGTAAAAAGGAATGAAGTCCTGGGGGGCTCAGTCAGAAGACAGAGCAGCTCTTGACCTTGGGGTCATGGGTTTGAGCCCCACCCTGAGTCTACATAGACATTATTAAAAAAAAAAAAAAAGGTAAAAACAAAATGAAAAAAAAAACAAAGTCCTGATGCGGGCTACAACATGGGTGAACCTCAGAAATACCATGTTGAGTGAAAGAAGCCAGACACAAAGGTCACACACATGTGATTCCATTTATATGAAACATCCAGAAGTAGCTAATCCACAGCAAACTGGTGGCTGTCAGGGGCTGGGAGCTGGGAGGAGGGAGAATGGGGAGTGACTGCTTAATGGATGCAAGGTTTCCTTCTGGGGTGATGAAAATGTTCTGGAACTAGACAGAGGTGGTGGTTACACAATACTGTGAATCTTGTGAATCTACTAAATGCCATTGAATTGTACACTTTAATTTTGTTTTGTTTTGTTTTTTTAGATTTTATTTATTTATTCATGAGAGACACAGAGAGAGGCAGAGACACAGGCAGAGAGAGAAGCAGGCTCCCTGAGAGGAGCCCGATGAGGAACTTGATCCCAAGACCTCGGGATCACACTCTGATCTGAAGGCAGCCGCTCAACCACTGAGCCACCCAGATGTCCCTGTATTGTACTCTTTAAAGAGGTTTGGTTTACGTTATGTGAATTTTATCTCAATAGAAAAAGAAACACAGGGCAGCCCGGGTGGCTCAGAGGTTTATCACCACCTTCAGCCCAGGGTGTGACCCTGGAGACCCGGGATCGAGTCCCATGTCAGGCTCCCTGCATGGAGCCTGCTTCTCCCTCTGCCTGTCTCTGCCTCTCTCTGTGTGTCTCTCATGAATAAATAAATAAATAAAATCTTAAAAAAAAAGAAAAGAAAAGAAAAGAAAAGAAAAGAAAAGAAAAGAAAAGAAAAACATTCCCTGTGCATGAATGCATATTTGAAGGCCTATGGGTGTTCACTGGCTCCCTTGCCCCCTTGTACAGTCTGAGCACTGGACCTGGGCCCTGCGGGGCCAGCCTCCTGACCACAGGCTGGAGAGAAGAGCATCCCGGCAGGCCACTGGTACAGGCTCATGACCACACTGCACCCATAAGGAACCCCTCCAAGGGGCTCCCAAGTCCAGCCGTAAGTGGGTCCCAGGAAGGGACCTCAGGGCATGGTGCTGTCACCCACGTCCCTCTGGGGCAGGAGATAAAGCCAATCTGTCGGCTGCACCAGGGTAAACAGCAAGCAGATCAAGGAGGGCCTCTGTTTACGAGGCACCCTGGCAACCCAACCAGTTGCCTGAGGCACCCCTGCAACCTGGCGCCAGGCAGGCAACCACAAGGACCTGTGGCCAAGTGAAGCGTGGCTGCATCCAGGGAAGCCAAGCTGAGGGTGACCTGACCTGTCCCATCATGGCAGAGGCAACCACCGCCCATGGAGCCAGCCTCTTGTGAGAGCCACGGCTATGCCACCCCACAGACTAATCCCTAACACACAGAAAGGACTCAGTAAATATTTGGCAAAAAAAAGCGGGGGAGGGGGCTGGACCATATTCTATTGTGTATTTAAAAGACTCAAAAATCCAAGCTCTTGGAGTCCTCCAGCGCCACGGTGGGCCAGCTCCTGGTCTGTGCACAAGGCTTTTCCCCTCTGCTTGCTCTGCCCCCTCAATGGGATGGGCCTTCAGGGCAGGGGTTGAGGGGTGCTCTGTCTACCCCTGCCAGAGGACAGCCCACATGGGGCTCCAGCTCACTCACTGCCCAGGGTCACCCAAGCCCAGATGGAGCAGAGCTAGTATGCACACCCTGTCTCCTGGCCGGCTCCCCAGGATGGAGGGCGGGTGTCCTGGGAGAGAGCTTCTCCTCCCAGGAAAGAGGGCCTGGAACCCACAGGGCCTGGATCTAGCAGTGGCGATTAGGTACCCACTCCCCAACCCCTACACACACACACACACACACACACACATACACACACAAGTGCCTCCATCCGTCAGGAAGCCTCCTGGTAGACTCAAAGCCGGCACCTTCCTCTCTAGTCACCCCTTTATCCAGCCCTCACTGGGTGAGCCAAGGAAGAGGCAGGAACGACTCTGTGCTCTGCCTCCAGAAACCAGCTGAGAAAACCAGTCTGCCCTTGTCACACAGGGAACATACTGAGGGGCTGTGTGGACATGGCCCAGAGAGGTGGGGGACAGGAAGCAGGAGAGGGCTTAGCAGGCTGCCAGGATTTCAGCGGGGCGGGGGCAGGGGCGCGGGGGGGGGGGGGGGGGGGAGTGGGAGGGGCACAGACAGGGCTGTCGTCCGGAGGCTGCACTGGGTTCCTGCCGATCGAGGTCAGCAGAGCTGGGGTTTCTTCCCTGCAGTAATATGATCAGGCGACGGCGCTGGGAACAGGCCCCGTGACTGGGCCGTCTTCTCTGGAGAGGCTCTCCCAAGGCAGGGGCTGAATGGAGGAGCGTGCAGGAAATGAACCCAGACTCGGGAGTATTAATCATGCCCCAAATGTGTCTGTCCTGCTCTTGGACCCAGCCTGGCACCGCGGGCTGGCCTCCCACCCGCTACAAGGTAGCATGTCCAGCTGAGGCTCTGAAGCCAGGGGACAAGGGGCCAGAATACCCAGGAACAAACACGGGGCAAGCTCGCTCAGGGTGTGCCTGCGGGAAGCCGGGGGTAGGAGCCTTCCTGCATCTTGCTCCCCAGGAAGGCAGGCCCCTGTGGACCCAGGTCACAAATACAGAGTTCCCACAGGAAGCCAGGCCCAGCACCTGCCCACCCACCCATCCCTTGCTGACACGTCACTCTGTCCCTACGCTTTCCAGGTGCCACGCTCTGCTCTGTGCTTTCCACAGAGCCCTCAGAGCACCTCTGTGGCTAGCTCCGTCCCACTCAGATGAGGAAACAGGGCTCAGGCAGGTTAAGTATCTCACTCAAGGTCCCACAGCAAGCGAGCGGCCGAGCTGACTGGCACCAGGATCTGTGCTCCTAACCAAGGTGCTGCACAACATCCCTGTGCTTCCGAGGGTAGGTGTGGGCCAAACTTCCTCTGTGAAGGAGCAGGAATAAATACTTTTGGCTCTGTAGGCCATACAGTCTCTGCTACTAGGACTCAACTCTGCTACAGCCCAGATGTCAGTGAGCGGGTGCGGCTGTGCACCAATAAAACTTGGTTACAAATCCAGCAGCAGGTCTGGAGCTACAGGTGCAGACAGGTTGGCTGCTGAGCCCCCTTTCCACCCGCTTCCTTGTTGGCTCACTGGATGTTGAGATGTGGAGACACCCTCCCTATCCCAGAGGGAGTGAGGACAGCCAGGGGTGGGGGCAGAGGGATGAGGATGATCGCGGAGTCCCTGGCATTGCTGCCAGGGGACCCAGGGCACTGCAGGATCCTAGAGACGGTGCCTGGCCCTGCTGGGACAGAGAGTGGAGGAGTTCTCCAGCAAGAGGGAAAGAGGCACCTGGGAAGGCAGGGGGAAAAGGAGGTAGTGATACTGTGATTTATTACAGAGAGGCGGCACAGAGCTCCTGAAACTCTGGGAATGCCCTAGGTGAGAGGAACAATAAAAGTGTCTTCTGTGATGCATTCAAAATCCCTTGACCACTTGGGTTTCTGTTAATGAGGTGACTTCCCGTGAAAGGATGGAGGCTAGTTGCCAGGGGGACCAAGTAATTAGAGGGCTGGAACTTCCGGTCCCCCTCCTAGGCCTTCAATGGCCAAGGACTTAATCATTCTTGTGAAATAAAATCTCCATAAAAATACAACCCACAGGATGGAGCTCAGAGAGCTTCCCGGCTGGTGAGCACCTGTAGATGCTGCTGAGAGAGGGGAGGGGCGAGAGGGGCGCCCCTTCCCCACACACTGCCCTGCGCATCTCTGCCATCCAGCTGCTCCTGAGTTCTATCCTTTTACATTAACCACTGATCCAGGAATGTAAACTGTCAACCTGAGCTCTGTGAGCTGCTCTGAGGAGGAGGCCCTGGGAACGCCAGATCCACAGCCAGGGAGCAAGAAGTACAGGTGACATGCCGGGACTCGGGGCTGACAGTGGGGATGGGACACTACCTCCAGGCAGGCAGTGTCAGAATGGAGGTGACTCTAGGTCACGTAGCTGGTGTGGGGAGGCCCCCACCCACACACTCAGTGATCGGAAGTGTTCAGCATCAGTACTGAGAGTCCGCAAGACACCCAGGAGGCAAGAGGCACACTTCTCCTCAGAGAGGCCCGGCAGGGAGCATGAGGGGACCAGAGCAGTGTGACTATGGCCATGGAGGTTGATGAGTGAGACTCCCGGGCCCGAGGGGCAAATCTGGGTCTCAGGAGACTCGGGGGTCCAGCCACTCCCACAGCCATAGGTAGCACCTGGAGGGACCGGGTGCTGAGAGGGTCTTGGGGACAGGGCTGGAGCAGGTGCAGGCTGGGCAGGAGATGATGGAAGAAGGGAAGCCAGCAGCTCCCTGGAGCTGTGGGGCGGTGGGGAACAAGCTGCCTGCTACCCACTCATCACAGAACTGACCCAGACACCTCCTCCTTGATGGCTCCCTGGGCAGCAGAATCTGGGGAAGCCTGAGGCAAAGGGGCCTCCCTGGTCCCAGGCTTGAAGGGAATGCCCTGCTCACCATATCGGCCCTGGGCCCACCCCACAGCCTTCGGAAGAGGGCTCCAAAGAGTTGGCTGATTCAGTGAGACCTGTCTCAGGGGCACCAACCAGATGGTCCCGGGGAGACATGGTGGGACTCCGTCACCTTCCAGTCACAGCGTCTAACGTGGCCAATCTGCTGTAGCCCTTCTCTTATTTAGACCTCTCCATGGTTTCCCAGAGCCTTCTGGAACAAGTACAAACTCCTCACAGGGCTCACAAGCTCCTGTCAACATCTGCAGCCTCCTCCACGATCCCAGTGGAGCCAGGCTGGCCTTCGCCACCCCTAGACTGTGGGCAGGATTTATCTTTGGCCTCCGTGGTTCCTGAGATGCAAGACATACTTCCCCTCTTTTCTCCTGTGTCCCTGCCACCTCCTCCTTGAGGCCCTCAGGCACTTCCTGAACAGGTCCCCATCACATGGCAAGTCCTGACTTAATGCCCCCTCACTCCGCATCTGACGACCCAATGAAGCACAGACCTAGGGCTCTGCACGTGGCTGGGACAACGCCCAAACCAAGGGAGCACTTGGGGGATGCTAACCTGCATGCTGGCCCCAGGGAATGGGGTCCACGTGCCCAGGCCCTGACCCAACAGCACATGTGACCTCAGGAAGGTCACTTAACCACTCAAAGACACTGGGCCCCGTGCACCCACATAATAATCTTCCTGCCCACACTGCCTTCCTTCCCTTTTCTCTCTGCAACAAGCAGTAATGGATCATGCAGAAGGTCACTGGGTCCTTCAAGCTGGTCAGACCTGGGTCAGAGGGACCCAGTGGAAGGACAAATGCCTGGAGTTACATCCCACCCCACTCCTCACCCATGGAACCTTCCATCCTCATGTTAAGACGAGGGAAGGTGTTCATGGAGAACAGAGGTGGGGGAGGACAAGACAGGAAAGCAGCCACCAGCTCAGGAGGAGAAAGGGCCACATTCCAAGTCCTTGCCTCTCAAGCAGGGAAACTATCACAGCCACCAAATGAGGCCTAATTAAAGCTATTTATCTTGGCAGACTTGGGGCATAGGGGGGGTGGCAGTGGGTAGAATCACTTGTCCAAATGTGAGGTCTTTTACTAAATCACCTCCTGCCCCCAAACAAAACACAGGCTGTGCACCTTCCAGAGAAAAATATGCCACTGTCAAGAAAGGCAGGTGAAAAGGAGGATGAGGCACGGAAAAGTCAAGGTGCTTTTGTGGGCTCATCTAGCTGCAACCCTCTCTGCTCAGGGCATCGGCTCAGTGGGCAGCTCTTGTCTGCAGCCCCCTCCATGCAGAGTGCAGCCCAGGGGGCCCAGAGGTGAACAAGACCCTGGCCCTGAGCTCCAGCACTCATGGGAGCCAGGGGGAGGCCGATGGGCCATTGTGGAGCAGGCAGGGTGAGAGGGACCAGTAGGAACCCCCAGGGGGAGGGGAGGGACGTGGTGGCCCAGCCAAGTCAGGCTCCAGGTGGTGCAGGGCTAGCCTTCCTGAAAGAGCCTCCTGGGTCTCAGAGGCCCCCAGGACCTGGGAGCAGTAGCCGAGTTTCCAAACTCTGGACACCAGAAGCTCCCCCCTATCCCTCTGTGGTGTGGCGTCCCTGTGGCTGGGAGAGGAAAGAGGTCACCCTTGGCTCAACCAGCAGGGAAGACCAACATGGGCAGCGATTAAAATGACGGGCATCAAGGAAGACCAGGGTTCAGGCCCAAACTCGCTACCCTCCGACTGTGTGATTGTGGGCCTTCATTCCCTCATCTATCAAGTGGTGACGATGACACAGCCCTCGGGGTGATAGGACACGACCCACCTGGAAGCTTGATCGGCGCCCCCCTGCCTGCCTTCACCCCCAACCTCAGGAGCCTCATCCGGGGAGTGAGGATAAAAAGAGGATAAAGTCCCTCCTCACCACGCAGATGCCATGAAACAGTAAGGGTGGCGGTTTGAGTACCAAGTACTCAGCAGCCGGAAGCGGCCACTTTGCGCTTCGGCAGATCAGCCCCACTCTAGGAGAGAACCCAATCCCGGGAAGCCTATCCTGGCCCGGCCTCCCTCTCAGCCCAGTAACCTAAGCCCGCTCCTCCAGCTCTGTCCTGGGAGATGCTCCACACCGCTGCCCAGTACCGGGGTGTCTGAGGACCAGGAGGTCACCTGGGGCTCCCCTGCCCCGGTCCAGCCCAAGGGGGGCTCCCAGCCCTCCCCACAGGCACCCAGAGCGCCAGGCCCCCTGGCAGCTCCAGTCTGTGCATCTTTCCAGGGCCATCTGCCAGAGGCTCCCCACCCCCAGGAACCCCAACTGCCAGCCCTTTGGGGCGGGGTGGGGGGCTTATCCTATAATTCTACTTGCCAGTGTCTGTGAAGATAAACCCAGACCCGGGACTGTCTAAAGCAGCTGAAATCCCAAACACCCAGTGACCAGAGAATGAGGTGCAAGCAGGAGCAAGCCGGCAGAGGCTGTGAGAGAAAGAGAACTGTAAAACCTAGGCGCCAAGGGTAGAATATTGGGGGGGGGGGGGTGCAAGCCTGCACTGCATGCCTGGGGGCTTTTCTCAAGAGAAACACTGATAAAATGACTTCAGTAGCTGCCTCTGGAAGGGAGGCAGACGACTCTGCGCCAGGCACCCTTCCTCTCCCATTGTTTAACCCTGCAGAACTTTCAGCACAGCGGGCTCCTGGGGAGAGATTTATGCACTTGGGCCTGTGTGCACCTGAAAATCCAGGTGGGAAGGTCACACAGAAGAGGACTGGTGATATGGGGGCGGGGGTGGGGGGGACAGGCCAGGACTAGGAGGGAAGAGAAGGACTTTTCATGTTCAGATGTCTACCCTGAACACAAAAGATAACCAGACAAAAGGCCATGGTGATGGCAGGGTAGACCCGGCGCCCAATCCAGTCCTCTGGGGTATCCCCAAAGTGAGCAGGTCTGACCACATACCTCCCTCAACCTGCTGGAGGGGCAAGACAGTGGGAAAGGGCTGTGACCCCAGGGTCCTTCTAAGGTCAGACGATGGATGGCATTGACCTCTCAGCAATGGCTCTCTGCCGGAGCTGACTGACGCCCACACCCCTCTTAGCGTGATGGGGGAGGGGCAGCAACCCCTGGAGACTCAGGTCTAAGCCAGGGGCACCAAGGCCCACAGTCCAGGCAGCTGTCACCCAGGGAAGCCCTCCTCCCCACATCAAGGAGGCCACACAGTGAGGCACATCCCCAGAACTCCAGCTCACATCAGACTAGGTTGGAATCTGGGCTCGGGCTCTGCCACCTAGAACCTCACGCTCCCCCCACACCTAGGCCTCAGCTTTCATGCCTGGAAAGCTACGTTAGCACACTGCTCACTACTATCGTAGGGACTAACGCCCCCTTCGTGTCCAGCCCAAGACCCATGGGTACACAGGTGTTACTGGTACGAAACGCCCACTTCAGTTGCCCTGTCCCCAAGGCATTCTGGCCGGAGGCAAAGAGTAGCATCCAGGAGAGAATTCTGGCCTCCACCCCCCAGCCCCCACCCGGCCAGCAGACCAGCTGGACTGAGCGCTCCTCGGGGACATGGGAGCAGCCATCTGGCCGAGGCAGAGAGCATGGCCAGCTTCACACAGCACCTGGGAATGTCTTCAGTTTAGGCCTCGCAAGTTCCAGGATGGTCTTTGGGCAACTCACAACGGCCCCTCCTGAAGGAGCACCAAGTGGAAGGGACTCACCTCCTTGCAGGTGCCACCCCCCCCCAGGAGGAGATGAGATGGGGGCCCTCGGTTCTATCAGCAGCGGTTTCTTTAGTCAAGTAGGGATGGGGGTGCACAGTGTTGACCGTACCATCCTTTGTTCCTTTGAGAATACACACAAGGACTCAGCAGTAAGCCACCTCTGCGGGCACAAACAGGCTCCTAGTCGGTGGCAGGGTGGGTAATTTACAGGGCAGCTTGCAAAATCCAAAAGGTGGGTCTATTTTGGGAGGGGCCCCAAGAATACCTGCTTCTGAGGAGGAAACTTTCCAAACTACACTGCAAGAGGGTGACAGGACCCTGGGGAGGTGCAGAGGCAGTGGGGAAGACGGAAAAGGGTCCATCTGGCTGGGGGGGAGGGGGAGTACGACCCCCTAGGCCCCTGGCACCACTTGGTCTACAGGCCTCCCCAGCTACGGCTGGGATCCCACCTCGGGCGGCTTGTCACAGTGGCACCCCAGCAAGACTGAGGCACCATTCTCAGCCCCAGGCCAGCCACGGGCAGGAGAAGGACCCTGCAGCACTGGGTCTGACGGAGTCTAACTATGGGGTGTACAGAAGGGCAACCCCAAGAAAAGAAGGAGCAGACAAAGAAAGGGCTTGGCTTTTCTGAAAAGAGTACCAGGGGCACCGACTGGGCGGGAGCTATTACATGCAAATGTCTCCCCCATCCATGCTAATCAGCTGCGGGCTTTGTGAGCTACAAAAGGGACAGCAGATGTGCGCCAGGGTTCCCTGGCCCCTGAAAGCTGGGGCTGAACGAGTAAGGGGGGGGGGTGCGGGCAAAGCAACAAAACCAGCAGCCCCAGCCACGGTGGGCCACTGGCCTCCCCCTCCGGGCCCTCCTCCAGTCGGGGCTTTGAAGCCATGACGCACCAGATACTGGGCAAACACCTGACGACGCGTGGGGCCTCAGTTAGTGCTCCCGACCACCTTTCTTTCGAGAGGAAACCGAGGCACAGAGATGACACGCCCAGGGCAGCTTAGCTGGGGACCCAGCATCCTGTGAAAGAGGCAAAGCCCACGCCAGCATCCACTGGGAAGGACGTGGGCTCTGGGCCCCAGCAGAACCAGGCCTGGCTGCTGGGCAGCAGGCGCCATCCCCCTGAGCCACCACAACAGGGAGGCGCTGGAGCTGGCTTCTGAGGGCTGGGAGGGGTCACCAAAGGCCTCCACCACACTGACAGCAGGAGCTGAGGGTGGGCAGGGAGGCCCTTGGCAGAAGGGACACACAGAGAGGCCTGGAAGGCAGGGCTGGAGCGAGGCATGGAGCAGGGCAGCGGGAGGACCCGGGCTGCAGGGAAGCCCAACCCTCGAGGCGGCGAGGACAGCAGCGCACATTCTGGTCCCCGTCACCACAGTGCTCAGCGAGGGAAGCCCAGCCAGCCAGGCTGTGGTTCCTGGGGGTTCTGCCCTGGGGCCACCTGAGGGGCTTCAACCCATAGACCAGGGTGGCTCCAGAAAGGCCAAACGGGAAGAGGCAGGAGGATGGGGCCGGGGCCTTGGCTAGGATGACAGAGAGAGGAATCTGCAGCCCAGGGGCCGAGCTGACTCGGAGTCGCCAGGAGCCACCTTGAAGAGGTCTCACCCCTGGCGCAGAGGTGAAACAGGGTACCCTGGGGCTCCGCCACTGGGAGCGGCCCCTCTGCCAGGCCCCTGGGGCTCAGGGAGCCCCTACGGCCCCACAGCAGGCTGCGCAGGGTAGGATCAGACCAGGGAGGGCCATGTGTGCCACCCTCGCCCTCAGGCCGCCTCAGCAGACTGGACTCCAGATGAGGCCCAGGAGAGAGGGGACAGAGGCCACCTCACCCCATAATGGAATCAGTAACGAGGCAAGAATGAGGAAAGACTGGCTCCGGGCCCCAGAAGAGCCCTCAGGGCCACTTCCCTGACACAGGATGAGGACCAGAGGGGGCCGGTGGGCACCGTCAACATGCAGGGCTAAATCCTCACGGCACTGACGCCTCACCAGCACCTGAAAAGAGGCAGGGCCCAGTGGAGGCACCAGAGCCAAACCTGGGTTGCTAGCCCAGCTGCAACCTGCCACCGAATGCCTCAGTTTCCTCATTTATAAACCAGGGGAAGGCGCTGTGGCTGCCGGGGCTCCCTGCAGGGTGTGCATGGCTTGGGGAGCACAGAATGGGCTGGTTTCACCCCCACTCACACCTCTGCCCAGCACCCTTGTGCCAACTGTACACAGCGGCCAGCAGGCCCTTCGGGGCTGTTCTGATGGTTAGGCGAATCAATGAACGTAAAGTGCCTGGCACAGTGCCTGCCTGGCACATGCTCGTGCTCGTGCTCAGGAAGGCCCTGGACGCGCTGATAAGCAGGGCATGGGGGCTGGGAATAAGGGGTGAGTCAGAGCCAGGCATCCCGCTGTCGGTGTCCCCCCACCCAGGGAGGCAGGGAGACCATCCAACACCAGGGAATCCAACCTCTGGTTACACAGAGGGCTCAGAGTGGAGCCAGGTTCTGTGGAGGGCCCCCAAAGGGCACACAGCAGGCCTGGAAACTGCAGCCAGCCTTTGCCTTCCCCTCCAGCTCAAGGAAGAATGTGGCCAATTTTCTGGAATGTCCCTATCGGTTCTGCAGAGGCCCCCCAATCTGTCTGTGATTATTTATTCACATGCCCCCTGGAGGGGATCATGAGAGTGCCCCTTTCTCATTAGAGCGCTGATCTGCCAGGGGCCCCTCCACTGTCCTCACCCAGAATGTCACCTGCACCCGTGTCGTCAGCCAGGTTTCCACACATGAAACCATTCCGCTTGTACATGTGTAACGTACCCAGCGAAAACGAACCCCAGCCACACGAACGCAATTAGCGGGGAAGCAAATCCGCCAACAATTTTAAAGAAAAACAGCCCAGACCTGCTCTTGCCAAAGCCGTGGGTGATGAATCGCTTGAAAGACACACACAAAAAGAGGGAATAAAAGGGGGTTCCCTCTCTCTGTGCAAGGAGTGGGGGCAGGGAGGAGACCGAGCCCCCTCCCCCAAACCAGTCTGGATTTGTTTCCAAGAAGGCTCCACCTGACAGAACAAAAAGAACCCAGAGCTGGCGGGGTGGGGGGACACGACAAGTTCTAGGTCTGGCCTGGGTGGGGGGGGCAGTTTTATGTGTGCATGCAACTGTCAAATGCACCGAACAGAACACCCAAGGCTTGGGCATCTGTGGGTGCTGATTAAACAACAATTAAAATAAGTAATTAAAAGAATAACATGAGGCCACAGAGTCTCCAGATCCAACTCCTGCAGGCCCAGGGAAAGCCTGGTCTCAATTTCCTTCATAGAACTGGTTTTCAGGAAACAAAGGGAGTGGGGGCAGGGAAAGTCGGGAACTCCAGATTCTTTAACCAAAAGTCGGAGCAGGTGTCTCAGGGCATCTCGGGGCGGGTATGAAGGTGCCAATGGCCCCACCCTACACGGTGCCTACAACCCTGAATCCTGAGGCCTCCCAAGCAGGTCCCTGAAGTGAGAAAAGCAGGAGGGTTGGTACACGAAGGGGCAGGGGTGCCCTCCTGAGTCATCAGGGACCAGGTCGGGTGGGGCAGGATCTCAAGGCCACCGCGTGCTCCTCCCAGCCCTCACTGTCCCAGGGCTTTATAATCCCCGGGCACTGGCTGCCTACACCTGGGACATACCTTCCCGGCCAGACACCACAGCAGATTTAGACCAACGACCTCTTACGCTGTGTGTTACTCATCTGCTGTGTGCTGGGCTAACACCAACCCACAAACTGCCCTCTCCATCTTCAGGAGGAATTGGAAGCTGAACTGCAATCATTTAACCAGAGTCACAAGGTCACATCAAGGTAAGGCTCCACCGCTTATACCAACCATGACCTCCAGAGAGGGTGGCTGCAGTCCCGGAGGGGGAAGAGAGAACATTCATACCAGCCAGGGAATGCAGAGACAGGGACCCAGGACAGCAGGACGACTGCCCCAGGGACGCTGCGGGCCCAGCTAGCCCCGGAGCCACTGCCCCCTTGTGCCCAGGAGTTCCCTCCTTTCCAACTCAACCCTCTCCGGCCAGAGGCCTCTCGCCCGCAAGCTTATTCCTCTGCTTGCCATTCTCTACAGGCTGACTCCTGAGCCACATCCCCCTGCAGCGGGGAGACGGGGTTCTTTGTCTACTTTCTCTCCATTCCCCAAGACTGGGAGTACGTGGGGTGGAGATCGTGTCTGGCTTGTGCAGAGCTATGCCTACAGTCCGGGCACAGATGTCCACTACCACCTAGGCCACCCGCCACCAGCCAAGCCCCTCAGTGGTGCCTCCCCACCAACAAGGAAGCTGATATTCAGGGTACTGAGTCATTCACCAGGATCACCCTGCTAGGAAAGGACAGGGAACAAAATTGGGCTTGAGCCCAGACACAACCACAGGTGTCACTCCACCCCCCCACCACCCGCCAACACTCTTGGAATAAACCACCGACCCCCTTGTGAGGCCTCCCTTCCCCCCTACACATCCTGCTCCAACCACATGGGGCAGTTGGCTGCCCTTGGCCAGGCCAGGCCCATGGGCTCACTCTGGCTTGCTGGACAGTAGGCATGATTTTTAACTACTTCTATTTTTTTTTAAGGATTGTATTTATTTATTTGAGAGAGAGAGAGAGAGTGCGTGGGCCGAAGAGTGAGCAGGTGGCAGAGGCAGAGGGAGATGCAGACTTCCTGCTAAGCAGGGAGCCAGATACAGGGCTTGATCCCAGGACCCTGGGATCATGACCTGAGCCAATGACAGAAGCTTAACCAACTGAGGCACCCAGGTGCCCCTAAACACTTCTATTAACTCACAACAACCCTCTGAGGTAGATGCCATCAAGATCCCCATTTTACAGCCCAAGAAACAGGCACAGAGAGGTCATGCAGAGGCAAGGCGTCAGGCCTAGGCCCCACCACACCCTCCTTTGACTGTATCTGCTCTTCTCCCATAAGCCCTGCTGCCCCACCCCAGCAGAGGCCCACTCTGCCCAGCCCCAACCCCCTCCGCCCTCCACAGCATTTTCAAGCCTCTAGGTGGTTCACTTTCTTGGGGAGGGCACTGACCACTAAGTACAACCTGCGTGTAAGTGACTGCTGACTTAGCGCCTGTCACACAACACCCCAGACCGGCAAAAGTGGGAGCATGTGCTTATCTTGGGGTTGGGGTGTCACCATATCCCCAGCTCTTAAAACAGTAACTGGCACATGGCAGGTGCTCAGTTTTTGCTAGTTGTTTAAAGAGAGACGCCAAGGTACCCTACCACAATAAAAAGACAGCAAGTCCCCCGCCCAATACACGTTTGTGGTTGGATGGATAGAGAAGGTCAGGTCTCTCCATCTTCAAAGAACTATTGGTAGGTCCTGGGGGCCCTCTCCCTCCCTCCCCTCTCCTGGACACTCCACCATCCCACCTCCCACCACCTGCTTCTGTCTGCCCCCCCACCCAGCCTTCCAAAGGAGCCGTCCCTCCGGACCAGAAACCCAGTGACCTCCCCGTGGCTCTCACTCGCTCTGACAGCCGCTGCCGACCTCTCTTCCTGCCCAATGAGAGCCGCACCCTGGCCTGACAGGCCCAGGGCCTCCATCCTTCCCACTGACCACCCCCACTCCTTAGCAGCCAGAGAGGCATCCACCTCACTCCTCAATTCACTGCTATCCTCCAGGCACCGTCACTTCCTCGTGTCACACATCCCTGTGAGGGGGACCAAAAGCTGGGAGCCTTTCCCCAGAAAAACGCACAGAGAACCAACAGCAACGCCACGGCCACGGTGTATCAGACATACGCATGAGGAAGAATTTTCAGTGTGTTCCTTCCGGAGAGGTGCCACTGTCACCCCCTTTTCTCCTTTTTTTCAAGGAGGCTGGTCCAAGGTCACAACACTGACCCTTGTCTCTCTAGCCTTATGCGAAACTGCATGCAATTTCAGGGCATCATGGGACACACAGCACCCCTCCTCCTCCCAGGGACCATCAAGGATTTGAGATCAAGACACCGTCTCAGAGCCACCTGAAGCCCCTCCGCAGCCTCACTCTCCACAGGGAGCAGCAGGTCTGTCCCAGGCCTGGAACCTCCAGCCCGCCCTCTGCAGGATGGGAACTTCCCGTTTGTCCTGGCAGATTCAGCACCTCTGCAGCTGGGGAGCAGATCCCAGACAGAGAGGGCTCCCCAGGAAAGGAACAGCGCCTGCCAGGGAAGGTTCCCCAACTTTTCCCATTCTGCCAAACCCAACTTGGTCAGAGGCCTCACACCACGGATCATCCGTCAGTTCCCGCCACCCTCCCTCTGTCCAAAGGCCCTGCACGCTCACCTTGGCCAGACCCCCACATGTGACACGGTGCGTGTTTGCCAGGTGCCACTCACAGCGCTGGCCACTGTGCACCTGTGACCTCAGATACGGGCCCCAACAACCTCAAAAGGGGTGAATGGTCATACTAAATTGGATGCGCAGAGATTAGAAGGAGCCCTGTGTGGCAGCTCGGGTGGGATTTTGCCAACATAAGAGTTTGGGTCGGGTTAGGTTTTGCTGTCAAAGGAGCAGCAAGTGAGGCTTTCAGAACTTCTGGATTTCCAGGCTGCCAGTAAGGGGCTTTGGGTGGGCAGAGGGGAGGCAAAGGGGTTGGCAGATGGGCAGTGGCCGGGATCTGGGGCTGGAAGCCAGGTCAGCTTAGGGCTCCAGGTAACAGCCCTCACCTCCACAGGGCTCACACTTGGGGCCCGGAGGAAGGGGCCCAGGGCCGAAGGAGGGTGCCAGCTAAGGGTAGGGAACATTGTCCCACACCCAAGGGCAGCCTGGGTTCACAGAAATGCCTCTCTATTTTAAGAAACCAACCACTGCAAGTGCAAGGACAAATGGCTACTGGCACAAAGCCTCTGTGCTGGGGCGGCGACAAGCAGGAGGGGGACTTCTGGGGCAAATTGGGGCATCACGGCCCTTCCAGAGGGGCCCCTGCTGGCCGGCTCAGCCTCAAGGTGCACAGGCCCAGGGTTGCCAGCCCTTCTGAGTTTTCACAAGTACGAAGTCTGATTTCGACGTGAAATCACACAATTTAAAAAATACCGGGGGTCTACTTTTACTCTCACCACAGAGTGAAGCAAACCCGAGGGCAGGTAGGTCACTCACAAGGCCTGGCGATGGGTCATGGCCTCTGCCCGGGGCAGAGTTCACCTTTTGTTCTGTGACACACTTCTAGGGCAGGCTAAGGTGAAACTATTCAGTTACATTCCTGTTGCATTCTCTAGTCTGGAAGCTTCCACAGGCCTCTCTCTCCCTGCTCCCATCTACACGTAACCTGTTGTCAGAGCAGTCTGCAGAAGTAACATTTTATATGTAGTCCCCCTCGTGAAAGATGGCAGCCAGCTCCTGATCACACGCAGGAAAAGGCCCTGTGGTTTGTAAAACGTCACCTGGGCTTGACCTTGCTGCCCTCCCCATGGCTCCTTCAAGCTTGAGAAGAGACCCCTCGGCCCTACGCCAGGCTACTGCCCCCCAGCCCCACTTGAACGCTCCAGGAATACCCTTCCCAACATTGGCTACATCCACATCCTATCTACTGTGACCAAGGTGACAGCATCTCCCAGGGTCTGTCCTCTCTCCTAGGGAAAGAGAAGCCCCGAAATTAGCTGAGCTGAGCTCAGCTGACCGCTCAGACAGACCACAGACTACATTTCCCAGCCTCCCTTGCAGCTAGTGGTGGCCCCAGGACTGCATTCTAGCCAGTGGGATGAAAGCAGAAGTGCCCAGAGCCAGCTCCTGGGAACTTTCCTTGACAGACAGCTGGCCCGTGCCCTTGGCACCTTTCTCCCTTTCTTTATCCTGCTGCCTGGAAACTGGGGTAACAGTTTCTATGTGGGCAAAGGCTCCAGCTGCCATGTTGATGCATGATGACAGGACCTCACCCTAGAAATGGGGAAGGGGGATTCTTAGCTGGAAGGGCCCGGGTCCAAGGAATTTCTAAAAGCAAAAAGCCTCCACACCAGCACTGGTCTGCCGCCCTCCAGACTTGAGCGTGACAGCACAATAAAGAAAACGCCCTGTTGTTCAAGCCACTGCCACTCTGGATCTCTGTTCTGCATGAATAAATTGAATCCTGACCACCTTTTTGCACTGAACTAAAACAATGAGCAGGTCCAAGAACAGTGACCTTGAAAGCCAGCCCTCCTGCAGGCTAGCCATGTCACCTGGTCAAGCCCTTTCACCTGTTTTTGCACCAGTAAAATGGGAGTGGCGTCCCTGACCGCTCAGGACTATTCTAAGTGGTAACACACAGCAAGGGCTACACCTGTCAGGCTACCTGGCCCACAGAGCCCAGAAAGGGTACCCTATCCGGCCTGAGTGATCAGGACACTTCACAGTCAAAACAAACAGATATACACAAAGCAAGGCTTTTCGGTTTCTCTTAAAAGCTGTGGCAAAAAAAAAAAAAAAGGGCTGTGGCAGATCTGGCGACCCTGGCCCCTGGCTGGGGCCAAGTTCCCACAGTATCCCCCTCCTCCTGCCTGCTTCATTCGTTTATCCCCAGGGAGTCCACAAGATTTTTCTGTCCAGGGCCAGCAAGAAGCATTTCAGGTTTTGCCAGACACAATTTGTGTCACTTAAATGTTCTGACTTCAGTTGTTGGGGGTTTTTTGGGATAGACCCTTCAAAAACGTACAAAGCTCCCTTCAGTTGTTTACACAGAAGCCACAGGCCTGCTCTGGCTCAGACACCACTTTGCCCACAGGCTCTGATTTCTGCTCTTACCCTTCCCCCGGCTGCCCCCCTCAAGGTCAAACATCAATACAGGTTCACTCGGAGCCGGCACCCAGTAAGTGCTCAATAAAATGACAGCAGGCAGTAGCACCACTGGAACGTGAGGGCCTTCCCACTGTTACTAACTTTCTGGGTTGTCACCCCAGCTTGATACCGAAGGTCCTAAAGCCTGGGTGTGTGACAAAATCCTCTGTCCCTGTCCCCTCTCTCCCTGCCACCTGGGGATGGGGGGGTGGGGGTCCCAAAACTGTGATGGGAGGAAGTCTGGAGAGCTCCGGGGTCTATGGCAGCAGGCCATTCTTCACATTGATTTTACAAAGGGTTTTTTCTCTGGGGTTTCCACACCCTGGCCAGCCCCCCACAAACCGAAATTTAGCCCCCCCTCACCAGGCCTGCCCTATACCTCTTCCTGGCCCAGGGGGCGGGGAGAGCCCACAGAATCAGGCAAACTGACTCGCACTGACCAAGAAAGACAAGTGACACAGTCATCTCCAGAAAGGACCCTGGGGGCCTGAGGAACTGAGAGTCTGCTCTGCTCTCTGCCTCGGCCGCCCCACAACGGGCTTCCCGAGAAGCTGCCTTCTGCCAAAGGGCGGGCGCCCGGGTGTCCAAGAACTCCAGCGGCCGTGCCAGGGCTTCCTGAAGGCTCGGGAAGTCTGCGCCTCTGCCCAGGGAACACAGCCTGCTTTTGGTAGCTGCCATTCAGCCAATGCCATGGCCACTGGCCAGGGGGACTTCAGGTGGCAAGGAGGGTAGGGAGGGTCATCACTCATGGGAAGGGGACTGGGGCGGGCCCTACTGCAGCTGTCATCCTTCTCACGTGGGACAGTGGAGACGTCAAGGAACAGGGCTGTGTATCTGCCACCCACATTCCTCTCCCCACCCCCACCCCCATTTGCAGCCCCGGGGTTCCCCTTCTACCTGCTAGGGGTGCAAGAGAGCAACTGGACAGCCCTGCGGCCTAAGGGGCTCCCTCCAAGAAAAGCCAGCTCTTCCTCACTCCATGCCAGTAACCACACCACCAATAAAATCTACAGCAACACTGACCGCTTACTGCCAGACACCCCCTGCTCCACACTTCCATGGTCCACTTCACCCAAATTTCTGGGTCCCAAGTGATAACATTCCCATAGCCGAGGAGAAAACTGAGGCTGCACACAGGGAGGTGCTGCTAGAGGTGAGCAAACAGGCTCAGGGAGGTGAAACGGCTCATTCAAGGCCACATAGCCAGTGACCCACACCAGCCAGACTCTGTGTCCAGAACCCTCACCAGCACCCAAGCATACCTCTGGCTCACCTCCCACGTGAGGCATGTGGAGATTCGTGTCTTGGCCAACGTCCCTGTCCCTACCTACACAGATTTGCTTCCCGGGGGTCTGTAGTTACACACAGCTCATGGGACCCTGCCTCATGTGGGACAGGTGAGCAGAACAGGGCTCCTGATGCCTTCTCATCTGGCCAAAGCCATCAGGTCCCAGAGGGTCCAGACTGGAAAATGTGGAGGCTGGGGAAGGAAGTTCCTCCCAAGAAAAAGCCTAGAGCTCCTAGCAGGCCCCAAGTGCCCCTGGTCTACCCAGCTGCCACATCCCTGAACATCCTTGCAGTGGCTGGGCCATCTCTGTCTTTTTCCAAGGCACTGCTAGCTAGCACCCCCCACCCAGCAGGCCAGGCCTGCGCTCTCAGATGCAGGAGCAGAATGCAGCCCCACACCTCTGCCCTGGCTGTCTACACTCCCCCAGCACACTTCAGAGCAATCGCTCCCTGTGCACCCCGGTCTCCATGCCTGCTCAAGAACCAATGCTGCCTCACCCTGAGCAGTAACTCAGCCAACTCTGAGGTCATTGCCAGCCCCAGCCTGCTAATGGGAGCAGGTGCTACCACCAAAAAAAAAAAGGATTCGTTTATTGAGCAAACACACTCTATGCCACAAAGTCCTGCCATTACCCCCATTCTACTGATAAACAAACTGAGGCATGAAAACTCATAGATAGTAGGGCACCGATCTACTCCACGTAGTAGACCCGAAAAAAATTTGTCCAAGGGATCCCTGGGTGGCGCAGCGGTTTAGCGCCTGCCTTTGGCCCAGGGCGCGATCCTGGAGACCCGGAATCGAATCCCACATCAGGCTCCCGGTGCATGGAGCCTGCTTCTCCCTCTGCCTATGTCTCTGCCTCTCTCTCTCTCTCTCTCTGTGTGATTATCATAAATAAATAAAAATGAAAAAAAAAATTTTGTCCAAACCCTAATGCCACTCCCCCCTCCCCCAAACCTGTGAAAGTGGCATATAGAGAAGAAAGGGTCTTTGTACATGTAATTAAGATTCTCAAAAAAAAAAAAAAAAAAAAAAGACTCTCAAAGATAAAATCATGAGATGCCTGGTGGCTCATCAGTTGGGCGTCTGCCTTCGGCTCAGGGCGTGATCCTGCAGTCCTGGGATCGGGTCCCGCATCCAGCTCCCTGCATGGAGCCTGCTTCTCCCTCTGCCTATTTCTCTGCCTCTCTCTCTCTCTCTCTCTCTCTCTGTCTCCCATGAATAAATAAATAAAATACTTTTTTAAAAAGATAAAATCATTTAGGGCTCACCCTAAATCCAATGACAGGTATCCTTATGGAAAAGACATAGAGACACAGCAGGATGGCCATGTGAAGATAGAGGCAGAGACTGGAGTTCTGTTGACAAAAGCCAAGCAACACCTAGACCCAGAGGAAGCTGTTTGAGGTAAGAAGAGATTCTCTTCCAGTGTTTCTGGAAGGAGTGTGACCCTACCAACACTTTCATTTCAGACTTCAGGCTATAAACTGTTAAGAGAATACATTCCTTGTATTGTAAGCCATCACGTTTGTCACGGTAACCCTGACAAACGAACAAAACCAGGATCAGCTGACTCCAGAACCCACGTTCTCAGCCCCACATCAATGCTACTTGAGCATAAAAGGGGGAAACAAAAAATCCCTTCAGACCCCTGAGACTATGTCATCCCTGACTGAGGATCTCAATCTGAGAAACGTGGACTTTCTCCTCCTTACAAATGCTTCAGTTATGAATTACCTCTAAAAGAGAATGTTATCTTTACAACTAGTAACAACAAGATTACCCACACAACAAAAACACAAAATGTGAACACTCTCCTGTAGTAAGGTGTCAAGCACAGGACACACCAGGTGTGCAGTATAACAGAACTCTCTGTACTATGTCCCCAATAATTCTATAAATCAGAAACCGTCCAGAAATCAAAAGAAGCTATTTACAAAAGAAAAACCGACTGTCGGGATCCCTGGGTGGCGCAGCGGTTTGGCGCCTGCCTTTGGCCCAGGGCGCGATCCTGGAGACCCGGGATCGAATCCCACATCGGGCTCCCAGTGCATGGAGCCTGCTTCTCCCTCTGCCTGTGTCTCTGCCTCTCTCTCTCTCTCTCTCTCTCTCTCTGTGACTATCATAAATAAATAAAAATTAAAAAAACAAAACAAAAAAACCCGACTGTCCCTGGAACTGCTTTGAGGATTGGCGCCTGGGACCCCAGTTGGAGAAAGGCTGCCCATCTTTATTCTTTATTAATGTTTGCCGAATGAATGGCCATGCTTATCATCTGGGAGATCCTGTTGAGCCTAAGATAGTGCTTAAGTGCCTGTCCTGAGCTCTAATGCCCACCTGAGACACTCTTCCGCCCTCTCCTCATGTGGTCCCAGGAAACCCAGCTCTGCCCCAGCAAAAGGAGGTGTGACACGTGGGATGTAGGCGCAAGTCCTTAAGTTTGGGTTTTCCAATAGGGGTGCAGGGAGAACCCTGTGCGAACCAACTGCTCTACACACTTTCCTTCCCACCACCCCCTTCCCAAAGTGGCAAAATATCCACACAGGCCAGGGCCAGGAAAGGCCTCCTCAGGGGCTCCCAGAGCATCAGTGCAAGAAACCCTGAGACAAAGCTGAATGAAACAGTATAGCAAAATGTGAACAAGCAAATCGGGAATCAGAGAGAACAGATAGGAAAGAGTAACAGAAAGAAAAAAGGATGAACCACAAAGACTCAGGGGCCTTGGCAAACACATTTGTGATTTTTTTTTCCCCACCGAAATGTCAGCTTTGAAACTAGCCTCTGAAAATGTAACCAAGCCTCTCACATCCCCAAAAAGAAACACTGGGAGGGCCGTGGCGAGGGCGGGGGCTGTTACCTCTCACTCCGGAGCCGGACATCAAGAAGGAGCCCTACCCTTCCACGTTTCCACCAGGAGCACATCCAGCGGCTCGCACCACCCTGCCGTGCCTGGGCCCTCTCCCCACGTCTAGAAGTTTCCCACACGGGGGTCCAGAACGCCAAGAACGCTCCCGGGGGGTGGAAGCGGGTCCTCCAGGCCGCCCCGGGCCGGGCACCACTTTCCAACTGTCCTCGGCACTCCCGGGAGTCCCGAGAGGTGGCCACAGGCTGCCCACACCCCTCCCTCCTTCCCTCGGGCGGCCACACCCGCCCCCGGGGACTCCCACCTCTCCCACACCCCGGGCCCCCTCCCCTCCCCTCCCAGCCCCCACACCCCCCGCTGGCTACGAATTCACCTTCCCCGCGGGGCCCCCCACTTCCTGCCCACCCCCTCCCAATCTCAGGGCCCTCACTCCCCCATTTCCCGCTTCCCACCGTACTCGGGGCACCTCACCTCTGGCCGCCACGCACGCCCTCTTTCCTCTCTGCCCCTGACATCGTTCCTGCGCTGCCCTCACTTGGGGGCCCCCGCTCCCGGCTCCCTCGGCCCGGCGCCGCGGACCCCACAGCGGGCCCCCACGGCTCAGGGCCCCTCACCCTCGGGGCCCCGCGCCCCCCGCCCGGCCGGCCTCGTGGGAGCCCCCGCGCTCGGCCCGGCCCCGGGGCCCCGCACTCACGGCTGTAGAGGGCGATGCCCGCCGCGTCCGGGCCGGCGCGCACCTCGAGGCGCAGCGCCTGCTGCTCCGCGTGCCGCTGGATCTCGCCGTTCGCGTCGCCGATGGTGAGGAGGCGGGCGCCGGGGAACACGGACACGGCCGCGCAGGGCCCCGCGCTGCCCGGGACCGCCGCCCCTGCGCCGCCCGCGCCCGGCCCCGCCGCCGCCGCCGCCGCTGCCATCTTAGATCCGGCTCCAGGCCCCGCCGCCGCCGCCGCCGCCGCCGCCGCCGCGCCCGGGCCCAGGCCGCCGCCGCTGCCGCCGCCGCCGCTGCCGACGCGCAGGCCGAGGCCAAGGCCGAGCCGGGCAGCGCCGCCTGCCGGCCACGCTCCGCCTCGCCGCCACTGCCGCCGCGGCCCGGCCCCGTGGCGCAGCGCCCCCTGCTGGCCGCCTAGGGCACCGGGAGAGAGGACGCCGGGGGACGGGGCCGCCCCGCCCCGCCCCGCGCGAACGGTCGCGGCTTTGTGAGGTGGCTCCGCGGCCCAGGAACGGCGGGGGCGGAGCGTGAACCGGGGGCGGGGTCGGCCGCGAGGACTCGCCCCTAGGCCTGGGCCACGCCCTCGGCCACGCCCCGCCCCCCGCTCCGAACTCCGCGCTTTGTACTCGGAGCCGAGCCTCGGGGCGCGGGGCGGGGCAGGGGGCGCGGCCCCGGGGGCGGGGCTCGGCCGCGTGGACACGCCCTGGGACCCGCCCCGCGCAAACGGTCGCGCTTTGTGAGGCGGCTCCCCGGCCGGGAGCGGCGGAGGCGGTTCTGACGCCGCTCGGCCTCGACACGCCTCTGCGGCTGAGCTCCGCCCTCGGCCCTGCCCGGCTTTGTGAGGAGGCACGCGGGGGGCGGGGCCCAGCCAGGCAGGCCCCGCCCCCGGACGGGACGCTCCCTCCCACTGGACGTCGCTTTGTGAGGCGCCGGGCTCCCAGGGAGTCCCTGCAAGGGGCGGGGCCAGGGCCCGGGACACGCCCCCCGCCCTGGCTCCGCCCCAGCCCTCCCGAGGGGAAAATCAGTTTGAGCAGGGGCTCTGCCTCTGCGCTCCACCTGCATCCGTGGGAGCCCCCCCAGCCCTCGATCGCTCCTTATCTCTTCCCCATCGTCTCCGCCCCCTCCCGCCACTGTCCTCCTCCTCCATCCTTGGCTATCTGTAACCCCATAAAAAATTCTTGGATCCCTTTATCTGGGCCCTTCCGTTAGCCCCTCCCTTCCCCCCAGCGATGACTAGCCAATGAATCCAACAGAGCAGGGTCAAGTGCCCCTTTTCGTAGACACACCTATCTTCGAAATCCACCCCACCCGCCCCCGTCACTGCTCCTGGGCGTCATTCTCTTCAGGAGGGTCCAAAAAGACGTGTGGTGACTTCCCATCTTCTCTAGCTCTCACTCTTCTCTGGACCTCCTCTTCGATTCCCCCATCATTGCACTTACTATACTCACCAACGCCAGGACTTTAGCACAGACCCCACATGGCACTGTCCCCCTCTCTGTACCCTCCATGGGCCTCCCCGTATACCACCTTGACTGCGTGCACTAGAGGGAAACAGCTCTCCTCCCCCTAGGCATCCAGTGATTAGACCCCAGAGACCCTGGAAGCTTGAAGGATGACGCTCCATAGAGACCTTGGGAACAGCTCCAGAGCCGTTATAATTAATAACTTAGGCACGCCAGCAGGACAGACATACAGAACATACCCCGGGGTACCCTATGCTCCAACCCGGTTGGGTTGGTCAAGTAGATGTAGCAAGGGAAGAAGGAAACCAGAGGCTTATGTGGAGGGCTCAGACCTCCTATGGCCCAGGGATCCTAACATCTCCTTCCCCAGGTGGTCTGAGAAGCTGGGACTCCAAAGAGAGTCTTCCTGCTTTCTGTCCAGCCTCCAAGACAATGTCTGTGCCCCCTTACTCACTCCTGCTCCTCTGAGAAGAAGGTCCCAAGGCCAAGGATTCTCCCTTCATCTCCTCTGCCAATGCCCTGAGAACGCAGACAGAAACCCCAAAGTAGCTAGAGGGATTTCAGGCCCTGAAGAAAGGCTGAATGCAGAGTGCACAGACACAGAGAGGCCTCTGATCCTCGGCCTCACTGGCAGGATCGGAAAGTGCTGAATTCGGGGGGCTCAGGTGAGGATGATGTGGAGGTAGGCCTTTTCCGGGGCCCAGAGCTGCCAGGTGTCTCGGTGGAATCCGAGCAAGCATCCACGGTGACTGCATCTTCTTCTGGATTCATTGTCTTTGTCCATGGAGGAAAAACAGAGAACAGGGTGATTTGAGGTTTCAGGATCTAGGGTCTCCCTACATTCTGAGTCTGAGACTCCCCCCCCCCCCAGCCCCCAGTCCATCAGGTCTCATTTCACTTCCCGCACACTACCCCCCAGCTCCAGGGCCCAGATCCTGACCTCTGTTGTCCTGCCTCCTGGTTCTTTCTGAACCAGACAGCCTGGGTTCAAATCCCAGGTCTACCTTGTCCCAGTAGTATGACTTCGGTCGGTCAGTAACTTAACCCTTCTGAGGCTCACTTTTTTCTTTTGCACAATAGGGTGAATGCTACAAAACAAAGGAATTGAAAAGTACCTGGCACCTGGCAAGCACTAACTGTTAAGTGAACAAAGCTATCATTATCTCTTCCCATCCCTGCCCCGTCCTTGGCTTCCACAAAACCTTCCTCAAAAGTCTACCCTCTCCTCCACCATGGAGGCTTCCACCCCAAATGCCAGTCAAGGAGACATGAACTTGCTAAAATTGAAATGTGGTGGGTGAGAGCAGGGTAGGTTCCATCCCAGTCCTGCACCTCCCTAGCTGGACGATCCCAGTAAGGCCCATAATTAGATTCTAGTCTATTTTTTTTTAATGTCAAAGTGCCTGGGTGGCTCAGTCGGTTGGGCATCTGACTCTTGATTTTAGCTCAGGTCATAATCCCAGGGTCCTGGGACCCAGCCACGAATCGGGTTCCCTGCTCAGTGAGGAGTCTGCTTGAGATTCTCTCTCCCTCTCCCTCTGCTCCTCCCCTTGCTCATGTGCTCTCTCTCTCTCTCTCTCTCAAATAAATCAAAATTAAAAAAATAAAAATAAATATCAACACCACTTCATAGGGGATTATAAAGTGAATATCAGACCCTCAGTATAGTAACACAATACAAGCTGGAGAATGATTAGCTACTTCACTTTTATTTTAGCCAGCAGCACAGCTTCTAGTGCTTAAGAGGGAAGCAAGAATTGAAAGCAGATATTTGCAGGCCCATGTTCATAGCAGCACTATTCATAGTAGCCAAAAGGTGGAAACAACCCAAGTGTCCATCAACAGATGAACAGATAAAATGTGCTATATAAATACAATGGAATATTATTCAGCCTTCAACAAGAATAAAATTCTGACACCCACTACAAAGTGAATGACCCTTGAAGACATTATGCTAAATGAATAAGCCAGACACAAAAGGATGAACGTTATATGACATCATTTCTACCTAAAATGTCCAGAATGCGCAAATCCACAGAGAAAGCAGCATGGTGGGTGCCAGGGACTGGGGTTTGTTACAAATGAGAAGTTAGTGTACCGTGGGGACAGAATTTCACTTTTGCAAGACCAAGTTCTGGAGATGGGATGGTGGTGATGGTTGCACAATGTGAATGTACTTAATACCACTGAACTGGACACTTAGAAATGGTTAAAATGGTCAGTTTTATGTTATGTATATTTTATCATCATGGGGAAAAAAAAAACAACTAGAGAAGATCCCACTAAAATTTACTGTTAAGGAAAGAAGCATAATAGTGTGGATAGCATGCTATCATTTGTGTTAGAAAGGGTAAGGGTAGGGGGTCCTGGGATTGAGCCTCCCCCAATCAGGCTCCCAGCTCAGCAGGGTGTCTGCGGCTCCCTCTGCCCCTCCCCCATTCGTGCTCTCACTTTTATTTATCTTTCACATAAAATCTTTAAAAGGAGGGAGTGAGGCTATACACTCCCTATTTTCACCTTTGCTTGCTTTCACGAGAAGCTCCTGATGGTGGCTACCTGTGTGTGTGGAGGAGACCAGTGAGCACACAGGGGTTAGTGACAGGAGGATACTTTACTGGATATACAATTTTGACATATGGATGTATTTCATATTCCAAAACAAAAATTTTTAAGTAGTCTCCATGCCCAACGTGGGGCTTGAACTCACAACGCTGAGATTAAAAGTCGCAAGCTCTACCACGGAGCAGCTGGGTACACACACACACACACACACACACACACACACACACACACTTTTTAATTAAAAAAAAAAATACAGGGATCCCTGGGTGGCGCAGCGGTTTGACGCCTGCCTTTGGCCCAGGGCGTGATCCTGGAGACCCGGGATCGAAACCCACATCGGGCTCCCGGTGCATGGAGCCTGCTTCTCCCTCTGCCTGTGTCTCTGCCTCTCTCTCTCTCACTGTGTGCCTATCATAAATAAATAAAAAATTAAAAAAAATAAAATAAAATAAAATACACATATAGTCACAAGGACAAAGATACTTTTTAAAAATTTTCTCCTGTTTCGACTTGTTTCCATTTCAAGTGCCTATTTTTTTAAGGGAAAAGGAAAAGTCACCAGCGTAGTGCCTCGAGCAGCATGTCTTCTCACAGAAAGTTTTAGAATTTGCTCTGCCTGCAGGATTTTGGGGTTTTTCTTAACAGCATTGGATTTGTTCCCGGAAATGAGACCTCAGGGGGCTGAACCGGCCCGTGGGGCCAAGCCCCTTCCTTCCCACATTTGTATGCAGTTTAAATTTGCTCGCTTCTCTCTCCAGAACCCGACTCCTGTCTGCACCTGCCCTTGGGCATCCGCCGGGTGGGTGGTCCGTCTCATGTCCCTCCAAGGCTGCTGCTCCCCAAGACTCCCACATGCCTCCCTCCTCCTGACTCTCTCTCCCCCCCCACCTCCCCCCACCCGACCCCACCTCCCCCCCACCCCCACCCCCGCGCCGTCGGTCCAAGCTCCCCGAGTCTTTCCTCCCGCGGCCGCCAGAGGGCGCAGGCGAGCACCCGAATCGGTCCCCTCCCTCTGCTCCGAAGCCTCCCCGCTCCCACCCCACTTGGGGGAAAAATCAAAGTTCTCCGCGGGGGGGCTCCCCACGACTCTTCACGCGGCTCCACTCCAGTTGTACTGGACGGGCCGTGCCAAGAATGTGTCCCCCGGGCCCGGAGCAATCTTCCATAGCTACCCTCGGCGTGCCCATCTCTGAGATTTCCTGAATCGCGCATCCAAGTGAGAGACGAGCTTCGCTCTCACTCCTACCCCACGTGGCATCGCCTGTCTCCTCCCCACCCCGGTGCAAATGAGAAAGCTTTAAAAATAAATTAATTAATTAATTAATTAATTAATTAGTTAATTAATTAATTAAAAAAAAGAGAAAGCTTTGAAGAATTAAAGGCCTTGTGCTGTTCTTGTTCCAATGCCCAGGAAGGGTGTTTTGTTTGGATCAGCCCAGTCCTCCCCCCACCCCCACCCCCGTTATGGTGCCCTAGGCACACCAACTCCCCACCCAGCCTCCGTAAAGGCAGTTCCGAAGTGCCCACTTGTCCAAATGGGGGCGTCCGAGGCCACTGAGTGGGGCCACCGTCACCCCAGACCTGTATCCTACTCCGGAGAAGAGCCAGATGAACATTTCCTTGATCCATAGTTTCCATGGCTCATCTACCTCTCACTTGATCTAATAATAATAATAAAGTACAAACACGAAAGCTGCTTCAAGATCCAGCTGTGCCGAGGAATCCCATAGACCTGGGTTCAAATCTCAACCCCAACAGCGTGTGGTCTGTGGGAGCAAAACGTCTTGCAAAGGGGCAGGGTCCCGGAGCCCCTCCCCACTGAAAGAGAAACGCACAACTTGGACATTTAAGCCGAGATCCCTGAACCTGAATATAAACACAGGCTTTCCTTTACCAGGAGGGGACCAGAGTGTGCATCAGACTGTTACAAAGCACACGACCCCACCGGGTCACCCTGAGGCCCCTGTCACCTTTCCGTAGGGCTGGCCCCACTGAGCGCAGAGGCGGCAGTGACCCTGACAGCCGCCCGGGGATCCTGCCCCTGGCCACAGGCAGGCCTGGACACAGCTGCCTCCCATCCCCTGGGATTGTTCAGAGCCAACTCTCGGCTCACAAAACAAATCCCTGCTCCATATTCTGGGCTTTTCCCAGGCCCCCGAGGCTCGGAGACATCGGGTCGGGCCCCCCCTGCCGGTGGTCTTCCGGGCAGTAGGACAGTCCGCACACACCCGGGACCAAGAGATGAAATGACTTACCATGGAGATGGCAAACAGAGAGTTGTCAAAGGTCATATCTGAAATAGAGAACGGAAAACCAGAGCCAGTTTAAGATCCCCGCTCGCTGCCCTCCTGGGGTCCTTCCCCCGCCCCCAGACCCACAGGCCTCAAGTCAACCAAGAGGAAGGGCTTGGGATCCATCTCCCAGCCTGCTTCGCTCCCTTCCAGCCCATTCCGCAGGGAGAACTGCTCCCACCTGTAAACTGAACAGCATCCTTTTCTGCTCAGAGCCCTCCCCCAGGGGCCCCTCGGTTTCTCCTCTCAACTCCCGCTTTCCAGAGCACCCCTCAGCTCCTGCACCGCCCCAGGCGCTCCCCTGATCGCCGTAAACACCCCCTCTTCCCGGGACCACCCTCCCGCCGGCCAGCGGCTGTTCCCCCACAGTAGTAGGACGGGCTCGTGGGCAAAGACCACCTGTCTCGGCCGTGGAGGGACGCCCCCCAAACGCGAGCACATAGTAGGTGCTCAATAAAAGCGTGGGCCAGTGAAAGGAGAGCAGAGGATGGACTTCCTCCTCCGCTTGGGGCCCCTTCCCCTGAGCACCGCGCGCGGCAGCCACTGGCTGCCCGTCGCCCCCTGGTGGAAGCCTTTGGGATGACACGGCCTGGATCACATAGTGGGGCTCCATGCAAGGCCGGGGCCAGGGCGCCCCGGGGGGACAGACACAGACCGTCCCCCCACCGGTGGAACCGAGGCCCGGCGCTGGAGGCGAGGACTACATGGACAGCAGGCAGTGATTACTTGTGCTTTTCCCCCAAGAGGGCGGAAGAGTGATAGGGTGCTGGAGGCAGGTAAGTCTAGGGAGGGAATCAGGGAAGGCTTCCCGAAGCAGATGGCATTTATTTATTTATTTATTTATTTACTTTTTAAGATTTTATTTATTTATTCATGACAGACACAGAGAGAGAGGCAGAGACACAGGCAGAGGGAGAAGCAGGCTCCATGCAGGGAGCCCGACGTGGGACTCGATCCCGGGTAACCAGGATCACACCCCGGGCTGAAGGCGGCGCTAAACCGCTGGGCCACTGGGGCTGCCCTATTTTTAAATTTTCTTTTTTAAGAGGTTAATTCTTTTTTTTTTTTTTTAAGAGTTTATTTACCCAGTCACAAGAGACACAGAGAAGCAGAGGCTTAGGCAGAAGGAGAAGCAGGCTCCCCACGGGGAACCCGAACCCTAACCGGGGACCCCGGGATCACGCCCTGAGCCGAAGGCAGATGCCCAACCGCTGAGCCACCCAGGCGGCCCAGAAGGTGGCCTTTAGAGGAGGCCAGAGGGAGGAAGAGTGTTGTAGGCAGCGGTCAGTGAGTGAATGAGGCAAAGGGAGAAGGTGAGAGGTGAAACCTGGGTATGGGGAGGGGAGGGCCTGTTCTTGGCCCTAAGGGAAGTGAGAGGAGGTGGAAGAGGTTCAGCAGCAAGGAGTGAGACCCCAGAGTTTCCAGGGGGTGAGCCTGCCCCGCAGGGACAGGGGTAGGAAAGTACACACCTGTGCTGGCGAAGTTGACCTGGGCCCAGCAGGATTCTCGCTCTCTGCAAAGGGATTCCGGAGAGAGTGACCAGTTGCTCCTCTGGGGCTGGAGGATTCTTCTGGGAAGCCCTGCCTCCCAACTTGGCCTTCGCCACCCACCCTCCTCCCCATCCTCCCTGAGTCCCCTCTTGCGGGAGCCCCACCACCAAGTGAGGTCAGGATTCAATCCCTGGGGCTGCTGCGAGCTCAATGCCATAGGGCAGTGGGGTGTCCCCCTCTCTCAGAGGGGAGAAACTGAGGCTGGGGCCAGTGGGGGGCTTCCTAACGCCCAGGACCCAGGACCACTGCCTACAGGCTACACGTTGGGCACTGCACAGCCCCAGAGGGTGCCACTCACCTCTCCCAACTGTGACTTTCTGGAGTGTCACAACCATTTTGGGTTAAGGGATATGAGGAAGACTCAGCAGCCACTTGCTCCCCATGTGACTAAGTGCTGAGCCTCAGTCTGCTTGTCTATAAAATGGGGCTACTTATAATGCCAGCTTCTGCGGGAGACTTGAGCTGCTGTGGGCTCCAGCTGCAGAGTCTCCTACCACAGGGCTCCCCATACCCTAGGTGCCTTATAATGGCACCTGTTCCTCTTATGCAGCCCTCCCACCAGAGATGCTGTTTGGAATGGAGCTCCTACCCAGCCTGGGAAGCGCCCTTCTGTCCCCAGAACCAGGTCTTAGAGTCCTTAACACCCATCAGGTGACCACTGCCTACAACATTCTTCCTCCCTCCAGTCTGGGTCTAAAGGCCACCTTCTGGGACACCTGGGTGGCTCAGCAGTTGGGGGTCTGCCTCCGGCTCAGGGCATGATCCTGAGGTCCTGGGTTAGGGTTCGCGTTCCCCATGGGGAGCCTGCTTCTCCCTCTGCCAGTGTCTCTACCTCTCTGTGTCTCTTGTGAATAGTAAATAAAATATTAAAAAAAAAAAAAAAAAACAACCCTCCTGCACCATACCCCCCAACCATTTGGTATTTCTTTCCCCCAAACCACCTCCTGAGGATCTCCAGAGATGATCTCACCTTTTCTTCTGCAAATTTCTTACTTTAACTGGGAACAAAAAATAAATAAGCATTTATTAGATTTTGGATGTGGTTGCATCCCAGTTGCAAAAAACAAAAACAAGAATCCAAAGGATCCCTCATATACTTGTGACCCAACCTTGCCTTTACCTCTGGCAAATTTGCCACTCCACAGGAGAGCTCCTGCAAAATCCTCCCCGCCCCCCAATTACATGAGTAATGTATATTGGTAAAAACTTCAAACAAGCATGTAAAAAGAAAAATTTTTTTGGTTACAGATTTTACTTTTAAGTAATCTCCACACCCAACATGGGACTCGAACTAACAACCCCTAGATCAAGAGCTTCATGCTTTACTGACTGAGCCAGCCAGGCACCCCTAATTTTTTTTCTATTAATGTTAGCTTCAGTGGTTGACAGGAGCTGGGAGGAAGAATGGACAGTTAGCATTTAAAGGGGACAGAGTTTCAGTTGGGGCAGATGATGAAGTTCTGGAGAGGGATGGTGGGGACAGTTGCATAACAAAGTGGATGTACTTAATATTGCCGAACTGGACACTTATATAAGTTCAAATGTTAAACTTTATGTTATATATATTTTATAATTTATAAATTTTTATCACCTGCCCCTGCCCCACCACCAACATTGCACTTCTGGAGGATTCTTTGCTGCTAAGTTTTGGAGTAAGACTTCCCCAGCTATGCTTCTAAAAAATGGGTGTGAGGGGATCCCTGGGTGGCTCAGCGGTTTGGCACCTGCCTTCTGCCCAGGGTGTGATCCTGGGGTCCCGGGATCGAGTCCCATTCAGGCTCCCTGCATGGAGCCTGCTTCTCCCTCTGCCTGTGTCTCTGCCTCCCTCTCTCTGTGTCTCTAATGAATAAATAAATAAAATCTTAAAAAAAAATGGGTGTGAAGAAAAATAAAAATAAAAAATGGGTGTGAGTAGGGGTTCATTTACACATTCCAAAGGTTGCAAACTGGCAGCCCCTGAACTGTACTTTCTCTGCCTGCTGTTACCTTTCCTGACCACCACAGCAACGGTCACCAGCCCAGCAAGGAGAAGGACTCCAGCCAGGCTCAAGGAGAGTGCCAGTATCCAAGTGGGCCCTAGAGGAACATGAGAAAAAGAGGCAGGAGGCAAGTTATGGAATTGTGGGGGTGCAGGGTGAAGGTGAGACACCTGTCCTCCAGATTACCTTTGGGTAGCCAGCCCTACACTCCCCCATACTGCTCAACCATTTGACTTGGGTGTAGCCAGACCCTGAGGATCTGGTAAATCTTGTGACTGGGCAACTAGCAGATCTCCTCCCCCCCACCCCCAGGCATGGTGATTGGTCCAGGGATGGGCATGTGACCAAAGCTGAACTAATGAGAGCTAATTCTGAGACTTGGCCAGACTACTGGGAAGAGAGAGTTACTCCTCTGGCCAGCAAGCTGGTAGGATATACTTCTGGAGCCACTGGGCACAATTTTGACACCAGGAAGAGGAGGGCTTGCCTGAGAATAAGACACAGAAGAAAGCAGTGCTGAGAGCTGGCAAATGATTCCTGACATCTTTGAGCACCTGGATTGAGCACCTGGATCCAGCCATGCCTGAAGCCAGCGCTGCAAACCGACTTTGGTTTGGCAAACCAGCACATTCTCTTTTGTTGCTGAAGCCAGTTTGAGTCAGGTTTCCCGTTACTGGCAGCCTGAGAGTCCTGTGGGCTTCAGCCAGGGGGGTCAGATGACATCCACCCCCCAGCCCTATGGTGGACCCTGAAATCCACACAGAAGTCATGCTTCACAAAAGCATGAAGCTCCAGCTTCAGAGTTTATTTTTCGGCAAGGGATTTGGCTGCCCCTCCCTGAGGAGAGGGGGTCTCTCAGGGGAGACAGGAGGAGGTGACCTGATCCCCACGGAGATGAGGAGCTAAGCCAGCAAGGAGGACAGACATATTCTTGGTATTTTCACACTGTCAGCCCTTGTTCATTCATCCGTCTGGGGCAGGAGGGATGTTGTCCCCTCCCCACTCTGAGACCACAGGCCCAAGGTGAGAGAACGCGGCCTTTGACAGTGGAGCTCAAAGACACAGACTGTTCTGTCCCCTGAACCCACTGGGGCCTCTGCTGGCAACAAAGTTCTCTTTGCAGCTGGAAAGGTCTGATGGATGGTGGTGCAGAGGCTCTACCTGGAGACTCCTCTCTCCCTCCTGCTCCTTGATCCCAGAGCCCACATCCCGCCTCCTGTCCTGAAAAGACCACAGGAAAATATCAGCCTTCCAGGGCTCCTTCGACGAAGAGCCAAAGTCCTCAGGGCCGCCGACAGCCCTGCACCATCCTCCTTGCCACTCCCTGCCTTCTTCTTCCCCAATTTCTCTCCTTGCCCACTATGCTTCAGCCCTACGGAGGGCCCCCATGTTCCTCAAACACACCAGACACGCGCCAGCCTCAGGGCCTTTGCACAGCCCGCTCCCTCTGCCTGGGAGCCTCTGGTCGCAGATACCCACATGGCTGGCTCCTCATCATTCAGGTCTTTGCTCAAATGTCACTGCCTCAGAGAGGCTTTCCCCGGCCACTCTCCTCTGTATTTGAAATGACATCCTTCGCGGGTTGTACTTTGTCCTTGCTGTTTTATTTGTCCCCTGCTGGCACATGGAATATTTATTGGACTCCCTGCTTCTCGTCTGTCTGCGTCCCCTCAGAATGTCAGCTGGGGGACGGGGGATGGGGGACCTTGTTTCACTCACTGCTGAACCCCGGGGCCAAGTACAAAGCCTGGTGCATAGGAGGTGCTCAAAAATGTTACTTGGGGGGGAGGGTGCAGCAGGGTGTGGAGGTTTAACGCCTAGATACTGGAGCCCACAGAACCCCAGCTCTGCTGCCCGCCAGCTGTGTGACTGGGCCAAGTCCCCTCGTATCTTCTGCCTCAGTTTACTTCTCTGCAAAATGGGGAGACTCGCTGAACCCATCGCGTGGGCTGACTGTGAGAATTAATCAAGGAAAGGTGAGTCCCACAAAGACTTCCGAGCAGAGGGAAGAGCCCGAGCAAAGGCTCGGGGGTGAGCAAAGGAGCCGTGGGCCCCGGGCCGGGGGGAGGGCCTTACCTGGGAAGGACACTTGCAAGGGCTTGCTGAGGTCCGACAGCCGCTCCTGCCTGTGCTCAGCCAGCACTCCATACTGGCAGCAAAATGTGGCCCCTGGAGCCTCCCTGTCACCTCCAGTCACGTTGAAAGTGACCCTAAGCTGGTCTGCGGATGCCTGCAGGAACTGGACCACCTGCCCTCCACGGTACAGTGTGAAATTTGCCCCCGGGAAGCCCACAGGGGCGACACAGGCAATGTGGATGGGGTCTTCTTGGCTGCTGGGGTGTGGGGGCACCAGCAGGATGGACGGCGCTGGGATTGCCAAGGAACCTGGAATGCAGAAGAAGGGAGGCAGGGTGAGCGGTGAGAGCAGAGGCATTTTCTGGCTGTGTGGTCTTGGGCAAGTGGCTGACCCCCTCTGGGCCTTGCTTGCTTTCTTTCTTTCTTTCTCTTTCTTTTCTTTTCTTTTTTTTTTTTTTTTGAAGATTTTATTGCTTTATTCATGAGAGGCACAGAGAGAGGCACAGACACAGGCAGAGGGAGAGGCTCTCTCGTGCAGGGAGCCTGACGCAGGACTCGATCTCAGGACCCTGAGATCACGACCTGAGCCAAAGGCAGCTGCTCAACCACTGAGCCACTCAGGTGCCCCTTGCCTTTTTTTTGCAAGTAGACAATCAACCCTACCCCGTTGCTATGTTGAGGGGTTCAGGTACTAGCCCGTGGGAGGGGGCAGTGCGTTTTAGTCATTTTATTATAATCGCAGTGGTTATTACAGAGCAATGCGATTATTCTCTTACTCCTTCAGTCAACAGCACTCACTATATGCCAGGCCCTGATTTAGGGACAGAACGTGGACAAGATAGACAGACAGACATGCCTGCCTCGGGGATCTGATGTTCTCAAGGAGCCAAGAAGCCCCACGCCGCACATCGGACAGGGAAATGGGAAGGCTGCGTTGGCTGCGGAAGCCACGGAGGGCTTCCCTGAAGAGGTGACCTAGGAAGAGCTAGCGGAGAGCATTCCAGGCAGAAAGGGAAGAGCACGGGCAAATGCTGGGAGGGTGGAAGGGGTGTGAGGTCTTCCAGGAGGCCAGGGCGGCTGGAGGGGATGAGCCAAGGAAAGAACAGGAGGAGCAGAGGACAAAGGAGCTCTCCTTTTTCTCTGGCTGTGGTGAGGAATTGGGACTTGGGGGTACAGCTTCCTATAGGAGGTACCAGTGTCTCCCCAGGTGCCCCCAGGCTCCTGAGCAGAGTGTCTCTCACTCAGGTGAGGTCTCCTCCAGACCTTTGCCCCCCCTTCCCCCAAGCAGATCCTTCTGTCGCCCCGGCTCTGGAGGTAGGAGCCCATAGAAGCCAAGCAGGGCTGAGTCATGGGGCGTGGGCACCGCTGTCACTAGCAGGGTGGGATTTCTGACAGCCTTGATGTGGGGGTGATGAGGGGCTCACTAAGAGAAAGCCATGCTCCTGCTCTCCTGGGGCAGAGCCAGAGCTCTGGGGCAAATCTGTCAGGGTCCTGCCTCCTCCAGCACCCAGGGAGGGCAGCCCTGTGCGGCTTTCTGCCTCCAGAGCAGAGGCCAGGTGGGCAGGGGTGGTGGGAGTGGGGTGGGGGCGGTGCAGGGGGCCTCAGGCTCACCGGCTGCAAAGAGCAGGACAGTCCAGGGCATCTCTCCTTCCGAGTTTGGCCAGGGAAATCTGGCTGAGGCCAGTGAGGCCCACGGCTTACCGCCAACTCCTCCTGTGAGGCCAGAGCAGGGAAAGGAGAACCAGGGCTGATTTGAACGAATGTTTCCTCACTGGCAGGAAGTTGCACACACACACTCAGCTGCTGAAAGGGACTCTCTCCTCTCCCCACCCCTTCCACGGACACACATTAGATCCTGGCATCTCGCTGCACTTTGGTGGCCACTGTTCTGCAGAGATGTGAGGAAAGACAAAAGGCTAAGATGGTCAGGTGTGTGTGTGTGTGTGTGTGTGTGTGTGTATTTTCTCCCTGTGAAGAGAATTTCTAGCTGGCATGAGGAAGGGACCGTGGGCTGTTTGGGAAATCCATGCCCAAGACGCAAGCCCAGCCCAACCAGTTCCAAAGTTGAGACACATGTTGGGTGGAGGTTGGTAGAGCACAGTGGTTAGTGCTTGATCTCTGTCATCTCAAGCAACATCTTTCTTTGAAGCCTCACCTGCTGCTCTATAGAATGGGGCTAAGAGTTGCAGATATTAGATCCAAAGAACTCATGATACGAAGTGCAATGCCTAGAGAGGTGTGAGTGCTGCCAGTGTGAGGCCATAGGGGCAGCACCATCCAGGCAAAAGGGAACACTAGCTCCAAAACTGAGGGAATTGCCTCCTGTTTACAGCCCAGAATCTTCCAAAGGTCTATCTTATCAAGTAAGTTTGCTTTGGTCTCTCAACATTTCTGCCCAAGTCAAGCAGGTCCATCTGGAGGTTTACACCAGGGAAGGATAGAAGTGTATGGTCACTAAACAACAAAAATGGGCCATCGTGGTGGACTTTTTAATTTGGATACCCAAAGTTCATTCCAACTTCAGGACCTTTGCACATGCTGTCTCTCCTGCCTGGGGCACAATTCTATTAATCTGGTAAAATTCCACTTATCTTTCAGGTTAAATATCACTTCTGTGAAATCTTTCCAGATTCCTCTGGACTTAGAAAAATTTCCTTGCTGAATTATACTACAGAGCCTTGTAATTTCATTAAATTAAAATTAGCCTGCTGGGATCCCTGGGTGGCGCAGCGGTTTAGCGCCTGCCTTTGGCCCAGGGCACGATCCTGGAGACCCGGGATCGAATCCCACATCAGGCTCCCGGCGCATGGAGCCTGCTTCTCCCTCTGCCTGTGTCTCTGCCTCTCTCTCCTCTCTCTCTCTCTCTCTGTGACTATCATAAAAAAATAAAAATTAAAAAAAAAAAATTTAAAATTAGCCTGCTTATGTTTTCAAAGAATTTATTTCATCTAAGTTGTAGAACTTATCAGTATAAAACACTTCAGACTCCTTTTTTATCCTTTTAATGTCTGTAGGGTCTGTAGCGATGTCCCCTCTTTCAATGGTAACATGTTTTTCTCTTTTTTCTTGAATAGTCTTTTCTTTTTTTAAGTTTTTATTTATTTAGTCATGAGAGACACAGAGAGAGAGGCAGAGACATAAGCAGAAGGAGAAGCAGTATCCCTGTGGGGAGCCCGATATGGGACTCGATCCCAGGACCCCAGGGTTGATGCCCCGAGCCAAAGGCAGATGCTTAAGCTAGAGCCACCCAAGTGCCTTATTTTTTTTTTTTTTCTTGAATAGTCTGCTAGGGGTCAATCAGTTTTCTCAATCTTTTCAAAGTATTAGCTTTTGGCTTTGTTATTTTTCTCTATTTTCTGCTTTTGTTTTGTTTTAAAGACTTTATTTATTTATTTATTTATTTATTTATTTATTTATTCATGAGAGACACACAGAGAGAGGCAGAGACATAGGCAGAGAGAGAAGCAGGTGCCACACAGGGAGCCCAATGTGGGACTTGATCCCTGGACTATGGAATCACGCCCTGAGTGGAAGGCAGACGCTCAACTGATGAGCCACCCAGCCATCCCTTTATTTTCTGTTTTGGTTTTCACTGCTTTTTGTCTTATTTTTATTTATTATTTCTTCTATTTACCTTATGTTTCATCGACTCTTCTTAGCTTCTGAAGATGGAAGCTTAGATCATTGATTTTAAAACTTTATCTCAAATATAAGCATTTAAAGCTACATATTTACCTCCAAGTACTGCTTTAACAGCATCTCACACTTTGTGACCTATACTGTGCTTAAGTTAGAGATATTTTATTTCCCTTGTGACTTTTTCTATGACTCATACATTATTTAGAAATGTGTCCATTTCCAAACATTTGGGATTTTTTGATAGCGTATTGTTAGTGATTTTTTCAATTTAACTCCATTGTGGTCATAGAATGTACTCTATATAATTTCAGTCCCTTGAAATGTATTGATATTTTGCTTAGTGGCCCAGCACATTTTGATCCACATTCTATATGCACTTGAAATGAAAGTACACGTGCAGTTGCTTGGTATGTAAATATCCATTAAATTAGGTTATGGTGATTTACATAACATGCTTGAGTTTATTGAAATCATCCAGTGCTCTTCTTCCAGGGTGCAAGGTTGGGTCTGTGCTGTCTCCTGTAGTTTCCCAATGCCTACCACAGTGCTTGGCACACAGTGAACCACAACTATTTCTTGATTGACCTGAAAGCCAAAAAATATTCATTCAGTCTATCTTTGTTGCACTGTCCTGGGTGCATAAGATACAGAATTAAGAGAGGTTCCTGGCTTGTTTATCCTAGCAGCTGTTTACTGAGTGCCACGAAGGCTCAGTACTGTGCTGAGTGCCAGGGACACCATGAGTTAATAAAAAAAAAAAAAAAAAAAAAAACTCCTGCCCTCAGGATGCTCAGAGTTTGGTTAGAGAGTCAGGCAAGCAGACAATGAGAGTCTAGTTGGTGGAGTGTTATAATAGAGGCACTCACCACAAGGAGCTCTTACCCTAGATTTTGCAGGTTCAAGGAGGGTTTCTGGGAGGAGGTGTTATCTAACTCCAAAAACCTGAGAAGGAGGCAAGAGAAGGACCTTCTAGCTAGATGCAAGAATATGTAAGGGCTTCATCCTGGGAGCGTTTAGTATGATGCAGGAATCTATAACCTGGAATTTTATTTTATTTTATTTTTAAGATTTTATTTATTTATTCATGAGAGACACACAGAGAGAAAGAGGCAGAGACACAGGCAGGGAGAAGCAGGCTCCATGCAGGTAGCCCGATGCGGGACTTGATCTCGGGATTCCAGGATCACGCCCTGGGCCGAAGGCAGGCGCTCAACCACTGAGCCATCCAGGGATCCCCTATAACCTGGAGTTTTAAATTCAGAAAAAGACACACTTACCTGTATTAGTCAGCTATCAGATGGCACCCAGAAGAGGTACAACTAGGAGGCATGGGCAGGGTGGAGGGAAATCAGCAAGGGATAGTGACTCCCCAGGGTCAGGAAGCTGTTACCAGCCCAGGCCTAAAGTTGCTAGGGATGTGGCCTGTGTAACTGGTCCCCTCTCTTCTCTGGCCACTCCTCTCTCTCCACTCCACTTCCTTTCTGCCCCTGAACCCCTTGAGTGCCTTCTGACCTCTGAGAGCTTGTTCTCTTGTTTGCCTCCTCTCCCTCTACTTCACGTCTGAGATTCAGTGCTACCTCTCCAAAAAGCCTTCCCTGATTCCATCCTGAAATGAGTCTTCGATTTACCACCTATCATTTACTGTTTAGTGCCCATCACCACCTGAAATCACGTTAGTGCTGAGCTTACTTGGGTATGATCTGGCTCCTACCCTGGGATGGTGGCTCCACCAGGATACAGACAAGGCCTGTTCTATTTTCAGTGTCAGACGCTCAGTAAATATTTGTTGAGTACTTGGACAGGGGGAAGTTTTTGTTTAATGGAAGGAAACAAGAATCACCCCATTCAGCCCCCAGATGTCACCCAAAATGGTGGAGCTGGTAACTCCCAGGGCTGGTCCCTGTGCAGAAAGTTCGACAGCCTGAGCAAACAGTCAGAATCAACTTTACTTGAACTCTGGAAAACAGGCAAAGGTTAGTGCCAGCCAAGTGAACACCGTATCAAAATGAAAGGAAATCTGAACATGGCAGGAAAGCTCTGTGCTGTTTTCCCCTCCCTTTTCTCATTTCCTTCCCAGTGTGGTGGAGGTCTTGAAGACAGCAGCCTGTGTCCCCAGGATGGCGAGTACTTGGTTCCTGAGGTTGGCAGGGTGCTGTTTGCTTATTCTACAATGTCTGGGGGCTACCTGCCAGAGTCACTCAAGATTCTGTCTGTTCTCAAAATGCATTCCTGGGGGCACCTGGGGGGCTCAGTCGGTTAAGCATCTGCCTTCAGCTCACGTCATGATGCCAGGGTCCTGGGATGGAGCCCCGAGTAGGGGAGTCTGCTTCTCCCTCTCCCTCTGCCCCCCTCCCCAGCTCTCACTCACTCTTTTTCACTATCTCAAACAAATAAATACAATCTTTAAACAAAAACAACAAAAAGAATGCGTTCCTGGCAAACACTAAGGCAAAAGGAAAAAACCCACAGGGACCTGGGGCAAAATATAATCAAAGATGACATTAACTAGTGATTTTACCAGCAAAAATGGGTTTATTCAGGGATAGCAGAGGAATGCAACTGAGGACAAGCAAGATGCAGCAAAAGCAGAAGCAGGTCTGGAAAAGAAAGAGCAATGCTTTTTGTAGAGGAAAGGGGACATCCGGAAGGCTGTTATGAACAAGAAGTCCGTTGGATTAAACTGGGAGTTGAAAATATTTTGATGTTTCATTGGTTGAGTGGTGACGGTCTCTCATTGGCTGCTTGGCTGTTACCAGGAGGAGAAAATCTTTCTTCCTCCTGCAGAGCTAGTAAAGTCAGGTAGGAAAGTATAAGTTTGCCAGGTACATCTCTTCCTGTGGGGTCTGTAATTGAGGAGTGGTAGGGTGTGAGAATGCCCCCCATCTGTCCTTCTGATTCCATTCTCTTTTTTTAAGGTTTTATTTATTCATGAGAGACATATAGAGAGAGGCAGACATAGGCAGAGGGAGAACCAGGCTCCCGCTGGGAGCCCAATGCAGGACTTGATCCCAGGACCCCAGGATCATGATCTGAGCTGAAGGCAAACACTCAATCACTCAGCCACCCAGGTGCCTCTCCTGATTCCATTCTTTTTTTAAATTTTTATTTATTTATTCATGAGAGAGAGAGAGAGAAGCAGGGTCCATGCAGGGAGCCCTATGTGGGACTCAATCCCAGGACCCCAGGATCATGCCCTGAGCCAAAGGCAAATGCTCAACCGCTGAGCTACCCAGGCGTCCCTGATTAGGGGTATTCAGAAGTGCCAATATATACTGGGGAATTTAGAAAGCAATGTGCAGGCCCAGGGCAGGACAAATGCTCAGGAAAGACCTGAGAAGACCCTAAGCTTTCGTCTCAGGCTTCTCTCTAGGCTCAGTGCAAACAGGAAGTGAAGACTATGGCAAAATTGTAAATGCCCCAGAAAAACATTGAGGGAGTGCCCCACAATACATCTGGGGGTAGTTTTTTGTCTCTTTTTTCTTTCTTCGGCTTGCTCTCTATAATATAAAAATAATTCTTACAACTCAACAACAAAAAGAGAACCCAATTTTAAAACGAGCAAAAGACTTGACAAGACATTTCTCAAAACAAAACGATCTACAAACGGCCAACAAGCACCTGAAAAGACACTCAACATCTTTAGGGAAGTGCAAATCAAAACCACAATGAGATACCACTTCACACCCATTAGGATGGCTATAATAGCAACAAAACTGAAAATAGCACACGTGGATGAGGATTTGGAGAAATCGGAGCCCTTATACATGGTTGGTGGGAATACAAAATGGTGTGGCCACTGTGGAAAACAATCTGGCAGTTCCTCAAAAAGTTAAACACAGAATTACCATATGACCCAGCAATTCCACTCATAGGTGTATACCCTAAAGAACTGAAAGTAGATTCTGAAACACACATACACATGTTCATAGGAGCACACTATTCACAATGTCCAAAAGGTGGATGCGACCTCAATGTCCACCAGTGGTCAAATGGATAAACAGTGGTTTATCCAAGCCATGGCATGTTATTCAGCCATTAAAATAAATTAAATGCTCATTCATGCTATTAAGATGAACCTTCAATACATTATGCTAAGTGAAAGATGCCAGACACAAATGGTCACATTTCATTTATATGAAACACCCAGAATTGACAAATCCATAGACGCAGATTGGTGGTAGACAGAAACTAAGGTGAGGAAGAGAAGGTGCTGAATGGGGACCAGGTTTATTTTAGGGCTGATGGAATGTTTTGAAAATAGAAGTGGTGGTTGCACAACATTGTAAATGTTAATACATGCCACTGAATTGTTCACTTGAAAATGGTTAACTTTATGTAATGTGAATTTCATCTTAAAAAAAACAAAAACAAAAACAAGAACAAAAATACCAAGGGATCCCTGGGTGGCTCAGTGGTTTAGCGCCTGCCTTCTGCCCAGGGCGTGATCCTGGAGACCTGGGATCGAGTCCCACGTCAGGCTCCCTGCATGGAGCCTGCTTCTCCCTCTGCTTGTGTCTCTGCCTCTCTCTCTGTCTCTCATGAATAAATAAAATCTTAAAAAAAAAAAAATCCATTAAACAGGCCACCTGGATGGCTCAGTCAGTTGGGCCTCTGTCTTCGGCTCAGGTCATGATCCCCGGGTCCAGGGATCTATCCCCTCATTGGGTTCCCTGCTCAGGGAGGAGCCTTCTTCTCCCTCTCTTTCTGTCCCTCCTCCTCCCGTTTGTGCTTTCTCTCTCTCAAATAAATAAAATCTTTAAAAAAAATTTTTATTATTTTTTATTATTTTTAATACTTATTTATGAGACACACACACACAGAGAGGCAGAGACACACAGGCAGAGGGAGAAGCAGGCTCCAAGAAGTGAGCCCAATGCAGGACTCCATCCCAGGACTGCAGGATCATGTCCTGGACTGAAGCCCAACCGCTGAGCCACCCAGGGATCCCTAAAAAAAAATTTTTTTTAATTTAAAAATCCATTAAAAAGCTGAGTGAAGTAAGCCAGTCGGAGAAGGACAAACATTATATGTTCTCATTCATTTGGGGAATATAAATAATAGTGAAAGGGAATATAAGGGAAGGGGGAAGAAATGTGTGGGAAATATCAGAAAGGGAGACAGAACATAAAGACTGCTAACTCTGGGAAACGAACTAGGGGTGGTGGAAGGGGAGGAGGGCGGGGGGTGGGAGTGAATGGGTGACGGGCACTGGGGGTTATTCTGTATGTTAGTAAATTGAACACCAATAAAAAATAAATTTAAAAAAAAATCCATTAAAAAATATCAGGGGGTGCCTGGGTGGCTCAGTCAGTAGAGCACAGGGACTCATGATCCCAGGGTCATGAGATCAAGCCCCACATTGGGTGTGGAGCCTACTTAAAATTAAAAAATATATATATACATAATACATACATTCATATTTATGGGGTATCTGGGTGGCTCAGTTAGTTGAGCATGGGTACTCTTGGTTTCAGTACGGCTCATGACCTCAGGGTCATGGGATTGAGCCCTGCCTTGGGCTCCCTGCTCAGTAAGTCTGCCAGAGATCCTTTCCATATCCTCTTCTCCCCTCTGCTCCCTCCCCCACCCTCACCCCAGCTGGCTCACAGGCTCTCTCTAAAATAAAGAAAATCTTTTATATATATATATAAAATAAATAAAGACTCTCCCATTCTCACTTCAAAATGTCCAAGCAGCAAGTCTGAACGACAAAAACTTTGGAAGGGAAAAGGAGCCCTACCAATGACTGCACATAAACTTTGACATAGCAAGGTGGTGTGACTTCCCCAAGTTCTCCCACAGCAGGAAAGAGCTGACAGCCACCAGCTGTAATTGAAGACTAATTGTTTGTCACTAAGTGCCAACCACTCCAGGGCCTATCTTTTAAAGACTCAACATTTCCATCTAAACATTTTTTTTCTTTTTTTTTTTTTTAAATTTTTTTTTAACTTTTATTTATTTATGATAGTCACAGAGAGAGAGAGAGAGGCAGAGACACAGGCAGAGGGAGAAGCAGGCTCCATGCACCGGGAGCCCGACGCGGGACTCGATCCCGGGTCTCCAGGATCGTGCCCCGGGCCAAAGGCAGGCGCCAAACCGCTGCGCCACCCAGGGATCCCAACATTTTTTTTCTTATGTTTAGTCAGAACCACCGAGCAGAGTCCCTTTCTCCAGTGACTTCTTTGCTTATGTGCCAGCTTCCTAGAGGGCGGTCACCACCAAATACTCCAAGCCAGGCTGAGGGAGTGGTGGGCTGCCCAATGGTGGGCGATCAGCCAGAAAAAACAGATCATATGTACTGAGAGCCTATAATGTGCCAAGCGCTGAACAAACATTATCTTAATCTTTACAACAGCCCAGTGAGGTAGGACAAGTATCACCCCATCTTACGGATGGGAATACTGAGGCCCTGCCGGGTGATTTCAAGCCAAGGATCGAGGGTGGCTTAAACTAGGGTTTGTGGCTCCTAGCCCCACACTCTCCTCTCTCTCTCTTTTTATTAACATTCTAAAATTTTATTTACTTGATAGGCATCTGGGTGGCTCAGGTCCTGATCCCGGGGTCCTGGGCTCCCTGCGGGGAGCCTGCTTCTCTCTTTGCCTGTGTTATCTGCCTCTCTGTGTCTCTCATGAATATATAAAGTCTTTTTAAAAAAATGTACTTGACAGAGCGAGCACAAGCAGGCGAGAGGGCGACGCAGGCTCCCAGGGGCGGAGCAGGGATCCTGAGTGGGGCTCCATCCCAGGGACCCAGGACCATGACCTGAGCCGAAGGCAGATGCTTAACCCACAAACATTCCGGCGCCCCCCACCCCCTTCTTGAAGATCTTCTCCGACTCTTAAACACTTGTCACTTTTCCTACCCTGAGTCGTATCAATTACTCTCTTTACCTGCCGCCGCCGCCTCCCCAGGTTTGGGACCCCTGGGTGCAGGGTGGGCTATGCCCCTCTACGTTCTACGCTAGGAAAGCCGAGCGCCACCGGCAAGGCTTCGTCTGTTCCCACCGCCGCCCTCGTGGGGTCCATCAATAACTACAGACGAGGAAACGGACAAAGGGATGGTTCTCAGGAGCAAAGCGAATGAAGGGTCAGGCGGCGCATCTGGAGCCACGCCTAAGAAGCGCGAAGCCCCCAAGAAAACGAAAAGGACCCCCTCCCGCTCCCCTCGAATCTTTATACATGAGCCCTACGGGTCGCGGGGAGGTCCACTATTCCCAGACTAGATGGCCCAATGGTCGTCGCGCGCGGCGTACTCTGGGAAAACCGCAGGGAGGGGCCTCAGAAGGCCCCGGCCCGCCTCCGATTTAGCTGTCTTAACTTTTGCCTGGAAAACACGCACCATCATAGGACTTATTTTTTTTTCCTTATTCCGTCACCATCTGTTGAGACTAGAGCTCGAGGCTACTCATAAAAAAGTCTCCGGGAGGTCGAGAGTCTTAAGGCACGGCAGGCATTCATTCGGGCAGCTAAGCACTCAGGGGGCCCTTCACTTCTCTCTCCGTTCGCTTCATAGCGCCGGCAGAAGCGGCTGCCAATGAGCTCCGAGGAGTAGCACAAGGGGCAGGGCCAGCCCTTAAAGGAACCGCGACCTCTTAGCAGACCGGAGGGTGACCCAGACGATGGCGGCCGGAGCGGCCCTAGCCTTGGCACTGTGGCTACTACTGCCGCCAATGGGGGTTGAGGGGGCAGGTCCCCCGCCGATCCAGGACGGCGAGTTCACGTTCCTGCTGCCCGCGGGGAGGAAGCAGTGTTTCTATCAGTCTGCGCCGGCCAATGCAAGCCTCGAGACCGAGTACCAGGTAGAAAGTCCCGAGTCGGGGAGCAGGCGAGCGAGCGGAGCCAGGGCGAGAGGGCGTGGCCAAGCCCCTGAAGCGAGGCATGGATTAAAGAGGGAGGGGGAGGAGCCCGTGCGTCAGAGTGCGGGGGCGGAGCTAGGGCGAGCGCGCTGGAACCTGTGGGGACGGCGTGGGAGCGGAGGGGGTGGGGTTAGCGAGGCAGCCGGAGGGGGCGGGGCCATCGGCTGCAGGAGGGCACCCCTCACGGGGCGGGAACCTCGAGGGTGGGCGTGGCCAAATGAGGGAGCTGGTGGGCGTGGCCAAGAGCGCCACCAGAAAGGGCGTGGTGGTCCACGGGAGGATTTCCGGGGGATTGGGTTACGGAGAGCAGGGCCCTGTCCCCTCACTTGGGGTGTAAACGTCGATCAAGGACCTGAGATGGGGGCGTGACCAGATGAAAACGCCAAACCCAAAGCTGTCCTTTCAGTGAAGACTGAGCCAAGGCAAGGGGCGCGGTCTGAGGGACAGGTGGGGCAGGCCCAGGTTGAGGGTGTAGGTGTCAGCGCCCTGGTAGGCTCCTGCTGGTCCCCGATGGGTCTGTGTGGGTTGGCCGGGCCCTGGCTTTCCCTGGCAGGTGCCCTTGGCCTCCCCCTAGCCCTCCCCCCTCTTACCTGTCCGCCCAGGTGATCGGAGGTGCTGGACTGGACGTGGATTTCACCCTGGAGAGCCCTCAGGGCGTGCTGCTGGTCAGCGAGTCCCGCAAGGCAGATGGGGTGCACACGTGAGTTCAGTCCCGCTGTCCGTCTGGGTTCAGTTTCAGCTCTGGCCTTCCCTGGTGGCCTCAGGTTACCACCTCCTGTGCCTCTCTGAGTCTGGGTCATGTGCGTCTGTGTGTCTTTCTCCCAGGGTGGAGCCCACGGAGGCTGGGGACTACAAGCTGTGCTTTGACAACTCCTTCAGCACAATCTCCGATAAGCTGGTGTTCTTCGAACTCATTTTTGACAGCCTGCAGGATGACGAGGAGGTCGAGGGCTGGGCAGAGGCTGTGGAGCCTGAGGAGATGCTGGATGTGAAGATGGAGGACATCAAGGTGTGCCCGGGCTGGCTGGGGCCCCGAGTCTTGGAGCTCTGGCTTTGGGCAGCAGTGCTCTCCATTCTTCCACCTTGGCTGGAGTCCCCATCTGCTTCACCCAGCCTCCCTGGTGCCCACCCCACAATTAGAATAGCTAGCCGCTCACACTTAAAATGATAGCACATTTCTAGGTGGAGGATTTTTTTTTTTTAAGATTTATTCATGAGACACAGAGAGAGGCAGAGACATAGGCAGAGGGAGAAGCAGGCTCCCTGATCCCAAGACCCCAGGATCATGCCCTGAGCCCAAGGCAGACGCTCAACCTCTGAGCCACCCCGGCACCCCTAGGTGTAAGAATTTCAAGGGCTTAAATAACTCATGAAATCCTCATATGATGGAGGTAGTGTGCTCCCAATGCCCCATTTTAACGGAGGCACAGGATGGCTAAGTAACTCTCCTAAGGCCACACAGCTAGCAACTGGCAGAGCCAATATTTGAACCCAGGCAGTCTGGCTTTAGCAGCTGTGCTGTTAACCACTGGTAAGTACAGTCTTTATCCTTAGTTAGGCATTCAGTTCTCATTGCAATTTTGAGGAGACTGGGGACCACAGAGGTTAATTAGCTTGCTCAAAGTTACACAGTCAGCACAAAGAGGATGTAGAACTCAGGTGGCCTGGCCACTGAGCCTGCACTCTCAGCTCTCTCCTCCACAAACATAGGCTCACCCTATCCACTAGCCCTCTCCAGTTTTATTGGCCTCTGCTCCCTGAAGGGCGAAGGGTAGCAGAGGCCTGAGCCCTTTTTCTCCCCTCCACAGGAGTCCATCGAGACCATGAAGACCCGGCTGGAGCGTAGCATCCAGATGCTGACGCTGTTGCGGGCCTTCGAGGCACGTGACCGCAACCTGCAGGAGGGCAACCTGGAGCGGGTCAACTTCTGGTCTGCCGTGAACGTGGCCGTGCTGCTGCTGGTGGCCGTGCTCCAGGTGTGCACGCTCAAGCGCTTCTTCCAGGACAAGCGCCCTGTGCCCACGTAGCCCCCGAAGGGAGAACAGGGAAAGAAGGGCAGCAGGGCCCATGTGTGTGTGATTTGGGGGTCCCTTCTCCAGCTTAGCTTCCTACGGGATGGGAGGTCATAGAGGCATGGCCTGAGGGATAACCCTCAGGGGTGTTTCCTCCCTGCCAGGGGCCAGGTCAGCAATAGTTGCTGGGTTGGCAGTTTGGGCCTGGGCCCTCCGGAGGGACAGCTGGGGGGCTGCACCTACATTCCCGGCAACTGTGCATGGAAGGGGGGGCACTGCAGCATGTGAGCACAAGCCCTGGATTCTCTGGCCCCTTTCCGTGTCCCCTACTGTAAATGCGTGTGCCTTAGCTCAAGCCCCAGCCTGCACTGGCTGGCCCTGGTGTGGGATGGGGCCCAGGAAGCAAACTCTCCCTTCCCTCCCCGACTGGCCTTCTGAGCCAGGTGATGGTTCGAGGGGGGCTTGCCGCTTGTGGAACCTCTGCCTTCCTTGGTCTCCTTGTTGCCCCACCAGAGGCCTGCTGCTGCTGTTGGGAGGGTAGCTCCCAGGCTGGGGGGTGGGGGGACTGCTTCCACCAGGGGCTGGGAAGGAGACACGGCTGCAGTGTTCTTGCCAGGACAGTCACTTTATTGAGAGGAAGGAGCCCGGCCCCTCGGCCCAGCGCGGGGTGGGCTCACTGTGAGGTCTGATAACAGAACTCTAGGAGAGGGGACTGCGAGACCACCCGCCCCTCCTGCTCTCTCTGCAGAGGCCCCCGGCAGGGCTGAGGGGGGGCCCAGCCAAAGCTTGTGCCGGAGCCTCACGGAACAAAGGGTGGTCTGGCCCTGGGCACTGGAGTCAATAAATTATGGTCAGAAAATCACAGAGCCTGGTGACTGGGGCTCAGGGACACCAGCCGGGACAGACCTGCCCCCCAAAGGGGGCAAACCAGGCAGGCGGGAGGGGTCTCCCACGAAGCTCAGAAGAAAGGTCGGGCGGGAGCCGATGGAGGTGGTCGCCTGGGCACAAGAGAAAAATCAGAAAGCAAAGTTTAACTGTGACCCGGGCTGGGCCAGAAGGCCTTGGACCTATGGGGAGGGGGGGTCCGGGGGGAAATCCTTGGAACTGCAGTGGTGGGGAGGGGGCCCCGGACCACTGTAGTTTGGGGTGGAGGGCTGGGATCCCCTCTCCCTTTTGTGATTTTGCTGCCTACCCCAGGCCTGTGTCTTGGCCTCCACACTAGTGCTGAGTCAGGGGCTGCAGCCAGGCCTGGAAGTGTTAGTATATGTGTGTGGGGGGAGTGGCCCCAACATCTGTCCCCACTCCTGAGGTGTTAAGGAAAGCAAGAGATTTTCCCTCTAGAGCATGGTTGCCTCTGGAAGAAGCAGACTCCTTCCCCAAGAGCAGAGCCCAGGAGCTTGGTGCAAGAGAGCCCATGGTGGGAGGTAAGGCGGCGTCCTTGTCAGAGGCCTGCTGGGGGAGGGTGAGCAGTCCACATCCTCAGCCTGAACGCCAATACAAAAGGCCCACACGGCAGCCACCAGAAGCTTCTTCCCTTTATTTTAGTTTATTAATAGGATACAGAGTGCAGGCACTTACAGTGGTCAAACCGAGCGAGGAGCGAGCAACGTCTGCTCAGTGATGGACCACCTGGGGCCCACCCCATGTGGGGAGGCCTGGGTGGGAGCCAGGAGCCCCTCAAAGCCTCCCCACTCACTCAGCCCTGAGCCCAAGCCGCCCTGGGACCTAGAAGGAGGAGGGGGCCCAGGAAGGAGAGAGCGAGGCCGGCAGGATGGAGGCTTCCGGACCCGGCGAAGGCACCTCCGGCAGCCGAGGCTCGGCCGTGCGGTTAATACGGCCAAGGAAGGAATATTTACAACTCACAGGGCGGGCAGCGCTGGGCCTGCTGGGCCTGGCTCGAGGCCTGGAGCTCCCACTGCTGAGAAATGGACATGCTCCTTGGGCCCCAGGAAGGACCGAGGTGAGGGGCGGGTTTACAGGCACTCTTGATGCCCCAGTTTCCAGAAGATCTGGTCATCTCAGGCTTTGCAGGCCAGAGAAGCCCTGGGTGAGTCCCCCGCCCCAGCCTGAATCCTTATTCCAGAAGGCGCCCAGAGTGCATTCCCTCCTCTTGTACCCTGTGGCTCCATCCCCCAAAGTGCAACACCCAGGCTTCCCCCCTGCCCCAGGGCGGCTCCCCTCCTGCCCCAGGGCTCCAGGGCCCTTTCGGTCACTGCTGTGTCCAGCTGGGGATGAGGGCCAAGGTTAAGGAAGAGTCAGGGGCTGCCCACAGGGAGCCTGGTCCCGGCGTGTGGATGACAGAGGCCGGGGGCAGCGGAGGGGCCCAGACAACCGAAGCTCCTGCAGGCGGGTGTGCGAAGACCCCCTGAGATGGTGCCCCCCCGACCCCCCTGCGGCCTAGTCGAGCAGGGAAGGCTCGGCTGGCCTGATAATGGTGGGCCGGCTGGGCGCAGCAGGGGGTCTTCTGCTGCAAAGAGAATAAAGACAGATGGGGAAGGGGAGGGGGGAGATGGCAGTGAGGCCCCGAGTAGGACGAGGGAGGGGACCCAGGCCCCACCACCCCCACCCCCTCTTGCTGCCCAATGCCCAATGCCTGAGGGCTCTGAAGGCCGCTAGAGTGCAGTGAAGGAGTTTGCTGTGTGACTCTGGGTGAGTCCCCACCCACCCTGGACCTTGGGTTCCTGGTGGGAGAAGTACAGAGACAGAGCCGGGCCTACGAGGGCTCATAAGTGTGTCCTCATTAAGGAAACAGGTCAAAACCAGGAGAAGGGGCCCCGTGTGAGGAGTCCGATCTGCATCGTGGGCCACCTACTCAGGCAGAGGACAGGCCTGGGAGCCCTGGGGTCACCCTGACTCTCCACCACTCTGTGACTTTGGACAAGTGACTTGGCCTCTCTGGGCCTTAGTTTTCGTACTAGCCAAATGGGGATGGGGACTCCATTCCCTGCAGCGCGCAAGGACAGCTCATCGCAGGGTGTCTGATCGAGGACAGGCCCTAGGGCTCAGGCTGCTGGCTTTAGTGGCAGGCAGTGTGTGTGGGGGGGGGGGCGGGGGGGGGGCGCCAGCCTTACCTGGGCACTCCGGGAGGGATGCTGGGGGGAATCCGAGCCGGCCGAGATGGGATCTGAGGCGGGGCCGAGAAGGGGTCATTGTTGGCAAACATGCTCTGGGGTCCAGGCCTGGACGGGATGGGGGGTGCAGCGAAGGAGGCTGTTGGCCCCACTGGCACGGGAATCAGAGGGGGCCCCGGGGTCGGGCCTCTCACAGCTGGGGGCCGGCCTGGGGGATGCACGCTGGACAAGGGTCGGCGCTGTGGAGTGGGGCTGTGGAGGAAAGAGGAGGTGTGAGCTGCGGAAGAGGGTGGAGAGCCCCAGCTGTGTGGCTGTGGAAACCCCAGGGGGCCAAAGTGTGGTGCAGGCTCGTACCCGATACTGCCCAGGGGGCGCAGGTGAGTGCCTGCTCCTGGGCCCCTCCATCCACCCCACCACCACCTGCCCCCAGCTAAACCTTGAGCCACGGCCTACCTGTACCTCTCCTCAGCCACCAGGGGCTCCTGCTTCCCTGTGATCCCACTCAGGGCCATTTCCCTCTCACCAGCCCTGCTGCAACCTGCCCACTTCCCCACCTCCTCCAATCTACTCTCAGCCAAAGATCCTCTCAGAGCCCAGCCCGGACTCCAAATCAAGACCAGTGCCTCCAGAGGTTGCGGGGCCTGCAAGCCCCTGCCCTGGGCACCCCACGGGTTACTCCCGGGCCTGAACACCCACTGTTCCCCAAGCTGGATGCTGTGCCTTCTCCCTAAGTAACTCCATGGCTACTTGAAGCCTTGGCAGGGCTGGCACCTTCTAGGAGATTCCCCTGGCTGACCCTCTCTCCTCCCGCCGCCTGCCCTGTCACTGGTTAGCTGTCCCTGTCTGATGCTCTGCATTGCCCATGCCAGTGGCTCATTTCCATCAAAGAGGTTGGGGAGGGGGGGACGGGGACATGCCAGTCATGCCCTCCAGCTGCTCCTGCAGATCCTCCTCCCCAACCTGCCATCATCTGTGCTCTGTACTCCAGGAGGATGACTCCATGGCCACCACGGCCTGGGCCTCTCACCCTCTCTGGCTTCCATGGGGGCCTAACCAATGGAAAGCACCAGAGGACAGGTGGGCCTTTCACATAACCCTTCTCTCTCCTTACTGCTTCAGGCTTAGGCAGGGTAGCAGGCCCCGCAGCCACCCACCCCTGGGCTGTACACTGACAGGACACACAGGGATACCCAGGAACCCACAGGAGTCTCTCAGACCTGTGGCTGGTAGTGCTCTGGAGCCAGGTGTCATCAACAGGTGGGGGCACGGGTGTGGACACTGTGCTGGTGCTAATGTCTCCGATGATGTTGAGAGCCTCCTTGAGTGCATGGTACATGCGCAGCATGTCGTCCCGCCGCTGGGCCTGGTCAGCTGACTCCTCCATAAGGCTGCTCTGGTCCGCCGATGAGTACAGGTAGGCCAGGAGCTCATGGTGGATGAAGGCTTTCGTCTGGGGGCAAAGGGGCAGAGAGGTCAGGGCTTCCTGCCACACCTGCCGTTATGACTGGCTGGAAAACCACCTGCCACACTCGATGGGCTTTCTTGTCTGTAACTTTGCTGTACGATGTGTCAGATGTTAGATGTTTGAAATGCAGGTGAGCTTTCTACATCCCCCCTCCGCCAAGCCTCTGGTTGGGGGGCCTTTCAAGTGTCCTTCCGGCCTGTTTCACGAGATGCTTACTAAACTTCCTCCTAGAATCCTGCCTCTCTTATTGGTGTCTTTCCACCCCTTTATTATCTTCAAGCTGGCTATTGTTTAAAAAGTACTAGTTTTGCTAATTTTATACTTTGTTCCTTCCTAAAGGATACAGGAGTTTTTGTTACTTTTTATTGAGTGTCTAGGTACCCATTCATGTGGACGTGAGCTTCTCCACATAGGAGCAAGTTTTCCTATTCTTTTTCAATGTTTCACACCTTTATATGATTCTTCTGATTGAACTACATTGGCTAGTAACTCGACAGGAAAGTTTGCTTTCTTTATTTTTTATTATTATTATTATTTTTTAAGTTTGCTTTCTTTAAAAATTGATTTTGAAGATGGGAAAAGAGTGCGTGCGAACGGGGGCAGAGGGCAGAGGGAGAGAGAGAGATCCCCAAGCAGACACCCCTGCTGAGCATGGAGCCTGACATAGGGCTTGATCCCAGGACCCTGGGATCCCAACCTGAGCTGAAATCAAGAGTTGGATGCTCAATCAACTGAGCCACCCCAGGCACCCCTAAAGAAAGTTTTAAAAGCATAGATGGCCAGCTTGTTTTTGATTTCAGAGAAGATGCTTTCTGAGCTTCCCCATTCAGATCAAGAGTGGTTTTGAGACTGAAACACAAAGACTCGTAACAGAAGACCCCTTCCTACCATTGTCTTTTTTAAGAGTAGATGTTGACTTTTAACAAACTTTCAACATCTGCAAAAATGCCAGGCTTGATAGTTTATTTCCCTTCCTCTTTTATACAAATGGAGCTTTCCTGTACATTCTGTTATGCTCCATAGTTTTCTACTTTATGAGTTATTATAAACCTGGAGATCTTTCTCTTTTTGATAGAATAGCTATTTATTTGTTTTTAAAGATTTTATTTACTTATTCATGAGAGAGAGAGAGAGAGAGAGAGAGAGAGAGAGAGAGAGGCAGAGACATAGGCAGGCAGAGGGAGAAGCAGGCTCCCTGTGGGGAGCCTGATGCAGGACTCGATCCCAGGAATCTGGGATCATGACCTGAGCCGGAGCCAGACACTCAAGCGCTGAGCCACTCAGGTGCCCCCAGAATGGTTATTTATTAAATGGATTCTATTGAGTGGATAGAGATTTCCAATCTTTGGCCACTACACAGCAATGCTAAAAAAATAAGCATGGAGATGCTCGATTTGTATATGGGCAAAAAGGTCTGTTGGAGAAATTCCTGTGAGTAGAACTTTGGGGCCAAACCATATATGCCTTTTAAATTTCACAGTTGCAGAAAGATGTATATCACAAATTCCATTTATATGTGAAGAATATACCAGCATACCCATGAAACTTAACACTGCTCACCACCCCAAGGAGATGGTGAAGAACACAGTGGAAAAGGAACTTGGAATTTTTGCTTTAGACCCTATTACACCGAGAGCTTTTCTAGGTACGACATAAACCAAACCTGGTCTGCAGAGATTCCTGAGTGCCTAGCTGTGCTGAAGGCCTGAGGTATGAGCCTGCTGCACCCTCCCAGCAGCCTAGAGCAGGAGATGTTAGTAGGGCTGCATTTCACCAAAGAGAAGCCTAAAGCCCTGAGAGTCTAGGGAGCCCTGGGGTAGGCAGGTAACATCCCTAAGGTGGGTTGGGCTGCAGGCCATCAGGAGGCCACAGCTGGGGACATAGTCTGGGTTTTTTTTTGTTTTTGTTTTTTTTATTTATTCATGATAGGCACACAGTGAGAGAGAGAGAGGCAGAGACACAGGCAGAGGGAGAAGCAGGCTCCATGCACCGGGAGCCTGATGTGGGATTCGATCCCGGATCTCCAGGATCGCGCCCTGGGCCAAAGGCAGGCGCCAAACCGCTGCGCCACCCAGGGATCCCTAGTCTGGGTTTTAATCCCACCTCCCACTCTTCTGAGTGACTCAGGGCAGATGTCTTCACTTTGCGGGACCTCGTTTTCCTGTCTATACAACGGAGATGATAGCAGTCCCTCTTCTGGGTTATTATAAGGCTGAAAAAATTCACAGGAAGTGTACACGTGTGGTGTTTGCTTCAATTACCTGAGTAGGTGGGAGTTAGCCCCTTGTGGCCCACCTCTTTCCATTTACCAGGAGAGGCTGGGCATCCTGTTTCTGATGTTTAAATGATAGTGACTCAGTCTAATTTTAAATTTTATAGTGTTCAGGCCAAATCTGGCAGTCGCTGCCCTACCCCCTCACCCCCATGATGGGCAGGCCCTAGTGTGCCAGGGCACTCACGTTGTTGATCATGAGGTGCATGATGGTCTTTGGCATGAGGTCGCGGATGGACTTGTTGATGATGGCCACATATGAGTCCACCAGGTTGCGAATGGTCTCCACCTGCCGCTCTAGCTGCGGGTCCATGGAGAAGGTGTTCTCCTGGACTCCATCCTCATTTTCTGCCTGCAGTGGGGAGAGGGCAGTTGGTGAGGGGCGACCGTGACCTGAGGGTAGTGTGGGGAGCCCCATTCCCTGGGAATTGCTTGCCCTGTCCTGCCCACAACTGGCTTTCTGGGGATGTCCCCTGATGGCCACATCGGCAACACGCGGCCTTGCTTGCCTGCCCCTGGCCTGAGCTGCCTGGACCTGTGGTGACCACGGCCCAAGGCAATTAGACACTGTCACCTGGGGACTGGAACATGATAATTTGGGGGCTGAGGGTGGCCATGTTTGCTCCCCTTCAAGGACAGGAGGAGGAGGAACGAAAGAGATGGGATCCTAGGCCATGGATCTCCCTGGCCTTGGCTTTAGTCAAAGAACCTTTCGGGCCTTGATAGCAAAACCTTCTCCCCCTTTTTCCTTTGCTCAAGAGAGTATGAGCTACGTGCCTGGAAATGACCCATCCAGTGAAACGTTATACCCTTCCTCTCCCAGGAGGCGTCAGCTCAGCCCAAGGTGTGTCAGCCGGGTAGGGCAATTCCTTACCTGGTCCTTCTCTGGGTAGACCCCCGCTCGGAGGAACGAGGCCTTCCAGCTGTCTACGTCCTCCTGGGAATCACAGGCCAGCTCGATCTGCCGAAGGTCCTTGTAGACATTCCTGCAGTGAGAGGAAAAAGCGTGTGCTTTGACCCTGCCCATGGGCCTGGAGGGGGCGGGGAGCTGCAGCATGGGCTCTGGGGTCTGAGTGATGGAGGCTCACACCTGGCCTGAGCACATCGGGAGCCCTGGGATGGCAGCAGCACTTCCACCCTGTTGGGCTGATAGGACCCCCAAGACAGTGCCTACAGTGCCCAGAACCGAGCCGAGGGCGGAGCAAGTGCTCAGCGTGTATCTACATCTAGCAGTATCCATGAGGGTATTTCTGTGGCTTTCGTTGACTTTTCCCTTTTCCCTGGGATACGCTCTCCTGTGGGGGCCAAAGGCTGCCAAAGATACTCTCAGGAGTGGGCAAGTGTCCCTCAACACCCCTGGCTGGGTAGCTCCCACTGAGGTGTTTTCAGGGAGGCCAAAGCAAAGTTGTCCAAAAGAACATTCTGTCATGGGGTGAATCATTCTCGCCTGCTGTTGTCGGGTGCAGGCAGTGAGCTATAGGTGGCTTCTCTGTAAGCACCAGGAACAGGGCCAGGATGACAAGGAAGGTATTGAAGTTTCATATTATTTCAGTCGATTTACATTTAAATCGCTAAATGAGGCCAGCGGCTACTGCACTGGATAGTGAAGGTCATGACTGTGCCCTGACTTCTGGGGTCTGGGCTGGGGCGGGGACGGAGGGCTGTGGAGCTGTCCAAGGACAGGACTGAGCCTCCCAGCTAAGATACATGACATGCTAGGCAAATCTAGGCAAATGTGGGTCTGTGAGAAGAAAGGCGCAGAGCCACAAGGCCGGAGGAAAAACGGATGGACACCTACCAGCATTTACGGACAGCGTTCTGTAGGCCAGGATCTGTGCCACACACACACGCCATCCTGTTCCCCAAGGCAGGTGTGGCCTAGATGGCCAAGCCATCCCAAAGCTTTTGTGTGAGACCTGAGTTGGAGCTTAGTAATGCCTCATGACGGAGCTATGGCCAGCTAGCGGTCAGTGAGTAGCTGCCCTGAGATTTCTGGAAGGAACCTCAGGGAGTAAGAGGGCATGTCTTTGTTGCTCCTTCTCCTCCTTCCTAGCACTGCCCGGAACATCATGATGGCCAGACCTTGGGTAGCCATGTTGGAAAAGGAGAAGGAAGGCTCAGGAACAGGAGCACCTGGGCCTGGATGCCTGTGGAGCTGCCCCTCCTGCCCAGGATGGTAAAAGCCATAAAAAACCCCAAACTTCTTTCTATCGTGTTTCCATTATTATTCTGCGTTTTCTGAGCATTAGGTCCTATCTCTACCCACATGCATAGGGGATCAGGGGCCAGGGAGGAGGACAGCTGCTTTAGGCCAGCCTGGAACAAATCTCGATTGAGCTATTTTTCCACAGAACACGAGGCTGGCGTTGAACTGCTGGGAGCGATGGGCAGTGGGGAAGGTGGTCCTGAGGCAGCAGGGAGAATGTCGGTGCCTGGCAGTCATAAAGAACCACCTGGCCTTGGCTGACAACTAACTCCTGACTTAAGATGTTCCCTGGATGTTGGGTAAGGGCGTGTGAGGGTCCTGTATCCACACTTAGCCCCTTCCTCCTGCTCTCAGGACCTCCTGCCGGAGCTGGGCTTCTTCCCAAGCTGAGAAAAGCATCTTCGTTTTTGCTAACGTCTTCCCAGTGCCTGTGGGTATGGACTCACCAAGGGCCTCCTGGGCCCTTCTCTTCCCGGTCTGCACTCACCCAGGGGTCTTACCCTGTCTGACTTTGAACACGGCCATGCAACAACAACTCCCCAGTCCACCCCACCTAGAGCTCGTTCTGGAACGCCAAACTCTTGTACCTACAGAGCTGCCTTTCTGACTCCCCCATGTGGTGTCTCATGGGCCTCTTTCCCTCCTGGCCCAAACCCAGTCCCTGACTGTCCCCAAGCCTACCCTGACACTGCCTTCCCCATCTCAGTGGATGGCAGCTCGGTCCCTGTGAGTGCTCAGGGTCCTCAGAAGATGCCTTCCTCTCTCACACCCGCACCCACCAGTTCAGTCAGCTCTCTCAGAATAGGCTACCTCCTCCTCCATGTCCTCAACCCTATCTGAGCCGGCCCTACTCTCTCCCACTTACCCTCCCCCCCAACCCCGTAGCCACCAGGGGGTGCCCGTGAACACCCAAGCCAAGGCCAGTCCCTCCTCTGCTCAGAACTCTCCATGGCTCCTGCATCACATCATTAGGTCTTTCCTGACCACACACTGGAAGCACCCATGGCAGTTTTCTGCCTCTTACTTGATTCTAGAACATGAGACCCCCTGGCAGGTACTTTATGCACAAAGCATTTAGTGGATGCTGCTGAATGACCTTCACTCGGTGGGCCCTCACCTCTGCTCTGTGTTGAAGATGGCGAAGACGTGCTTGTTGGACATGAAGCCTTTCTCCACATCACGGATTTTAAGGTTGTCCAATGGCAGCATGTACTTCTTCTCCTTCTCCTGAGGGTGGAAGAGGAGAGGTCACCGTGGCCTATTTAATTGAGGACCTGAGAATGCCCTGGGCTAGACCCCACCCCGAGGACCATTGCCAATACCTGATGCCTCTCACGCTGGTGGTTACTTGGATTAACTCATCTGCTGCTACTGACTCTCCCTTATCCGCTTTGCCCCAACCATGCTGGCCTTCTTGACACTCTCAGAGAGTCCAGGTGGGCTCTTACCCCAGCACCTTTGCTGAAATGCTCCTCCTTCCAATGCCTGCATGGCTCCCTCCTTGCATCCTTCAGATTTTTGTGCAGAGGGGACCCTCTTGGAGAGGCCTGCCCTGTCCCCGCCCTATGCACACTCCCTCTCTCTTGCCCCCTCCATCCTCCTCCTCCTCTTGATACTGCCCCCTCCATGACACGACATCATCTTGCTCATTGATTCAGGCTACCATCTGTCAGCCAGCCTGACTGGGGTGGGCCAGTTCCTCAAGGTCAGCTCTCATTCTACCCCAAATCCAACCCTTTCTCCACCAGATTCGTGAATGAAACCGTTAACTCAAGTACAACATCTTCACAACAAGCCTATAACTGAGTTACCACCATGATCCCATTTTACAGAGAGGGAGACTGAGGTCAAGTGGGGTCAGGCAATGATTGGGTTGGGGCTGGGATTTAAAATTCATCAGCTTCAGATGATCCTGAAGCTGAACGTGTGCCCCCTTGAGGTCATGCCTGAACTCCAAAGCCAAATAAGTGTCCCTCGCTTCCTAAGGGCAGTCCTGTTCATGAGGTGCCCACTGAGTGCCTGGCACAGCAGTCCTGATGACTGCAGGGGAGGCAGCTCACAGAGGATGTGTGTCACGGAAGCCCATGTTCCCTCACCAATGGTGGCCAAGCACCTACTGTACCCCCCCAGCATGGGGCTGGGGCCTACAGATGCATTATCTTATATCTCCCCAAATGGGGGGTGTGGGGTGGGGGGTGCACGAACAAGTTTTCTACATCAGGAAACCAGAGAGCAGTATCACAGTGCATCAGGATCGCCTGGTTCCCATGCCCACGTGACCCACAGTAACTCTGATGACCTTCCCCTATCTCTGCCAGGGAAGCACCATGCTTAGAGAAGGAAGCTCCGACAGGGAAGGTGGCTGCCCAGGACCACACAGCAGGGCTTCAGAAGCCAGGTCCATGTGCTCCAAAACCAGGTCCTGCCCACCACCCTTTCTTATACCTCCAGGCATCTTGGGAGAGGAGACCCCATCTCCCTCCTCCAGGAGTTTGCTTCTTGTCACCTGTTTTGTCCCTGTGTACTGGAAGGCCCCAGAACCAAGCCCAATATGGCTGCTGCCTCCAAATTCCAAAGCAGCCACAGTGATGGAGGGAAAGGGGGCCAGAGGCTCCCTGGTAGGTGGGGCCTGGCTCAAAGTTTCAGGGCGACAGAGAGAGAGGCAGGAGTGAGCAGTAGGCTTGGTGCAGGGGCTTGGTCCTGCAGCCTTAGGAGCTCCGATGGGCTCCGCCCCTCCAGTAAGTCACTCCCCATTGCTGCCTCAGTTTCCAAGGAAAGTCCTGGCCTCCTTGTGCAGGGTGACGGTTAAGGCGAGTCTCTGAGGCACTAGGGTATCCTTTTGTGCATGTGTTTCTCATTCTCAGGGCTCTAGAGTCAGTTCACGGGGCTCTGGCGGAGGAGGAAGCAAGGCAGAGTGCCCCTTCCGGCCGAGCTACACTGAGGGGCAGAAGAGGGACCCAGTGGCCATGGAGGTGGGAAACCCCCGTTCATGCTGAGTTCTGGGAGCCGGAGAAAGGAGGGTGGCAAAGAAAGGCTCTGGGCCAGGCCCAGGGCCCAACCCCTTCCCGCAGAAAAATCTTGGGGGCTTTAGAAGGGGCCCAGGGAGGGGTTCCCCACCCGGAAGACTGTGGAAGGGCTTTTGCCGCCCCCACCCTGATGTGTCAAGAGGCAGGAAGCTTCCAGTCAGTCGGCCAGGCCAAGTAACTGAGTCACAGTCCTTCTGGGCCCTGAGCGAGACGCCACATCTGGAACTGTTTATAGTGTGATTCCGCCCAGAGCGCAGCGGCTGCCTTCCTGATGCTGCTGACACGCACACACAGAACACAAACACACACAGAGACACAGGCGTGCGGGCACCCCGCCCCCACCCGACCCCCAAAGAGACCTTCGCCTGCACACACAGGCCACAGACCCAAACCCTCCCTCCCGCCCACGCCCACCCGCTCCCCAACCCCCTCCTTAGGATTTCCTGCAAACCCACAACTTTCTCCAGATGCGAGCCGGCCCCAGCCGTGCCACGTCAGAAGAGATGAAGTGGATCGGCGCAGGCAGTGGCCTCCTCGTCTGCTCCGAGGGACTGCGGCGCGGCAGCCCTCCTTGCCCCCTGCCTCCCCTGGCCCGGGGGGCCTGCAGCATGGACAGCCGGCCCCGCCAACCCAGTGTTCAGACTACCTGTTCAGGGGGCTCTGAATGTGTACAGTAGTCTGCACATTGGTTAGGCTGGGCTCGGGCAAGCGGCGCATCAGGATGGGCACCCCCCCCAAACTTGCTGCCACCTCCACAGGGAGGCAGCCCCGGAGGTGAGTGTCATCGTCCACCGCCCTGCTTCCCACTGGGGTGGAGATGGGGACAGAGGATTGGGGAGTCGGGAAGGGCCTGGGGGGGAGCAGAGCTGCCAGGGAGAGGCAGAGGGAGCCTGCCGCCAGCTGAGGGGTTGGGGGCGCTGGCTGGCTGGGTCCCCTATTCCTATCCCACACTGTAACTGCTTCCTCTCAGTGCTTTTTCAAAATAAAGAAATGCGTTCTGCCTCTCTGAGGCGTCTCTGAGAAGGGGGCCTGATCTTCAGGGGCTTAGCTGCCACGTGTGCAACTCTGAGGGTCCCTGCGCTGTGGGGATCGGGCTCCTGCCCCTCCCGATCTTAGCCTGCTTTGTGTCTGGGGCGCACACAGGGCCCCTTTCACGGGCCTGCTGGTTCTCGTTACTGGCGGCAGGCGCTCCACCCTCCTCCCGCCCGACGCTTCCGTGCCTTTGGGTTGGGCCCACCAGAGGGTCTGGGGTTCCTGCTTTTGACCCCTACATGAGGGGAAGATGAAGGACTCCCTCCTACACTGAAAAAAGCTCTTAAAATCAGACTTGCAGGGAACTGCCAGGATGGGGTTTGAGCCCAAAGTCCCTCTCCAGCTGCCCGAGGCTGTGGCAAAGCCTGGCACCCTGGGTGGAGATGCCTGGACCCAAGGTAAAGACCAGCCCTTGGCCGGCCTGGCAGCCCTTGCAGCAGAGCAGACTGGGTTGCAGACGACTGGGGCGGAAAGAGGGAGAAGATGCACAAGCGTCATCCCCACCCGCCCTCACCCCGGCCATTTTGAGAAGCTGATCTGGCCACGAGGGTTCCTGAAGGAGCGCCTGGTCACCCTTATGCTACATCTCAACCCTGTGAGGCTCTGTGGTCCTCGGCACGCCCTTGCCCAGTTTAGAAACAGCAGCCAGACAAGGTCCTTCAGGAGGATCAGGGTTCCTGACTTTCCAGGATAATCTCTAGCCTGGTGTCCCGTGGGATGATGGCATTTCACCCCTAAACACCCTCCCTCAGAGGAGTGGTGTCTGGCCATGAGGGAGGGTCAGGCCAAGGCTGAGGTGGCTCTCAGGGCAGAGAGCACATGCCCTGTACCCACCCCTCCCGTGAGGACCCTTCCCCACTCTGTGACACAGAGCAAGTCACTGCTTGGGGTCTGATTCCTCACTGACAAATGGAGTATAAGGATTTCCTGAGGAAAATGTGGCCAAGGTGGGCTCTTCAAGTCAGCAAGCCTGGCACAGGGCAGGGATTTCATAAACAAGAGTTGTGCGATCCCAGGTGAGCAGGACACACAGTGGCCACGGGACTAGACTGTGATCAGGGGTTGGGGCAGAGTGACACATGTCCCTTCCTCATCAGGCCCTTCTCTCCCTTCTTCAGGCTGCTGGAATGTGATGGACCCGGGGGAGGGAGGGAATCTGGGACCACGATGGGGAGACACATGTTAAGTTGACAATGGGCAAGGTGGAGCTTGGGCCCTGCACAGCCTCACGGCCCAAGCCTGCCAAGCTCACCAGGACGCAGGCAAAAAACAGACTCCTGTCTCTGTAAGTGCCTTCATATTGGGGCCACTGTCACAGACGCCTAATACTGCCCTGGCCAACAGGGACAGCCCGTGGACCTTCCATAAGGCAGCCCAGGAAAATGACAGAAATGCAGTGCCCTTCACTCGTGACCTTCAGAAGCCAACCCAGCCCCCACTGGGGCAGCAACAGGCAGTCACCCTGAAGTGGTATTGTTCCCAGGCGGCTAACCAAGGCCAGGTTGTTAAGAGAACTGAGCAAAGCCACAGAGAAGTGGAGGTGGAGAAGGGGCTAGGCAGCAGCACTGCCCCAGAGGCTGCCCGTTGAGCTGGGGGTGCAAGAACTCGAGCCCCTGCCACAGGTTCATGGAGCCTGCAGTACAAGGCGGCACACGATGCTAAACCCTGTGGTCAGTGTTCCTGATGCTGGTCCCAGAGGCCTCCCCACGCCCTTTGGAAAAGGACACGCACACGTGGAATGCTCTAAAGACACACACTAATCCAACTGATGAGTCACTGGACTTACCTCTGACACTAATAATACACTGTATGTTAATCAATTGAATTTAAGGAAAACAAAGAATTTTAAAAAATAGAAATAAAATAAAATAAAATATTTAAAAATACAGACAGACAGACACTATAGCTAGGCCTGTCCCAGGAGCCATTCCACTCCACTTCGTAGACGGGGAAGCAGGAGCCCAAGGAGGGTAAGCGCTTGGCTGAGCCGGGGCAGGCTGCAGCCCTTGGAACCCCAGTACCTCAGTGGCCTGGCTGTAAGCCTGAGTCCCTGACCTAGGGCCCTGCTTCCCCTGAGAACCAGGGATACCTTACAGTGACCTCAGAGGCTGGGGTCAGTTTCCAGCCTGCCGAGGGCTCCCCTCCCCCATCTCCCTTTCTGCCTGGAGGAGTGGAGCAGCCACCAGGCTGGACCCTTTGGGGGGCAGAGAGGTGCAGCCAGGCCATTACCATTCTCGGCGGGAGCTCTGGGATACCCAACTCAGGGAGACCTTCTTGAATGAACCAGGGTGAATGAGTAAGCACCCACCCATCCTAGTCCCACTGCCCTGTCCCCCAGCCACTCACCTCCTCATCCTTATACCAGGACAGAGACTCGGCTGTCAGCACAAACCAGTACTCCTTGGAGCCGCCCTTCATCAGGCTAATGTTGTTGATGGTTAGCCAGCCCCTGCGGATCACCTGGGGGGGGGAGGGTGTTGCTCAGAGGACAAAGCCTGCCACCCCGCCCGGCCCACCCCTGTGCAGTGGCCAGTACCTTTGTCCCCAGTAAGGAAGAGGGACCATAATAGCCACCACCAGCCCGAAGCCAGGCGACCCAACTCCACCTTGCCCCTAAGCATTTCCCACTGGAAACCAACATGGGATGCCCAGGCAGACACAGGGCACACATGCTCACTTGCAGGCCCAGGGGCAACAGGGAACCAGGCCCCCAGGAGACCCCCTGCACACGAGGTTAAGTTTGGTTAGCGTGGGCAAGAAAAGGTATGCCTGGCTAGAAGGGGCCCAGGAGAGGTCCCAGGCCTGTATTTGTGTCACATGGGATGCAACCCTGGAGGAATCACACCTGCAAGACGCAGGTACCATGAGGCCCTCAGACCTTGTCCCTCGCATGCTCTGGAAGACGGCTGTTGAAGGAAGGCTGGAGAAACTGCCACAAGATGGAGTGGTTCTTCCTCTCTCCTCTTGTGGCTGACCAGCAGAGGCTCAACATACAGCGTCAACTCTGCTGCCCAGTCTGTTGGCTCACCTGCCCGGCTTACTTGGGTGGGCACTCGGTGACCAAAGGGACCTGTTCTGAGTGGCCAGTCTGTCCTGGGGCTCCCTTCCCCACAGGCTCCTTCCAGAGTATAGGATGAAGGGATGCTTCCACCCAGAAGGCTGAGGCCAAAGTTTCAAGCCTGAGCCTGGGGAATCTGCAGGGGATCATGCACCACGCTGGCGTCAAACACGGTAGCTGTCCGAGTTTTCTGACATGCTAAGGTTCTGGGCTGGCAGGTCCCCTGGATGAGGCTCGTCTGGCTGTAGCCGTCATCTGAGTAGGAGGCAGAACCCAGGCCTACGCAGAGGACTCACCTGACTGCTACACGTAGGCAGCCTGGGGGGCCATGGTCCTATGTTCCCTGGGTCATGGAGGCGTGTGTGGGCCGGAGCTACCCATCACTCTGGATTGGGGACCCCAGGGCAGCAGGAAGCACATGGAGGCACAGACAGGGCTGCCTAGGGCCCAGGCGCAACAGACCAGGCCAAGCTACTGAGGTGCGGCCAAGGACAGCTGGGATGGACTGGTGAGTCCCCCAGGGTGGGGCGTGGCAAAAGCATGGGAGATATGGCTCCAGGGATGACTCTGGGCCTACATGGCTTCCTAATGGATGGGTCTCTAGGGGGACTTCATCTCCTGCCCTCTAACCTGTCCCCAGACCTGTAAAATCTCAACAGAGCCACCTGTTCCATTCCTATGGTTGGAATTAGGCTCTGAGTCTCAGAGGCCATGGAGGTGGAGGTGGCCAGCATGCGCCCAGGGGCCCCTGTACCACACAGAAGCCCTTCTCCAGGCTGGGGATGGCAAGGAATGCCAGCTGGCAGCCTTTCTTAAGGCTTCCTAAAGATGATCAGAGTACCTGGGAGACTTATCCCCCCCAGGGAGTGGGCAGACTTCTGGCACCTGCCTAACCATGGGCTGCCTGGTGGGCAAGATGGCAGAGGCCCCAGTAAGGTCATGGTATCCTCCCAGGGCACCTTGGTTTAGCACTGAATATCTGAAGTCCTGGGAATCCCCCCAGGTCCAGGCAAAGGGGGATGTCTGGTCACGCTGGGGGCAAGGCAGGTCTTCAGACTCAGGCCCGAGGCCATCCTACATAAGATCAGGGAAAGAGTCCCTGGCTCCAGCAATTACACCCTGCCTCAGAGCGGTGTGGGTCCCAGTGTTCATAGTGGTTCCTTCCTTCCCCACTCCAGGGGGCAGGGCAGGGCCTGCCTTGTCCTAGCCCAACCCCAGTAGATACTTCTAAACTTCCGGCACTGACAGCCAGGGGAAGGGGAGCAGGGGGTGGAGCATAGGTGGTTGGTGCTCCCTGGGAGAGAAATCTTCACATGGCAAGGCCTCTCTAGTCCAGGGCCCAGCCCAGCTTCCAAGGGGGCAGGTGTGCCCCACTCCACCCTCAGTGAGCAGCAGTCAGAGCTGGCAGACAGGGCCCTGGCCATGCCGTGGGGGTGGGGGGCGGGGGGTGGGGGCATGGGGCAGAGGCACTGCCAGGACCTAGAATGGCACACCCGAGCCTCAAGGCAGGAGGCTGCTGGGTAGGCTTGGAGAAGCCTCCAAGGTCCCCTTCCCCTCGAGCTGCCCAGAGAGCCGTCCTCATGGGAGCCAAGTGGGGTTAGAGACGAAATCCTACCCTAGGGAGGGGCAGGCTGTGGGCTGCAGACACACACGCTGAGTCTGGAGGAGAGGGAGTTGGGCCTCCTTTTCCAAAAGCCAGACTTGTGCCCCAGGGGCCTGGCTTAGAAGGCGGGGGGGTGGGGGAGACAGAAGAGGCAGGCAGGCTCCCACGCTCTAGGGTGCACAGCGACAGGCATGCAGGCACGCCAGGGATGGGAGGAAGGGCCGCCAGGGGCAGCATGGGTGACAGGCAGGAAGCAGCAAGCTGGGGCTGGCGGCAGGGTGGGTCAGCCTCTTCCCGGGTGAGGGTCTCGGCCTGAGTCGCCCAGGAAAGGAATGGAAACCAGGGCTGGGAGACCCAGGGGCCCACAGCCTTGATGGACGAGGCAAGGCTGGGCTTCGTGGCTGGGGACGTGGAATCTGGCAGGAAAAGAATGGCTAAACGTCTCAGGGTGCAAGGGGAACCAAGCCCCTGGGCTGTCTGGAGGGAGGCAACAGTTGAGTTCAAAGAGGATCAAGGACGACATGGGGAAAAAACTGGAACCACAGGCCTAAGGACCAGCCATTCCTCCTGCCACTGCCCCCACCCAACCCTGCCGAGAGTGGGCTCTTTCTGCACCTTCCAGGCCCCAGGTGCAGTGCAGCCCTGACCCAGGATCAGCTCAGCTACTGCGAAGACCCCCCCTGGGGCTCACCAGAAGATCCCTTCCAGAGGGCAGCAGCCAGGCCGCCCAGCGCCTCAGTGGCCAGCGGTGGGGGAATATCCCGGAGCAGGAGGCCCAGGCCTTGCTCTCTGGGGCGCAGAGCTGGGGCTGAAGCCAGCTAGCTGCCTGAAAGTGAGCACCTTGAAAATGGCTCACCTCGCAGGCGGGAGCACCACCTGCTCCCCACTGGGCTGGCCTGGGCTCGGCCACACACGGAGAGGAGGTGTTCCCTATACCAGGGATGGCAAATACCATTCATTGTGGGTGGCCACACTGATCAGTGGGTAGCGGCTGCCACCATAGTGACGCTTTAAAGTGAGAATTCCGGATGCAGCAGGAAAGGGTCCTAGGATCAATTAGTGATGTCTGCCGCAGGCAAAATACAAGGGAAGGGAGCAAATGGAACAGAACAGTCTCATAAATCATCATATCTGCCATGGGGACAGAAGGATCATGGCAGCATCCAGGAGAGAGTTCCCTGCGCAATCCAGTCATGTCTCTTGTGGGTGCAAGGACAGATGTCACATGCAAAGCTATCATGTGGAAAAAAGAAATTCTCTGACCAGTTGTGTCACATCTGCCACAGAATGGGGAGTGGCGGCGTGCTCAGGAGAGAATACCGAGATTGATTAGCTATGCCTGCCACCAGCCCAGGGCCAGAGGAAAGAATGCTGGATCGATTAGTAATGTCTGCCATGAGTGCAGGATGAGATTTCTGCATGTCTGCACTGGAGTGGTGGCAGTGGCAAGACAGAGTTCCAGCAGAGCTTAAGCAAAACCTTCCCTGGCCAGAGATGTGAGGGGTGTTAGCTGAGTATTTGCCATCCCTGACCTATAGGAAACTAGCTAAATGTGTCAGGAACAGGCTGGAGGGGTGGGCCTCCTACAAGGATGGTGGTCAGGTTAGTGTCTGTGTGAGTCAGCTTATGCCCAGGGCAATATGGAGTCCGGCGGGCGCTGGCCATGGCAGGCAGTTTTGAGGTTAGCTTGATTTTTAGTCGTTCTGTTATTTTGGGGTGAAGGGACCATTACGGGGTGGCGGGGTCTCCACCACTCTCAGGTTCTCTAATGTTTGCTACCACGCTAGGTGGGTACTTACCAAGATCTCCCCCTTTGAAAATGCAAAGTTAGGATTGTGGGTAAAATCAAAGAAGAGCAGGCAGAGGAAGAGAAACGTAAGGGACATGAGGGGACAGAGAAAAAGCAAGAAAAGCACAAAAATGGGAGGAGAGAAGAGCAGGGAAAAAAACAGCAAAAGAAAAAAAATTACATGCTATTAATTATATTCATGGTGTTAATATTTAATTCATTATCATCTCCCGAAACAAAAAAGCAACAACATATGTATTACCTACGGCAAGCGCAAAAAAATCATGCAGTGGTTACATCCTTCTTTTCCAGAGGGCTCTATAATCGTGCAGGATAGCAGAGCCCCTGCCCCCGCCCCCCTACTCCCACCCCATCTAATGTGGAGAAGCGGGATGGGCACTGGCAGAAGTTTTTGCAAGATGATGTGTTTTCTTAAAGATAAAAAAGAGGCACCTGATACTGGCATATATGAAGCTGTTCATATTGTTCATGCCCAAGGCCTCTGGCTGGGACATGACATCAAGGCAGAAAACCTTTCACGTGGCTCTGGGCTTCACCAGGTATGGGGTTCAAAGTGCCCTCAGGCTCCCCAGAACTGCTTATCACACTGCAGCCTCCCACCCAGCCCTTCCACATATTCCAAGTCCCTGGGGCTAGGGATGGGAACCCAATCTGGCTGCAGACACCCATGGATGACTGGGCTGCTCCTTTCTCAAGGGTCAAGTTCTAAGTGTGGCCTTGGATATCAGGACAGGGCCTTCTGGGTGTACAAATTTGCCCCTAAGCCTGTGCCAGAGCTTCAGCTCAAAGATAGGTTTCCCGAAACATCAAAACCTGAACAGACTCAAGAGGCTGGGAAGTGGGGGTGAAGGGTCTGGTGGGACAAGCCACGAGCTAGGCACCATCACTGGGCTCAGTGGTCCCTAAGTACCCATATCCACCCCCAAGGGTAGAGCTATGGGCTGTGGAGGGGCGGGCTACCTGGTTGGGGATGGCTCTCTTCTTGTTCAGCTGGGTGCTCCTCTGCTGGGCGCTGAAAACAAAGCAGAGAGAGGACTCATGTGGCGACATGTGGGAGGGACGTGGTGCAGGGTTCTCTCCCCCTTGTGGGGGGCCAAGTGGCCAGCTAAGGGTAGAGGCAGAGAGAAGCCCCTTAAACACAAGGGGCTGCCCAAGGAAAAGAGTTGGGCTCATGCAATGAGAAAATGTATTTAGTTAAACTGAGGCTTCGAGGCCCTGGCCTTGACCACTCCCAAGAGCACCAGCTATTTCCAGGAGTCAAGGGCCCCAGCCTCCAAAGTGGGGGCATGAGAAGCTGGACTCCCAGGTGACTGGGAGGTGGCCATAGTGGCTTCAGGGTAACCTGAGCACCAGGCTGTTTGGGGGGTCAAACCTGAGGCTTTTTCCCACTCTCTCTTCCCATCCCTGACCCCGGAACCAAGCCTTCAGTGGCTCTGACCACAGAGCCAGCCAGCCTGAAAGATCACACCAAGGGACAGCTGCCCACCATGAAAACATCTTGGATGGCTCCTGGCCCAATTCAAAGGAGAGAAGGTCCACAGGGTGTGTTTCTATAAGGTCTCTTACTTGCCTACAGTCCCTGATCTCTTTTATTCTTCAGCTATCCTGTTTCCCAGCTAGTCTGAGCCATGCAGATGAAGGTTTCCACAACATATTTTGTATGTGGGAATCTACTCGGCTCCCCTGTCTGTCCTGTTTTCCATCATGTCGTTAGCTGCAAACAACTGATATCTCCTACGACTTAGACATCTTATATTCTTTTCTTGTCATATTGATTTAGGGATAAGATATTCCTTTAGGAATATATATTGCTTTAGGGACTTTCAGAATATAAAAAGGCAAACCACCTTGTTTCATTCCTTTATTGGCTGCCTCTGGGGCTGCACCTGAAAGTCCAAGCTGGCTGTTGGATAAAGGAAAGAGAGAGAGAGAGAGAGAGAAAGGGAAAGGGAGGGAGAGAGAGTTAAGGAAGTAGGCTTCTATTCCTAGAGGGGCAAAAGTTGGAACATGAAAAACGGGAAGAATTTATCCAACAGTTTTCCTAACATTCAGTGAGTTTATTATAGAACTTTTCCTCTGGGCCCTGGTTTTCGTATTTAGAGGGCAGTGAGAAAACACCGGGCCTGGCTCCATGGCTATACAGTGGGCCTCTGGGGGACACCCCCCCTCCATCAAGGCTGGGACCATGGCTTGCGCCTGGGCTGGGCAGAGCCTGGCACCCTGGGCCCCGCCCCCAGCAAGGGCGACCCCAATCACACACCAGGAAAAAGGCACACAGCAGGCAATACCCACCCGGTCACCAGCTGCTCAGTATAATAACAGCTGGGGGAAGTGGGAAGGCCCAGGAATCCAGAGGAAAGAGTGGAGTGGTCAAAGGAAAAACAGGAGAGATTGTGAGAAGGAACTGTGGATGAAGTATGAGAAGTAGAGACATCAAGGTGAGGAAAACAGCAGCAAACCAAAGAGGGGGACCAGAGTTTTCAGCCCACACACACCCAGCTGCTGGGGGAAGAGGTGCAGGAGGGGGTACCTGAGGTGTGGCCCACGGTCAGGGCCCCAGCCCTCCCATAGCAGGGACAGCCTGACCAGGGCCTTTGGCTCGTCTGGGCTTGCTTGGGAAGAAGCTTCTGGTCATGCCCTCTTCATTTGTTCATTCATTCCTTCCACTCACCTACCATGTGCCCAGCAGAGAACAGCTGACCAACTGCGTTGAGTGCAACTGTAAATGTTCCACCTAGTAAACTGCTTAGCCCAGCACAGAGATCCCTGAGCGAAAGATCCTCTTGTCCAGCCTGCTAGCCCAAGACTGGGCTCTAACAGGCACTTCTCCACAAGAAAGCCTCCCTGAAACCCCAAGGCCAGAGCAGAAGGCTGCCCTCTGGACTCAACACAAGCCTCACACAGCCCTGACCCCAGCAGTGATTACACTGTGTCTTAACTGGTTTGGTGCACGTCTGTCTCTGGCATGGGACCTTCCTTTGAGGGTGGGGACCTGGGTCTGTGCTTGCTCACTGCTGTATCACAGAGCCTGACACAGAGAACACACACCAGAAACACTTGCTAAGTGAATGCAAGGAAGCTGGCTGCCGATTGTTCTGTGATTCTGTTGGGTTCATCAGGCAAGAAGAATCCACATGACGCCTGAGCCTACTGAGGGTAGACCCAGGGGCTGATGGAGTCAGTGAGGGCATGATACTTGAGGCCATCAGCATTTATATCTAATTATGCCAACAAGAGACCCCTGCTCTGGCCCCTTATCGAGGAGCCATGGAAGGTTCTGGTTTTCAATCTATGGTGTATGGATGGAAGCCACGGAGGGCTTGGACAGCAATTCCCAAAGAGCAGCCCCCAGAGCCAAAGTCTGGAGCCCCTGAGATGCTCTGTGAAAGGGCCAAGTGCAGATAGGAGGAGCCTGGGGAAAGCCGCGCAGTTTATGAAAGGCTCTGAGAAGTCATGCAGAAAGTAAAGCACTGCACGCTGCCAGCTTCACCCTTTCCTGAGGCAGCTGGCCTCAGGTATGCCCCACAGGAGGCATGTTGAGGACAATGATGGGGGTCGCTATCAGCCCAGGAAAGCTTCCAGGTACTTTCAGATGGCTGTATGCTTCACCCCGGGACTCTGACAGACAGACCCTCTTGCCCTCGTCGGCTGAGGGAAGCCAACTCGACCACCTCTCTTGGGGCCAGGCTCTGAGGGCAGGGCACTTGTGTCACCCACCAGCCTCTATCCTGAGAAATACATACTTGGCAAATCCAATAAAGTCCTCGTGGTTCGTGTTGATGTAGGACTGCTCGATGTCAATCAGAAGAAGAATCTGGAAGAAAACGGTTAACTATGAGTAGGGAGAGAAGCTTGGCAGGGAAGGCTGTGGCCAGAGCACTTCCCATACCTGCCGGCAGGGGGCGATGGCTGGGACTATACTGCTTCCAGCGCAAGAGAAGGGGAACACCCATACCTCACCTCCAACCCCTACCCTGGGAAATGGGGCGTGGGTACTTTGAAACTTCAGGGCCCCATGAGAAAGAAAGACCGGGCCAACAGAGCAGAGTGAGGCAGTCATGTGCTGGTTGCAGGCACGGCCTCTGGGGCTGACTATCTGGGCTGCAGTCTTGTTCGGCCACTGCCTGGTAGTGTGACCCTTGGCCTTGTGTTACCAAACAGTTGAAAGGGGCAACAAGAGGCCCCACTGCATGAGGTTAAATAATTCACAGCATGTCAAGTGTTTACGGAGCAGCACCTGGCATGTTGTAAGGGCTGCTTTGTTAAAACAGCAAAGGTGGGGAGCCTGGGTGGCTCAGTGGTTGAGCATCTGCCTTTGGCTCAGGTTGTGATCTCAGGATCCTGGGATCGAGTCCCGAATCAGGCTCCCTGCAGAGTGCCTGGTTCTCCCTCTCCCTTTGCCTATGTCTCTGCCTCTCTGTGCCTCTCATGAATAAATAAATAAAACTTAAAAAAAAAAAAAAAAGAAAGAAAAGAAAAACCACAAGCAAACAGCAAAGGTAGTTTGACCAGGTGAGGGCATCAGAATGGCACATGCAAACACAGGCATCAGTTGGGATGTCATCTAAGGTAAAAGACAGGCCTTTACAGCACACCCTACCCCTTCCTGTCATTTCACTGTGCCTCTGGGCACTCAAGCATAAGACATGCCAGCCACTTGGACCTTGTGGGGTTGCTGAAAAATGCTGGGGTGCTCTGTCTGTGGGAGCCACTGTTGTTGGTTTTAACAGGCCCGAGCCCCATCAGCCCGAGCCCTGGGATAGAGCCCAGAAGCACTGGCACTGGGACAACCAGGCGCCATGGGAGTGTGGAAGCGACAGCCATTCTTGACAATAACAATAACAATATGAACTGGCACCTTTCAAGCTTTTGATACAACTTCGAGGTTACAGAAGCCACGGGGAAGGGGTGCAGGTTGACTGGGAGACCCTCTGAATGACAAATGAGCCAGTTTCTTCTCCACTGACATGCAAAACGAGGTGGTATCACAACCAAATACAACACAGAGGCCTGTTTTGGCTCTAGTTTGAACAAACACCTGCCAGGAGACCAAAGCAGACCAACCAGGGGAAAGGGACTCAGACCAGATACAAGTCCTATAGAGATGAAAGGACAGCCATGGGCTCACTCGGCATGACAGGTGAGACCCGTGCCACAGCTCTGCAGGGACCTGTCCCACTCTCTATCCTTGTGTGTGCCTGGACGGTCTTCACAAGGAAAATGTTAAAACATAAAAAGCACCCACACATCTTCTGGTGGGCGAATGGGTAAATAAGCTGTAGTCTGCACCCACCCCTGGACACCACTCAGCAAGCGTTAGCAACAACACCACAAACAACAGGGATGAATCCTGAATGCTCTATGCTGAGCAAAGGAGGTCAGACTCAAGAGGCTACAGACCACAGGAGTCCATTTGAGTGATATTCTGGAGAAGGTAAAACATAGGGATAAGGAGCAGGCCAGTCATTGCCAGGGCCCGGGGGTTGGGAAGGGGCAAAGGACAGGAATTTTGAGAATGGTTTGGTACCTTGACTGAGGTGGGGGTTACCTTGGTTTATGCATGTGCCATTATTCAAGGAAATCTATGCTCAAGATTTAAGCACATTAAAAAAAAAAGATTCATGCACATAAATCATACCTGAAAAACAAAACAAAAGGCCCATACCTGGTCCTTGGTTCTCCCCTCCCGTTCCCGGATGTAGGTAGTGACGATTCGCTCCGTCTCTTCTCGCAAGCGGGGGTAGGAGTTGAGCTGGGGGGCAGGGGGAGAAGTAGAGTGGCGGCATTGGCTGAGTCCTTGTGGCACAGGAAGCAACATGAACCACACAGAGAACATGAGGGGAAGGGGAGTGACAAGGGGTGGGCCTACCGAGTCCCCACCCCACTCCTGTCTCCTGGCTGCTGCAGCTGGGAGACAAGCAGGGGATGGTGGAGGCACGGTGTGCCAGAGAGAGTGACAGGGGTGCCCACGCACGAGCAGAGATGCTGAGAATGGATTCGAAGGTGGAAAGTGGCAAGAGAAAGTTGGGGGTGTGTGTGTCTGCTGCCCAACAGTGATGGCCACCCCCTCCGCCCAGTACTGGGTGAGAGCAAGAACACCTAGTTTAATGAAGGCCACCAGGCCAGTGGGGTGGGAACTCTCGCCCAGCTCGTGAGTGAGTAGCGCCTGTTCTAGGATGTGGGGGCAGCATCTGGGCCATCTACCTCAGAGGGACCCCCTTAGAGAAAACTATTCCCCCATCGTAATGGAGCCGAAGGCACGGAGAAGCCCACCATCCGAGGGTGGGGTGAAGCCCTAGTGTTGGGGACATCTGAGCCGACAGTCAGAATCCCTAGCAGAAACCCTCTGAAATGCCCTGGGACATGAGAACACGCAGGTCTGCATGCTGATAACGGTTCATGCTTGGTGACTGTGAGGAGACCCTCCTTACGGGTTCTGGGCCAGGCAGCGCCGCTCGTCCCCCCACGGCCTGCTTAGTGATCAGACCCTACAACATCCACAGGCCTCCCACCCTCCGCAGCACCCAAACTGGAAACGGGGAGCACCCATGCACTGCAGCACCCCCACCTCTGCCGCCACGCAAAGTTGCGAGGGCACTGAGTGACCAGTGGCCCCCGGGAGGGGGGTTCCCGCCGAGGCAGAGTGTCCAGATGCACAGGTGGAGACTAACGTGGGGGGTGGGAGGGTGGGGAGGAGATGCGGGACAAATGCGCAGGGGACAACAAAACCTGCGGTTACCTTCTCGGCACACTTTTTAATGACCGTGGCCAGCTCTGAGACCACGAGATCAACACACTTCAAACTTGGCTCTTTGAGTTTTACAATCTGTTTTTTCACTATGGCTTCGAAGGCCATGTCCGGGGTGAAGAGCCCCGTCCTGGGTCACATGCGGAGGGCGGGACGAGGTAGGAAGACACCCGGGGACAGTGCAGGCCACACACGCGGGGCGGGGGACAGGGAAAGAGAAGAAAGGAGAGTCAGCTGGTTAGTGACATGCAAGGAGGAGCCGGTGCCCGCATTTGCCCCGAAGCTGCTTCGGATCAAGGAGGAGTCCTGGGTCGGAGTGGGGGGGTGGGGCTCTCCCGACAGACTAGGGGGGCAGTATCGATGTTCGTGACAGCCAAGGGAACTGGGAGGCCTGGAATTTTCATACCTGGGACATTGGCCTCGGGGATGAAAATCTCTACCCCGGCTAGGTTTTTCTCTCTCTCCCTTTTCTACTCGAAGAAGCTTAAGAAGCAAATGTGGGCTTTTCCAGACTGAGACAGAAGGCTCAAGCAGAGTTGCCCTGCCTTGGAAGACCGACCCGGGACTCTAGGGGCCTTTGTGGACGTGCAAGCACAAACCGCCCACTGGAAAGCACTCCAGCTGTGTGGCCAAGGCGTGCTGCCCCGGGAATCAGGCCTGCAGGGGAGCCCAACGCGTCCTGCCAGGTGGAGACAGTGGCCCGTCAACACCAGTACACAGGTGCCTATGACCCAAGTGGCTCGGAGGACATGCTGCCTGGCGGGGGGCAGCTCCATTCCTGGAGGAAGCCAGGGCTACTGGTGGAGGCAGTAAGAAGCCGAGCTGGCTTTGCTGAACTGGGTACCCGAGCACTCATTCTGCTGTTGACATTCGGGCCTTTCTTAGTGCCTGGGGGACAGCAAAGTGGCTGGCTCCAGGAAAGACCGAGGGGGCCAGGTACTGGTCAAGAAGGGGTGACAGCCAGGGAGGTTCAGGGAGCTTGGCCTCCAATAGCTGACGCGGGGTTCCTCTCTGCTTCCCAGAAGGCAGCAAAGCGACAGCCCAATGAAACCCCCAATTCCATCAGACACATGCTAGGCTTGGTATCAGGGTCCCAGGGAGCCCTGCCCACCAGTCTGGCCAGTTCTGGAGGCTTGACGCACACCCCCCACACAGACATTGCACCCAGGCCAACATGCCCCCGCCCCAGCCCCAGGGAAAAGGCCACATTGTTGGAAACTGAGGCAGTCTGGGGGGAAGGGGCCCCAGCAGGGCAAAGGCTGGAGAAGCAGCACTGGGAGCCTGATACCAAACCCCCATACCCCCGCTTCCACAAGGCCAGGAGTCACCCTGCCGAGGGCCCGATACCTTACTGGTACACTGCCTAACTGTATTGATTAGCTCCTGGATAACCAGGTCGACACATTTCAGACAGGGCTCTTTCAGCTTGACGACCTGCTTTTTCACAATGGCCTCGAATGCCAAGTCCGGGGTGAAGAGCCCGGTCCTAAAACCATCCGTACCCGGGGGTAGGGGAGATAAGTCAGAGAGAAACAAAGCACGGTCAGCAATTTCATAGGCATGGGCCAGGTCCCCGAGAATGAGCCAAGGTCACAGCAAGTCTGGGGGTCAGATGCCTGCAAGATGCCTGCATCCACTGCCTGGAAACCCACAGGATGGCCCAAGGACCCCAAGGTTGATATAAGACTGGACAACCAGAGTGACTATTTTGTTGGTTAAAGGAGGGGACCTAAAAGTCTCATGGGGAACCCACGATGGGGACGCATGCAGGGTTCCTGTAATCATGACTCACCTCTGGCTCCCCGCAACCCCCTGGGACAAACCTACAGTGAGCTTTCTTAGAAGGACCCATGCCAACAGACTGGGCGGCTTAACCTACATTTAACCTAAGGGTGGCAACTGCCCTGTGGCATACAACAGATCCACACAAGACAGCACACCTGCCCTCATGCCCTTGGAGACCCACAGGGAGAGACTTAATGTTACTAAATCCACCCAGGAGCCCTCTCAAGTCCTCACAATCAGGGCACCCAGAGGGACAGGGGACCAACTGCCTGGACAGTGGCGCCGTGGAGGTGAAAGGAACGTGGCAACTCTCCCCTGGGAACTTGCCTGACTCCGTGGATGTTCTTAATGGCATAGCTGATCTCACGCCGTAAATCCTTCTCGTCAAACTCCATCTGAAAGCAGACAAATCACCCATATGCAAGGAGGTACCTCCGGCACCCATATAACAGGTGCAGATTAGGGGAACATTATGTCCTGTGTGTGGCTATTTTCACATGACAGACTATTTCACTGGCCAAAATTTTTAAAAACATTAAAACCCAATTTCAGCGAGGATGGTTTGAAATGAACACTTTCACTCTCAGAGGGAACATGAATTCACATGAACTTTTTTATAGGCTGTTTGTTTGGCAGTAACAATCAAGGGCCTCCAAACACATAACTACACTTTCAGGTGACTTTAAATGTTCTAGAAGCCCACCTAGAGGAATTAATAAGAATTACTATGCTCACAGAACTATTCTTAACTGCTAAAAAGTGTGAAAACAACTTAAATATCTAATGATGGGAGGCAGGTTCAATGTATGATGGAACATCCATAAGATAAGATATTTTGCCGTTAACAATGCAAAACAAATATATGACTGCTTTGGAAAGATGGCCACCATATGAAAAAAGCAGGGTATAAAGACACATGAATTGTTTTTCAAGTATGGATGAGGATATGTGCTGTTTTTGTGTATGCTGGGGACTCACCCATTTGCACAGAAATAATCCTGAAAGGGCAAACACCAAAGTGCAAACAGGAATTGTGTGTGGGTGTTAGGATTATGGGTGTTTTTCATCCCTCTAAGCTTTTGTTCTTTCACTAAAAATAATTTTACTGGTTTTTATAAAAATGATATGTGTTCATGGTGAAAAGTGTAAAACTTTAAGCAAATTAACAACAACAACAAAAAAAATCTCAAATCCCAGAACTGACATTCCAATGAATATTCTTGGGAGATCTATTTAGGCAAAGACACATATCGAGACCCATCCTTCATGTGGAAGGATGTCGTAAATACTGTCTATATGCTATGCTGCACAGGCTAGCTTCTTAACCTGCTTTTCTCCCCTTTATCATGATGAGCACATTTTCCCCATAAGATTTTACCTATGTTTTCTATGTATTTTGCAAAGAAAGTATATTGCTTTTTGTCAGAAGGCAAAAATGGAACTTTCCTACAGGTCTGCTGGTCTACAGGTCTCTCAGCTATCTGCTCAGTGAAGGAAGCCTGAAGGTGACACCTCCTCCAGCACCCCCACCTCCATTATACTATACCTACTACCCACAGTAGGCAGAAGCCTAGAGGCAGGAGCTCAAGACCCTGTGGCCTGGGAGGACCTGCCTTGAGGCTGTGTTGAAGGGTGCTTGACCAGAGTAGGAGGCCCAGCCTGGCAGTACTACCTTCACCAGCTCAAAGGGAAACCGCTCATGGAAGATTCGATTAATTCGGGCGCCCCCAGAGAGCTCCAGCGTGTCCACTTGGTCTCCAGAGCCTTCGATCCTCTTTTCAAAGTCCACCCCAAACTGCTGGACCATCCTACAAGGAAAGGAAAACCCAAAAGTCAGGGGGAAGGTTCTGACACAGCTCCAGAATTATGTTCTATGGCAAACTGTGGCTTACATGCTCCTTTTCATTTTTTTGGAGGCAAAAATTATGCATAGACCAAAACAAATAAATTACAGGACTGCCTATGGCACACAATCACCACATGCCAGGTGCGCTCTACAGGCCCGTTACAGTTATTCATTCACTGAATTGGGTAGCGGGGAGTAGTTTTAACTCCCATTTTGCAGATGGCAAGAATGGGGGGGGTTAGCAGCTTAGCAACCTCTGTCCTAAACAGGAAGAACTGTGTGTGAAAAGATAGCCCCTCCATCCAATTCAGGAGGCTTCTGCTGGTTCCCACCACTTCCCAGCATTCCACCAATGACTGCCATAATGCCTTGGACGGGTAGCTTTGTCCCTCTGAGCCTCAGTTTCTTCATCTGCATAGTGAGTTGATCTTAACTGCCTCCTTACACAAGGTCATTGAAAGGATTCAAGGAATTTCTAGATTTTTATCAACTCCAAGAAATCAATCCTAAGGGGCACCAATAGTCTGTACCCTCAAGAGAAAGAACACAATGCAGCCAATTAATGGTAATTCACCTAAAACTTCTGAATTCAGACCAGTTAGAATGTTTTTCTTTTTTTTTTTTTTTTTGTTTTTCTTTTTAAAAAGTGGTCATAGGGGATCCCTGGGTGGCGCAGCGGTTTGGTGCCTGCCTTTGGCCCAGGGCGGGATCCTGGAGACCCGGGATCGAATCCCACGTCGGGCTCCCGGTGCATGGAGCCTGTTTTTCCCTCTGCCTGTGTCTCTGCCTCTTTCTCTCTCTCTGTGTGACTATCATAAATAAATTAAAAAAAAAAAAAAGTGGTCACAGAAGTGATGAAATATGTCAATACCACACATGGGCCCTTGGAACCCAGCCCAGCCCTTAAAAAGGTCTCTAAATATTGCTGACTAGTACTGTGACCACGTGAACTGCAGAGAACTTGTGTTTATTAGCGTTCGGTTTTCCTTAGCATTTCTAGTTGCTTCCTTAGCCTCTTCAACAGTCTGCCTTAACTGTATCCGTATTTCTGCCCCTACTTCTAAATCCTTCATCTCCCCAGATTGTGTGTGCAGCCTGCCCTGAAAGGGGGCTGCTGCAATCAAGGGATCTGCCCCTACTCGGCCAGCAGCACGAAGCCCAGTGCGCTAGCAGGGATGTCCAGCTCGCATAGGCACACATGGCTGATGCCCACAAGATGCCGGGGCAGCTGGGTTTAGCTGCCAGTGAACAGGGTTCTTCTCCCTGAACACCTGGTGGGAGGGCAGGTGCAGAATGTCTCAGATCCCAAGAACCAATTTGCCCACAGAAGTAAACAGCAGGGGATCCCTGGGTGACTCAGCGGTTTAGTGCCTGCCTTTGGCCCAGGGTGTGATCCTGGGGTCCTGGGATCCAGTCCCACATCAGGCTCCCTGCATGGAGCCTACTTCTCCCTCTGCCTGTGTCTCTGTCTCTCATGAATAAATAAATAAATCTTTTTTTTTTTTTAATTTATTCATGATAGTCACACACACACACACAGAGAGAGAGAGAGAGAGAGAGGCAGAGAGAGAAGCAGGCTCCATGCACCGGGAGCCTGACGTGGGATTTGATCCCGGGTCTCCAGGATCGCGCCCTGGGCCAAAGGCAGGCGCCAAACCGCTGCGCCACCCAGGGATCCCGGATAAATAAATAAATCTTAAAAACAAAAAAAAGTAAACAGCACTAATTAAGTTTGAGCATAAAAGCATTCTCACCCCTGTACCCTCTACCGTGCAGTACTGCATAGCGGGGGGTGCGCGGGGAGGGGGAAAGCAGGGTTATGACAGGCATTGCAGGTGGTGTTCTTCTGGTGTGTCCAGGGGACAAGCCACATGTGTAGCACCGTCTACCTTAATAGCTGAGTTTCTGGATCCCACCCTAGCCAAGTGCCCAGGGTTCCTTGCAGTCCAGAAACCAGGAGTACAAAGGCAGTACAAAAAAAATCTCGAGAGAGAACCTGGGATCGTGGGGACACATATTCCCTACCTCATAGCAGCGCAGCTGTGATGAATGCCCCAGAGCTCTGAATTGGGACAGTGAGCACCAACTCAGGGGGAGAATTCCAAGAGAGAGCAGAAAGAGCTGACTGACACAGGGCTAAGCTCCCACTCCTGTTCCCCATGTCTGGCCTCTCCACAGCCACCAAAGGGCACCTGTGATTCCTCCATCAGGCCATCCCTCCTCTGCTCAGAACTCTCCATGGCTCCCATCTTACTCAGAGCAAAAGCCTAATTTCTCCCTGTGGCCCACAAACACCTGAATGATCGGTTCTGTCCCCTCCCTGCCCTCCCCTCCTCCACTCTGTCCCTCACTCATTCTGTCATAGAGCCTCCTCCAACACTGTAGGGCAGTCCTGCCTCAGGGCTTTTGCACTGGCTGGGCCCTATCCTTGACCTCTTCAGGTCTTTGCCTGACTCACTGTCTCAGGGCAGCCTTCTTGACCACTCTATTTTAAATGGCACCCCTCAGGCTCATGCCAGCACCCTAGCCCCTTCCCCACGTTAATATTTTGCCATTTAATGCACTACATGGGGATCCCTGGGTGGCGCAGCGGTTTGGCACCTGCCTTTGGCCCAGGGCGCGATCCTGGAGACCCAGGATCGAATCCCACATCGGGCTCCCGGTGCATGGAGCCTGCTTCTCTCTCTGCCTGCGTCTCTGCCTCTCTCTCTCTCTCTCTGTGACTATCATAAATAAATAAAAAAATTTAAAAAATTAATGCACTACATGTTTTCTTTCTTTCTTTCTTTTTTTTTTTTTTTTTTACATGTTTTCTTATTTGCTTATTTTCTGTCCCATCCCTCCCCCTTCCCCTTTCTAAGCACATACGGCAGGGCTGGCTGTCTGCTCCATTCACTGTGGGGACCCCAGCGCTCAGGACAGACCTGGCACACAGGAGGCTCTCCACAAATGTTAGGCTAAGTGAACAGAGAGACAAATGAGGATTGCCACCCAGCCTGGACCTGGGACCCTGTGGCTGGGCAGAGGCTCTGGAGAGCTGGGTTGGGCTTTCAGGGGAACACATACTGCAACAGGGCTTTGGTTTTGCGGGTGGGGTCATCGGGCCGGAAGTTCTTGTACTCCTCCACCTCCTTCTCGAGGGACAGCAGCTGGCTCTGCAGCTTGCTCCGCAAGGCTGGCAGGGACTCCCTGATGTGGTTGGTCAGTTGCTGCAGGAGGAGAGAGGCCAGAGAGCAGAGGTTAGCAGGCGAGATGCTGCAAAGGGGCTGCTAACCTGTTGCACCTGCAAAGGGCTGATGCTGAGATGCTCCCCCCTGAGCCCAGCACTGCCCCCAGTCTCAAATAGAAAGCAAGAGAAATATCCAGCTGGAGTCCCACTAGTGCGTGGGGCAAGGAGAGCTGGCATGTGCTGCCCACAGCAGCAAGATGCCGTGAGCGGCCCACTGTGCTTTCGTAGGGTGGACAACCAGGGCGTCCGTGACACAGGGTACACACGACACATATGCTGACTCAAAACAGCCTCCCACAAGTGCTCTGGCGAGACACCCAGGAGGCCACCGAAGGACCGATGCACCGACGGACTGGCCAGCAGGGGACGGTCCACATGGGCCACGGAACAACAGGCAGATGTAGAGACATGGAGACAGACCCTATAGACTAAGACAGAATCAGCTCCCCAATGAAAGGAACGTACATAGCATTTGCTCCCTTCTGTGAAAGACTGGGAGAAAGTAAGAATGCTATTTTTAGTTGCACAAAGAGAGAGAGAAGCTCCACAGGAAACAAATGCAGGAGGAGGCCAGAACGGAGCAGGTGAATGGGAAGGGGACCGCTCTCTGTGGCCACCCCCCTCCTCTCTAGCTGTGGAGTCAGGTGGATTCGTTCATTATTCACAAACTGTAAAAGGAAGCAGCACTGCAGAAAATGTTAGAGAATAAGTCTCAGGATAGCTGGTGAGAGAAAAAGTGAGAGAGAATAGTAAATATACTGCTGTTAAGGCAGGGAAAGAAGAAAGGGAAGGCAAGATAAAGGGAAGGGGACAGGGAGAAAGATTAGGAGGAGGGAGGTGGGGAGGAGAGAGGATGGGGAGGAGGGAGAAGGATGGGGAGAAGGCAGAGGGAGGAAATGGGGAGGAGGGAGAGGAAGGCAGTGAGGGAGCATGATACAGATACAGTGGCCTCTCCAGGCCCTGAGTATCTCTACAAGGAAGCCCAGTTGCAGTGACTCTGGCCACCTCTAGAGAAGGGATCCACCACCAGATGGGAGGAATTGGAATATTCACTATATTTGGACTGTACGACTTTATCTTTTACTATATAACAGAGAGAGAAGGAGGGACAGAGGGAACAAAACAGAAGCTTATAAATGCAGCTAATACTCTAAGAGTGAAAAGGAGCACTTGCTGCCATCTCTCCTGCAACAGAGAATTTATAAAGTAACCATCAAGCTAGAAAAAAGGTGTAAGGGAGCCTCACACTCCAGCTCGCCACACTCTTATATGAATCTGACCTCATCCCAGTGGGTGGCCCACAGACCCCTCTGTGGGAGCTACAGGCTTTTAAGGGGACGTGGAGGCTACATGCTCTGCAGCCCTTCACTCCAGCATCCAACAGCATCCTAGAGCACTTAGAGCACCTCATTATGTGGGGTGGAGGGTGGGCACAGCTCTAGGAAGTGCCATGAGGCAGAGCCAGGCCCGTGGAAAAGCCAGCTAGGCCCCTTGCGTGCTTGCCAGCCCTCAGAGGAGGCCCATGCCACCTGCAGGGCAGTTTTACTTCCCTTCCTCTCCGTCCACCCAGGCCAACCGCTTCCTCCCACTGGACACTTACTGTCCTCTTTGCTCCCCTCAGCTGCCTTCTCTGCCTCCCTGCTCTGCACCAGCTTTCCCTGGTTGCCCCCCTCCCCCACTACCTAACGCTTGATTGTGAATTTATCTGGGGACCCATTTCGAGTCTGTACTCCCACATTAGAAATACGTCTTCCAGGGATCCCTGGGTGGCTCAGCGGTTTAGCGCCTGCCTTTGGCCCAGGGCGTGATCCTGGAGTCCCGGGATCGAGTCCCGCATCAGGCTCCCTGCATGGAGCCTGCTTCTCCCTCTGCATGTGTCTCTGTCTCTCTCTGTGTCTCTCATGAATAAATAAATAAAATCTTAAAAAAAATTTTTTAGAAATACGCCTTCCCCAAGGATGGAGCTCTGCTCTCCCGTTGCCACTGTGCCCCCATGGACTGCCTAAAGGAAGGACATCCACTCTCCCTCTGAAGCCCTCCACCTTCCAGGAAGCTGCCATAAAGTATCCAGAGGGAACATCTTGCAACTCAGATGGACAAAACAGGACCGGCCTTAAGGACAGACACTGCCTGTTACAGTGTGGCTACATAACTGCCACCATCAGGGATTTGACTCTCCAGAGAAATCCCCACATGAGCAAAATGATGTTATTAACATTAACAGCAACCTTTACAGACCAGGAAGATGAGAAACCATCTCGGTCACTCTCTAAAGAGCCTGGCTGGGATCCCTGGGTGGCGCAGCGGTTTAGCGCCTGCCTTTGGCCCAGGGCGCGATCCTGGAGACCCGGGATCGAATCCCACATCAGGCTCCCGGTGCATGGAGCCTGCTTCTCCCTCTGCCTATGTCTCTGCCTCTCTCTCTCTCTGTGTGACTATCATAAATAAATGAAAAAAAAAAAAAATTAAAGAGCCTGGCTGGACAGCCTGCAACTCATGTGTTCAGAAACTATTACACAGCCACAGAAAAGAATGAGGAAGGGTTCCTTTCTATATGCCCAGTGCTCCAAGAGATGGTGCTGACCTGGTGTGTGTGTGTGTGTGTGTGTGTGTGTGTGTGTGTGTGTGTGGCATCCATGACTATGTCATCATTTATGGTAAGAAAGGGAGAACTGTGATTCTCGAAGGTCCTTTTTGCTTCTATGGACAGAAAATGCAGACAAGGCGAATAACAGTGCCCTGCAGGTGGAAGGGGGGCAGATGGGGGCGCCTCATTGCAGGCTCGTTGTTTATGAACCCTGTGAATTTATTCCCTGTAAAGGAGCGCCTGAGTGGCTCAGTGGTTGAGCGTCTGCCTTTGGTTCAGGTAGTGGTCCCAGGGTCCTGGGATCGAGCCCTGTGTCAGGCTCCCTGCTCAGTGAGGGAAGCCTGCTTCTCCCTCTCCCTCTGCTGCTTCCCTTGCTTGTGATCTGTCAGATAAATAAATAAAATCTTAAAAAAAAAAAAAAAGAATAGTAGGAAAACAATGCTTACAGTGCAGTGGCTGCCACTGGATGCCTGCTGTGCTTCACACGGCAGGTGGACTGGGTACTTGGTGGATACCACAGCCCTAGGGGGCAGGGATGGTGACAGTTCCCAGATGATACACAGGGGACAAAGGCTCAGAGGCTGAGCTGGGCTTTGGACCCCCAGAGGTCAGGCCCCACAGCTCTCCTACCGAGGTCCTGTCCGGTCCTCCTGGCCACCCTGCTTTAGTGCAGGCCAGGCAGTTATCACCCAGGTCACCGATATCAGGAACTGCATGAAAACTTCTGGGTACGTTGATTAGATAATTCCAAGTATTTAATTATAATTGAAATAATAGCAACAATAACGGCAATGTAATAAAAGCCCTGCTAGCGACTCTATGAACACCCACCCTTCACCAGGCCCTGAATCCAGTGTGGACTGAACCCATTTTGCTGAAACATGTGCCGGCTCTAGACCAAGGCCAGTATTGTGGTGGGCCGCACCTGCACAAAACCCTGGCCGTACCTGATTCAGGGTCTTCTGCAGGTGCGGGGTGCCCATGCGGTCGGCCATGTGCCGGTAGGCTGGGTGGGAGAGGAAGAACTTCCTCTCGGCCGCCAGGGCCGCACGGATGTCCTTCTTGCCCTCGATGTCCTTCTGGCTGCGGTTCACCACGCCAATGTAGCCTGCGGGGAGAGAGGGTCAGGGCAGGGGCAGTGCCAGGTGAGCCGAAATGCACAGACGGCCACTGTGGCCCAGGCAGGCACAGACACGGACCCTGTCCCAGGAATCACTCACAGACCAGGCCACAAGCCAAACCCGTTCCTTGGAAAGGCAGAAAATATAAATGCACGGTGTGCTCCTGAAAAGTAACATAAGTGTTTGGAGAAAGGAGGGGTGTGAGACCCAGTGGGAGGTGGGGGGGCAGAGGAAAGCTCTGGAGAAGACAAAACCCACAAACTGAGCTTTAGAGACAAGAAAATCATCTCAAAAAAGAAGGGCAAGAGGGACCAGCTCATCTTGCCAGGTATTAAAAACCTGTTCTTAAGCTGTTACGTTCGAAAGGGTTGGATACATTGGGGCCTGTATGTCCGGAGAGATGAATGGAATAGAACAGAACAAGTCTAAACGACACACGACGGACAGGTAGCAAATGATGGCTAATGCTTTGGAGCCAACAAGAGGGAAGCTCAGTCACTCAATGGCCACGGTGGGCAAAGAAACAAAGTTGGCTGCCTGCCCAAAGTAATCCTCCAGGGTTCATGGATCTACACATACACTGTGACACTGGAAGTACTTAAAGACAACATGGGTGCTTTCTAGAGATGACTATATTTGGGTTAAAAATTTTCTGAATCAGACCCAAGAAAATGGTAGCTATGGCTACATGAGAAATGGGACCTGCATCTGGGGCTGGGCAACCTCTTTCACAAATGGCTGTAAGTACCACTCTTGAGTTCTTTAATCTAGAAAATAATATTTAAGATAAAAATGCTAGTGTAAAAAAAGATCTGCCATATTTGGATATGAAACGATTGGAAGAGAAGAGAAAGGGGATGGTGTTCAAAAAGCCAGTACAGGGGCACCTGGGTGGCTCAGTTGGTTGAGTGTCCAGCTCTTGATCTCAGCTCAGGTCTTGCTCTCAGGGTTGTGCGTTTAAGCCCTGTGTTGGGCTCCATACTGGACATGGAGCCTACTTGAAAAAAAAAAAAAAAAAAAAGAAAAGAAAAAGAAAAAAAGCCAGAAGAGTCGCAGGTTCCTGAGTGTGGATGCAAGGCGCCCAGCAGTCCAGGTATGTGAGGTGTCACGGACACCAAGAACTCAGCCGACTGGCCAACCCATGGCAATAAATAGTTGTTCTTCCTCGCTGTTGACATGATGCAAGTCGGAGATGGATTCAGGAGAGGTGGCAAAACTCCCAAAGGGATGCAGACAGGCATTTCTACCAGTTCTCTCAGTGGGGGGCGATCAAGGGTTCCCTTGGGGAGGAGGGGAGTGGTGCCTACCAGCCATTTATTCTGCAACTCTTGTGCAGGACTGCTGACCTTTCATTCTCTCCATATTGGCCATTATGCCCATTTGGCAGATAAGGGGAAACAACCAAGGTGAGGCCACAGAGTGCGGCTCCACGAGAACCCAGATGTGAACCCACACTGGTAAGGCCAAAACTCACTGCCATCCATACAACAGTACGCAGGACAACAGCGGAGAGCAGAGACCGTGGTCTGGCTGGGATTGTGGGTCCTAAAAGTTTAGGAGTTCTGAGTCTTTTGTAAGTCAAGAAAAAGGATGCAGCTGGAGAGAGTCCAAAAGCCACAGGACAAGAGGAGAACATGGAGGGAGGGAGGCCCAAGGGTACAAGTCGGGAGCTGGTGTACAGAGGAAGGGCTGACTTTCTTGGAAACAGACAGGAAGGCAGAGGAGGGCAGGCGCAGACAATGGTGAGTGGCAGGCGAGGAAGGAAGCTGAGGAGGCCTGTGTCATCCAGCCACCCAGCACCAATGCAGAGCCCAGACAGCATCCCTCGGGGACTAAGATTTAGGCCCAATACATGTGGGAAGAGCACAGGGTCCAAGTGCCTGGCAGAGGGCATGGACACGCGTGGGGTATGCTTCTGTCTTCAGCACCAATGCTTCCTTCCTAAACATATGACACAGATTCATTCCTCAACCCCTGATCCTGGCAGCCAAGTGGGTTTTTCGCCCCCAACCATGTTCCGTCCTGATCTGGGGCCACCTCTAGTTACAGGTGGGGAAAGGTGGAAACCAAGGTCTGAATGTTCTCCCTATGCCTATCCCATACGTGGAGGAGGAGATCCCTCGGGGCAATAGATCTAAATGGCACTGGCAACACCAACGTGCCAGGAGGTACCTAGAGCTGACAGCAGATCCCCCAAGGGAAGGAATGGGCAGGAAAGGGAAGCAATTGAAAAATGGCTTAAAGAAGATTAAAAAAATAAGTAAAAGCCCATATAGACACTTAACACCATGCCATAGTGAAAAACAGCAATAACCTAAGTGTCCAACTTAAGTAGGGATTGAGTAACAGCCCACACGTCTCATATAAAGGATCCCGTAGGACCTCTGGAAGTCACCTGGAAGAACACTTGCTTATCATGGGGAAACACTGCTATTCTGCTAAGTGAGATGGAAAAGTAGGTGACAAAGTGGCAGGACACTGGACAGCTGGCATTCCAAGCCAGCTCTGCCATTCCCTAGTTTTGTGAGCTGGAGTAAGGGATTCACCCCATCTGTGCCTCAGTTTCTTCATTCATAATACAGGGTTAGGAATCAAGCCACCGTGTTGGATTATCATCAAGTTCAATGGACTCTCATACATCAGGAGCGCAGAACAGTGTCTGCTACATTAACAGACACTTAATAAATGTTTGCTATTCTAATTTTTTGAAAATAAAAATATTTAGACTACTCCTATCAGGAGACCTAAACTTGATCCTAAACCTGAACCTTATCAGGCCTCCATCTAGATTTAATTACTAATTCCCAATCCCAAGAGTGGGACATGATATGGTTTCTTCCACAAAAAACTGGTACAGGAAAAAAAAGAAAAAAAAAAAAAACTGGTACAGGAGGAAAAAGGGGGCTAGTGGGGGAGCTGTTTAACCAGAAACCTAGGTATTTATGTGTAAAATGATATGCTGAGGATTTGCTCTGTAATCCCACAGGAAGCAAACAAGGGGAGGACATTCGAAGATTCGAGATTAGCTGTGTGTTGATAACCACTAAGGCTGGGTCCATGGGGGCTCCTCATTCTCTACTTTCAAGAATTTTTTTTTAAATGTTCACAATAAAAAGCATGAAGACTAATAGAAATTACGAATCCTGGGGTGCCTGGGTGGCTCAGTTGGTTAAGCGGTCCGACTCTTGATTTTAGCTCAGGTCATGATCTCAGGGTTGTGGGATCAAGCCTGACATTGGGCTCCATGCTCAGTGGGGAGTCTGCTTGGGATTCTTTCTCTCCTTCTCCCTCTGCCCCCCAACTAACTCTCTCTCTCTCTCAAATAAATAAAATCTGAAAAAGAAGAAAGAAATTATGATCCTGGGGAATCTTTTGAGAGGAGAACCACAAAGTATGAGCTAATGGGAAAGGCTGCGCCGTGGATGACTCCGGTTTCCTTCTTCTGTAGGCCTTCATTAGGTTCCCCAAGTTAGCAGGTGTTAACTGTGTAACTGGAAAGGGAAGGTGTCCAAATCAGAAGAGAAAGATACATACGGAAAACCAGTTACTCTGGGTGGTGGGGAAACAGGCAACTGTGGGTGCTTAGCTGTGTATACTCCCTGGCATCGGTCTAGGTGTCAGTAACAGTAAGGACAAACATAGTTAACATACCCATATACTCCCTGCCACTGCACCCTGCGGCCCCCAGCTCCCCGCACAACCGTACCTCTTCTCAAGGGGAGTAGCTTGTTCTCCAGGATGTCCCTGGCGTCCGTGCCTTCATCCATCAGGTCGAGCTTGGTGATGACACCGATGGTCCGCAAGCCTGAAAGACCCCAGAGGTCAGAAGAGGTCACAAGGGAGGAACCCAGGCTGCCAGCCTTGGTGGGGGCCCCCTACTTCCAGGCTGTGAGACCTGGGAGAAGCCATAACGTCACCTGCCTGGACCCTGGTGTCCCTCATGTCAGGTGAAGAAGCAGCCACACCAATCTGAGGGTTGTCCATGAAGGTAAACTGGCTTGTGACAAACGTTCAATCAGTAAATACTGACCACCATCATTGTCACTCCCATGAGCTACGACAGTGTCTTGCTGCCGCAGTGTTAAGAAAAAAACCTCACGGAAACTCAAATCCCAGGTCAGTCTCCATGCTGTGCTGAGTTACCTGAGAAGTCCTAACATCATATCCAAACCCATGGCGACTGTTTCTAGGGTAACCTTTCACCTGAATGGCCAAAATTCCACTCTGGAAACCACATCATCGGATTCCTCCTATCCCTAGGTCACTTAGAATCAAGGGAACCCTCCTTGTGAAAGTGCATGCCTAGAGATCAGCTGCCCTTGTGAGACCTAAGGATCCCCTCTGTGATAACGTCTGTATGCCTATGTGACACACAGGAAGCCTAGGGAGATCTCCAGAGGGTGCTATGGGGGACATTAAGGGTGTGACAGCTGTGCTGTCCCTGGCACCCCTGCTTGTTCACATTCTGCTGTGAGCTTGTGAGCTGCCATTACCTTTTTGGAGGGGCCATAGCTATGAATACTCGCAAAGCCCATGCCAGACAGGGAGGGGAGAGACCGAAGGAGGTAGGAGATGTGACTGGTGGGCCTGGGGGCCTGGACGCTATTGGAAATGCTAGATTTCAGTGGAGCATTATTTATGAAAGACCAGAAATAACCCAAACATTCAAGAACAAAGAACAGGCGACAATGCCAACTCCGTGGATGCTACGTATATGTGTCCCTACAACACAGGGAGACACACACACACCTTACAGGAAGATAAGGAAAGACTGCTCCATTTTTTAAAATAGAGTTTACATAGGAGAACAAGCTATGGAAGGCTAATTACCAGGTGCGGCCACCATTAACCTGTGCGGGGGAAGGGGAGCGGTCACTTTTTAGGTTCTGTATTTTACATGGGTGGCATTTTGGGGGTAGTCATTATGAACACTTTCAAAGCCAGACAAAAAAAGCCAGCATCAAATTCACAAGTGTAACTGAACCCATGCCCATTTTCTCACCACCTGATCAAGCCTATATGGCATCTCTGTCACAGGAACGAGGGGCACAGAAGGCCAGGGAGGGTGTGTGCACGGGTAGGGGCAGCCTCTCCTGGGAGAGCATGCCTGCAATGACCATGGGGACAGAGTCCTTCGCAGGACAAAGAGATACTCAGAACATAGCCCTGGACTCTGAAAAGCTCGCAGTCTGGAAAGGGCCATCAGCTGCCACTGTTTGCCAGCCGCCCTCAGGCTGAACCAGGGACGGGAAGCCAGGTAGGAAGAGGGTACCAGAGCCTGTCTCTTCCCAGCTCCTCCCTGGTCCCTGACTCCCTCTAAACCAGGGAATCAGGCAGTCAGAGGGCATCATACAGGCTATACTTCAGTGTGTGTCTCACTCTACAACGTCCAACACGTTCAGGACACCCAGCTCCCCACAGCAGCCACCAAGGTCCCCTGGACAGTCCTACCTCGCCCTCCCCTCCTCTGCCCTCCCTTCAGCTTGCTCTTCCTTGGCCACTACAGAGTCCTCGCTATGTCCTAGGCACCCCAGGCTCAAACCAAGCCCAGTCTATTTAGCATCACTGTCCGTTTTTCTGGATTTTGCCCCTTTCATCACTCATCATTCTGATCTTGCCTGTAACATCACATCTTCAGAGGCCTCTGACCCCCCTTGCACTCCAGCCTCTCTCCAAGGGTGGGACTTTCCTCCAGTGCTTACCTCTGGCTGAAACTGTCCCACCTGCTTATATTCTTTTTGTCTTCTGTCTCCCCTATTGAAACATCAACTTCCCAGTAGCAGGGACCCTGTCGATTTTGTCCCCTGCAGGTCCCCAAGGACCAAACAGAGCCTGGCACATAGCAGGTACTTAACTGACATTTAATAAATGACCCAAGGAAAAATTTGACCCAGAATACCTGGAGCCAGAGACACCAAAGTCCCCACTACTCCCTACTGCCCCATCTGGCTTTATTAACTCATCATCCTTTGACTTTCTCTGCCTGGCCCCTAAGCAGTTAGAGGGACATCTAGTCCTCTCAGCAGCTCTATAGGCCAGGATTGCTGTTGCCATTTTGACAGAGGGGGAGCCCAAGCTGAGGAGATGCCCAACTGCCACACAACAGCCTCCTAGGGGCAGTCCTCCAGCACTGCTGGCCCCTAAGGGAAAAGCTGTATCCCAGAAGGGCCTCTGCCTAGGGGTTACACACCAAAGAGAACACCAGTGACTTGGAATCAAGGATTCTGGGCAAGCTGCCACACTCCCAGGCCCTCAGAAGGGGAAGCCCTCCTACTCTAGGGCTCAATGTGTTACCTTGTGGGTCGACCTCCTTGGCCAGCTTGAGGGCGTCCGAGTTGGCTAGGTCCATGTTGGCAGGGGTGACGGCGAGGATGAGGCTGCTCTCCCGGCTAATGAACTGCAGGATCATGTCCTTGATCTGGTACTCGATATCTGGGGGCTGGTCCCCCACAGGCACCTTGGTGATACCCGGGAGGTCGATGAGGGTCAGGTTCAACACTGAGAGGGAAACCAGAAGGAAAGGTCATCAGAGACAGAAGAGGGGAGGCACGAACTGCCCCAAAGCTACTCAGCCCACTTCCCAACGTGCTGGGGCTCAGGCCTCAGGGTTCCTCCTGACCTCCAGCCAGATCATACCTTCAGATCCAATAGCTCCTCTTCTAGGGCCCCCTCCTACACACAGCCTCTCTTTATTGCAGTGATAGTTTTATTATTATTATTTTTTAAGATTTTATTTATTTATTCATGATAGACGGAGAGAGAGAGAGGCAGAGACACAGGCAGAGGGAGAAGCAGTCTCCATGCCGGGAGCCCGACGCGGGACTCGATCCCAGGACTCCAGGATCGCGCCCTGGGCCAAAGGCAGGCGCTAAACCACTGAGCCACCCAGGGATCCCGATAGTTTTAAATCAGGACATTTGCACTGGTAGGCTAGAACTGCCCTCAGTGGCTAAATTGCAGTCCATCAATTCAGCCATGACCAAAGGCTACTGTTTACAATGTTTACCATGAAAACAAAAAGATGATAATCCAATAAGAGACACACTCTGACATGTACTCATACAAAGACACATTTTCTATTATTTCTATTATTACCATTTGAGTAAAAGTGGTGAAATACACAGTGTGATATACACACATACACATTCATAATTACTAATTCAGGCATCAGAATATAAAATGTTTGTAATATTGAAGGCAGGTAAGTTTTTGTTCTATACCCTTTCATAATTTTTGAATTTTTGCACCAGATACAGTCATCATTTACTTAAAAATAAATCAATTTAAAAACTCATCTCTAAGAACTCACACTGAGGAGTTAAGAGTCTGCTGGAATATTCCCCAAATGCTGTCTGAGTTAGCATTGAGTTAACAATCCATGCCCCAGGGCCAGAAGTGGTTGGCACATGATGGCAGGTTGCTCTGAGTAAATGATGGGAGTTCTAAAATCACGACATTCTGCAGAGAAGACTGGCTGTCTGGGTCCTCTGCAAGGGCCAGAAGACTTGGTTGCCCTGGGCCGGTGTCCTTACATGGCTGCCATCACCTGGGAGCCATACCACCGCCACCCCTTCCACTCAGGCCTACACATGTGGTTTGCCCTGGTCCCCATCCCTCCCAACAGCCTTCCCAGCAATCTATATTTCCTTAGAGCTGAGGCTGATTTCTCAATACCACGTTCTGATCAAAACATGGAAAGACAGAGATCAAGAGGACTGTGTGCATAAAGAAAAATGGAAGGGGTCCTATTTTTTTGTGAGGGCACAGCAGACCCCAACCATGAGTGGGCCAGTCGCCTTCCCTCTGCCCCGACACCCAGAGGGCCTGTGCCTGTGTTGCCTACCGTGGGGCGAGTAGACGCGCAGGTTGATGGGCACTGGGGAGATGCCTTTGTTGGTGCCCGTGACCCTGTCGGTTTCCGCTTCGATCTCTTGCCGGACTTCATCAAAGTCGGTAAACTTTTTGGACTTACAGTGCAAAAATTCAGCATATTCTGAAAAAGGAAGAAAGATGCTCAGGATGAGAAAGAGAAGCAGCTTTGCTGTGGATGGGCAGCCAATGGTCTTCGGAGACCGGTGCCTCGTCAAGCAGAGAAAGTGAAAAATTGGTCACCGTGGCTCCAGGAATTTGGGGAACAACAGATTCATCCTCACAGTAAACATTTCTAGACATCGGGGAATTAATTCCTCAAGGAACGGAAACTCTCCTGAAGTATTTGCAAAACTACATGTCATGACACACTATGCAAAAAACAAAACCAAAAACCCAACAGGTGGGTGTAACCAGTGCTCGTTACTTTTGGACAAACAGGACAGAGGGGAAATAATACCAGCACGCGTCACCAGACAGCAGGCGGTGTACATGTGAGGAGGCTGCTGCTTTGGTGTCACTGAGTCCAGAGTCAGGATGTAAACCCCCCTTGCTGTGGGTCAGACAAAAGAGATGCAAGCCGCCGTCCCGGTGGGATCCTGAGCTGCCAGCACTCTCTGGCTGGCCACGATCCCAGACCCGAGTCTATGGGGCCCATGTGCCCTTCCTCCCCAAGTCGCCTGCACAGTGTAGAGAACAGGGCGCCACTGCTGGCCTCACTAGAGCCCGTCTCACTATCTCCTCACCTCCTGGCTGTTTACAGGGCCCCCCACCTAGACACAAACCCCTCAGGAGAACTGCTTTCCGGGCAGGGCCTCAAGGGGACAGAGGAGGCCTCTTCACGCCTTCTGGGCCCTGGAGTGTCTGAAAGCGGTACTGATGCCGAGATGCAGGGAAATGAGTGACTAACAATCAGAGCTGGGCCCATCAGATATGGGAAAGAGCAGGAATAAAATATGTTCATCCTCAGATGTAGGTACTGAGCCTACAGGTGTGTAATCCTTCAACTTTTCCATGTTCCAATCTTCGTGGTAAATGTTGGGGAGGGAAGACCTCGAAGGCTCAGAGACCACAGTTCTACGGTAATGCTAAAAAGAAGCCGGAAGTGAGTCACACTGGCAGACAGCCCAAAGAACTGGACCACTACAGAGAGGCAGAGATGCCTACAGCCGCGTCATCTCTAAGAGTAGAGAACTAGAAATTGCCTCGATGTCCACCAGGAGGAGACCTGGCTATACAAACCCAGCACAGACATACCATCAGCTGCCTCAAAAGAAAGGATAGAGATGGAGCCGGAAAGAAGAAAGCCCAGCAGCTCTAGAACCTCCGCTCGGACAGAGTGAGGCAGAATGAAATGAGTGAGAAGAGGTTCATCATCTCATCACCGAGACCTAACCAACCATGGCCAACATTGAACCCCCACTGGCTCCAGCCAAGTGTGTGGTCCCATTGCCCCTGGATAGTGAGCACCTTAGCTCACTTAGCAGTTCCTTAGCAGAAGGCATCTGTATCACAGATGAGGAACCCGAGGCCCAGAGGCAGGAACTGACTTGGCCCAAGCTTAGCGGTGGAGCTGGGATTTGGAGTTCAGATCATCTGTCTCTAGGTAGTGGCTCTCAAGTCACATGGCCTCTGTGTGAGGCCGCCGGCAGGCTCTTGACCTCTCAGAACTTCTGCTTCGGGGACGAGGGAGAACTCTGTGGGCTCAGATCACCAAGTACCCCCTCTACTGTGGGCACTGGCTGCTGGGGGCCAGGGGCAACAAGGACACCAGCATTGGCAACCCCACCCCACCCCCATCAGCTGACCCAGTTCCCAAGGACAGTCATGCTCTAGCCCTCCACAGGGACAAGAGGAAACGCTTGGCTGCTCTTCCGGCAGCAGCCTCCAAAAATGGAACAGTCAGTCCCCCAACCCCCCACAGCATACCTCAGTCCTCATCCGGCTCAAGGCCCTGGGCTCAGCACCCAAAAGAAACCACCCCCCTTCCAGGAGTGTAGCCACAGGGCACAGGCCCTCTCCCATGTAGACCCTGCCCCTCCAGGCCTGGTACCTGGAAGGCCCACCCGCACCTCTTCCTCCTCCAGGGCCTGCCTGTCTGTTACCTCTCCCAGGGAGCCTTCCTAAACTCCATGCCACTTGACACCATCATGTCCTCTGTCAGAGCTAGATCACCCTGGGATCATGGTTATGGGACCAGGACCTGCCAACTGTGACCCCTAGAATCCAGCGTGCATGGGCAGCCTCCCCTTCTGCCAACTCCCACATCTGCAGGATGTGCAGATGGTGCCGGAAAACCACGGCTTCTTCCCCAGGGAGCCAGGGGTCAGGGGTGAGGGGGGCAACAGAAACCACACCTTCTGAGCCCAAGAGGAAGATTCAGGAGTCAGCCAGGCCCACCCCTTACCACCCACTTTACTGGGCTCCTTGTCACTTTGGAACTACGAGTCGGATTCCAGAGCTGATACATTAAAAAGTTTCCACCAAGCCTGCTTTTATTTTATTTTTTGTGGTAAGCCTGTTTCTAAAGGCAGACCTTGCCTCCCCCCTTTCTTTAGAACCCTCCATGGCTCCCAAATCACTACCTCCCCAGAGTCCTATGAAATTTCCTTCTCCCCAGCTTCTAATTTCAGCTCACTCCCCTCCAGTCACTCAGGTCTTCTGCCTCAGGGCCTTTGCACTGGCTCTTCTACCTGCAGGCTCTCTCCCTAGCCTCCTTCAGGTTTCTTCAAGTGTCACCTTCTCCATGAGGCCTGCTCTGGCCCCCACCCAAGAGAAGGGTCTCTTTCCTCCATCCCTGCCTATGACCCTCCAAGTACTGGCCACCTTCTAACAACGCTGACCTTATCCTGTGTATCCTCCTGGTTCAAACTATAAGGCAGGGATCTGAATTTGCACTGTTCACTCTGTGTCCCCGGGGCTCCTTCTGGGTGTACCTACTGAAGTCTTCCATAATTGTTATGTGTGGCTGAATGGCTATCAGAAAGATAATATGGTCCGTCCCTGCTGCAGCTTCTGTAAGGGGCCCAACTCCAATCCCACCAAGCTGAATATATGGGAGACAGGATAGAGATGGATGCTGGCAATGCTACCTGATGTTTTTTTCCCCTCTCTCCCACCCCCTCCTCCTCCTTCCCTTCCTCCTTCCTTCCTAAGATCTCGACAACAAAGGCCTGGCCCTGAGCTGGGCTCCTGGTCTGGTGGAAAGATGGGACAATGTATAAGCGAGTCATGGCAGGTGCCACAGACACTCAAAAGAGACCCAACACACCAGAAGCTAGGGGCTGGTGGGGACCTCCTGGAGGGGCTAACCTGCCGGGCTCCAGACCCAGCCTGCGCCAGGACGATGGAGGCAGTCAAGGGCAGTGCTGGGCAGAGAGCCCGTCCCTGCACCATCTCTCCAAAGTGGCAACTTTCACCCATTGCCTGTGGACACTCTGGGCCCAGGGGCGTCTGGGGAAGGAGGGGAGTCTCCCATGGGCCGGGTTGGCCTCTGTGTCCCAGTGAAGAGAATAGAAACCTGAGAAATAGGCGGGACGGGCTTTGCCCGGGGCTCCACAGCCCTGTACGTGCTGGAATGCTGATGATTTTTTTAATGATCTCCTGGCCCAGAAAATAAGTCAGAGGCCTGAGGGCTGAGCTCAGAGTTTGTGATGCCTGGAGACTCCCTCCCTCTCAACTTGTTTCCAGCAACCAGAGCTGAGGTCCCAGCAGCGGAGCCACACCCCTCTCTCTCCAGCCCAGCTGCCCTGTTTCCTAACTCTGCCTTGTTCCTGGGCAGATAATGAGGCCGGTCCCACCAGTCCCTGAGCCCTGCTACATGCACAGCCCCACTACCACCTGGCCCTCCAAGCCAGGCCCTTCACGGGACCTGGCCCAAGCTCTGGAGCACACCAGGAACGAAGCCATAAGCTGGGCCCTTGTCTAGCACTTGTGCTGCTGACCCAGAGGTGCCAGCCACCCTCTCCCACCACAGGGCTTCCCACCAGCATCCTACTGTGGGGGTGGTGAATGCACTTGAGGTTTTTTCTAGAAAGGCATTCTATCCTCCCTCCTCGACTTGTTCCTCCCTCTCCTTCAGGCCTCAGCTCTAAGCACCACTCCATGGGGAGGCCCAGCCTGACCACCTGGGATCCAGCAGATGCCCTGCCACTGGGGCTCTCCTTCCATGGTACTCCTCACCGTGTGCTCAGGTGTCCCCTGCTGGGGCCGGAGCTGCAAGAGAGATTTATCTTGGGTCACTGCCCTTTCCGGTGTCTGGTAGTAGGTACTTAATGCAAACTACTAATAAAACATTATTAGGTGCCACAGCCTAGGAGGACATCGCCCTCATGAGTCCTAACTGAGTCCCCATGGTGCCAAGCAGCCAATCCCTACTTTGGGCACCTCCCAGGTCCTTTGAAAAGGTGTCCTCAGAGGGGAGATGACAAGTGCATGCTGCCACCTTCTGGGTAGTGGGTCACCTGGCACACAGGAAGCAGCCCCAAGACAGTGATCATGGTGGTTCCCTTACGCCTCGCTTCCCGAGAGGTCTTTGGGCCCTCCTGTTTGAAAGGACCTAGAGGAGGGCAGCCCGGGTGGGTCAATGGTTTAGTGCTGCCTTCAGCCCAGGGCCTGATCCTGGGGACCTGGGATCGAGTCCTGCATCGGGCTCCCTGCATGGAACCTGCTTCTCCCTCTGCCCCCCTCTCTCTCTCTCTCTCTCTCTCTCTCTCTGTGTGTGTGTGTCTCGTGGGTGAATAAATAAAATCTTAAAAAAAAAAAAAAAAAAAGGACCTGGAGGAGACCCACAGGACTGAAGCCACCCTTCTACCCTGCAGGCAGCCCAGGTGACATATCTTAGCCGGAAGTTCTGCTGGAACCACCTGCCTTCCACCTAGCCCCTCTGGCCTGGAAAGGGTGAGCCAGGTACCATGACATCATGGGGGGAGGTGGCCAGAAGGGAGAGGGGGAGGCATGCCTAGCCATGCCCCTCTCTCCATGCCTCAGTTCCCCCACAAGGAAATGGGACAACATAGAACACAGTTGTGGGGTTGCTATGAAATTGAATTCCATTGGGCTGAGCCCACAGGGAGCACACAGCTTAGCTGCCAGTCAGGGAAATACACAAGGCTGGCCTTGGGGTCTTAGGGCTTTTGTTTTGTTTTTGTTTTTTTTTTAAGAGAGAGAGCAAGCACACATGCATTGGCGGGGAGATGGGGGCAGAGAAAGAGAATCCCAAGCAAACTCTGTGCTCAGCTCAGAACCCAACTCCAGGCTCAATCCCACAACCTTGAGATCATGACCTAAGCCAAAATCAAGTGGAACACTTAACCAACTAAACTATCCAGGCACCCCGGGGGTCTCAGGGCCTTGCGTGGAGAAGCCTGCCCTGGTCTTCATGGATGTTTCCCAGCCCTTCCCCATCCTCAACCCAGCAAGGGGTTGGAACCACCAGGTAGACTCCTAGCAGCAGGAGATGGGGTCTCCCTTGCTCCATCCTGGCATCCACAGGCATGCTGGCCTGGGGCAGGAGGAGCCACCGGGGGACTCAAATACACTTGAGAGACCCTGAGTACCACATAATCAAACAGGTCCGATCAGGAGGGAGTCTGCAGAGGCTTTAGTCAATCAAGAAGAGGCAAAGTATGTGGCACCTCCCGAGCCTGTTTGGTCCTCAAGCTCCCTCTGATTTGAGACAAATCATGCAGATCTCCCAGTCTAGGGCACACTGCCACTGGGAAAACATGCTATTGGTATTTATCATTAAGAAATACATATATTTCCCTCCATTTTGACACAGAGCTCCTAAAACCCTTGGAAAGCCCTAAGTGACAAGAGTAATAGAGGTGTCTTAACATCCCTAACAAGCTCCTTTCAACCACACATCAGTTTATGCTAATGAGGTAGCATTTGGAAAGCACTAAGGGATGGGGACTGCCTGCCAGAGAGACCAATGTATGTGATTAGAGGGTTGGAATTTTTACCCATCCCTACCCACCCCCACCTCGGAGAGGAGACAGGGGACAGGGGTGAGGGGCTAGGGTTCAGTCAGTCACCAATGGCTAGTAATTTAATCAATCATGCCTATGTGATGAGACTCTATGAAAATCCCAAAAGGAAGGTGCTCAGAGAGTTTCCTGAGTGGTGAGCATGTGGAGATGCTACCCAGCTGCTCTATCCTTTTACATTAACCACTGATCCAGGAGAGTAAGCTGTCTCCCTGAGCTCTGTGAGCTGCTCTGAGGAGGGGGCCCTGGGAACCCCAGATCCACAGCCAGGGGGCAAGAAGCACAGGTGATGGACCTGGACTCGTGACTCGACTCGTGACTCACAGTGAGGGTGGAGACAACAGTCTGGTTGGACCCCTTCTCCTGGGGGATGGGACACTATCTCCAGGCAGGCAGTGTCAGAATGGAGGTGACTGTAGGCCACCCAATCAATGTCCACTGAGCACTGGGAAGCTGCATGGTAATGTGGAAAAAACCCACATACACTAGTAGAACAAGTGACAGCCCCGGTTGGCATCCTGGTCAGCCCCCAGCCTGACTCTGTTTCCTCATCAAAACAAAAGGCCCATGCCCTGAATGTTGCAGTCTGCCAGCTTTACAGAAAAGGCCCTGCCAGTGCCAGGCTCATGGGGAGAGGTGCTAGAGAAAGAGGTGTTGATAATACCACCCTCCTTCCACCAGGAGAGGAGAGGCACAGCAGCAGCCCACAGAGCATGCTCAGGTACCTGGCTAATGCTGACGGGGCACTCACTGGGTGCCAGGTTCTGTGCTGGGCATAGGAGAGTTGTGGACAAAGCAGGTCAGCATCCCTGCCCTCTGGCACTGACATTTTGTGGGGAGAGAACCATTAAGAAAATATAAGAACAGGATGAGGTTACGTGCTGTAGAGGAACTAAGGCAGTAATGATGGAAAGGGGGTTGTGGGGATCCCTGGGTGGCGCAGCGGTTTGGCGCCTGCCTTTGGCCCAGGGCGCGATCCTGGAGACCCGGGATCGAATCCCACATCAGGCTCCCGGTGCATGGAGCCTGCTTCTCCCTCTGCCTGTGTCTCTGCCTCTCTCTCTCTCTCTCTGTGACTATCATAAATAAATAAAAAAAAAAATTAAAAAAAAAGGAAAGGGGGTTGTGGCTCACCCAGGAGAAGAGGAGGAGGAGGAGGAGAACAAGGGCAAGAAAAGTGGGCAGGGCGTTCCAGGGAGGGAACACAGTGAGGGCACACAGTGAGGGCAAAGGCCCGGAGGCATGAATCTCCTGGAGGGGGATTGGAGCAGCAGCTAGGGACCAGGAGGAGGTGATGTCCCAGAGGCCAACAAAGCCCTGTTGGGGGCACAAAGCTTTGAGTGGGAAGCTGGAAGCCAAGCCCTGCCATGCCCTCTCTGGGCCCTGAGAGCACCAGCCAAGGTCAAGGGAAGGGAGGCTTAGGAGGCTACATTCCACACAAGAACAGTCCCCAGCACCCAGGGTTTATGAGGCCAAGGGGTGATACCCAAGGAGAAGCAGGGTTCATCCATGAGCCATCAAACTTCTTGGTGGCTTCGGTCTTAGGTAATTTTTTTTTAAAGATTTTATTTATTTATTCATGAGAGATAGAGGGAGAAGCAGAGACATAGGCAGAGAGAGAAGCAGGCTCCATGCAGGGAGCCTGATGTGGGACTCGATCCTGGGACTCCAGGATCATGCCCTGGGCTGAAGGCAGGCACTAAACCGCTGAGCCACCCAGGGATCCCCAATTTTTTTAAGACTTTATTTTTATGTAACCTCTACATCCAATGTGGGACTTGAACTTACAACCACAAGATCAAGAATTGCACGCTCTACTGACTAAGCCAGCCCGGAGCCCCATGTGGTCTTAGGTAATTTTTAAACTAAGCAGATTAAAAGTAATGGCTCACCAAGACCAGTCTGGACCAGAAGCCAGGCATCACTGAGCCTCAGGACTGCAGCCCAGCTGCAGAGCCACATCATGGGGCTCTAGACCCCATAGGAGGCAACAGCCACACAAAGCCACATGGGGTGCCAGGGCCACAAGGGAGGTACCACTGTCACCCCCATTTTATTTTATTATTTTATTTTATTTTACTTTATTTTATTTTATGATTGATTGATTCATGATGGACAGACAGAGAGAGAGAGAGAGAGGCAGAGACACAGGAGGAGAGAGAAGCAGGTTCCATGCCGGGAGCCCAATGTGGGACTTGATCTTGGGACTCCAGGATCGCGCCCTGGGCCAAAGGCAGGCGCTAAACCGCTGAGCCACCCATTTTAGATGAGGAAGCTGAGACACAGAGAGGGAGGCCACCTGCCCCAGTCCCCAGACAATAAAGGGTAGCTGTCTGGCTCCAGAGTCCTGTTCTCCAGAGTCAGCTGGACAAAAAAAGTCTACTCTCTAGAAGCAATACAGCCCCACATAGCCCCTAGAGGGCCCTCCATCAATCACTTTGTCCCACACTACACTTAGCTTCCTCCCTGTTGAGTGGGGTGTTCCACATCCCACCCATCCCAGGCACCTCTGTTATCACCCTGGACTGCCCTTCACCCCCACAGCACTGCCCTGGGCCGGGCCTCATCACCTCTTGCCTGGTTCCAAGCTAACCTCTCCCAGGCTTCCCTGCCTGCACTCCTGCCCTTGTCTGTGCTCCTTCCACAAGACAGCCAATGGGCTGAGCTGGTCTCTTCCCCCACCACGCGCTCTTTGGGCTCTCACTGCCTGATCCCTCACCAGACTGCCAGGCCATGTCACCTGCCTCCTGCCCCTCCATGCCAGCCCCACTTCACAGCTTTGCACATGCTCCTGCCCCTGCCCAGAATGTTCTCCCTGGGCCCCTGGCCCAAAGTATATCCAATGGCCAATATGTCCCACACCTCCAGTCCTTTCCCCTGTCAGACTGACCACAGCATCCTATGTCTGCCACCCCCACGCTGCCTCCCTGGCATCTGGCTGAGATCCAGCACAGAATGGGCACACACTCTGCTGCCAGCAATAAGATACTGGAAATGCCACAGTCAGGTGGAGAAAGAAGCATATGTGTGCTGGAACACAGCAAGGGCCACTTCCATATGGGACACCTGAGCCTCACTTCCCACCTCCACTGCCAGCCCAACAGGATCCAACCAGGATTCTACCTCCACGGCAGCCATCCTGTCCCCATCTACCTTCGGGCACCACTCCTACCTCCTCTGGGTCCCCTGCCCTAGGCTGGCTCCTGCAGTCTCTTTTTCACCAGCAACCACAAGATCTGGTCAGGCGACACTTCCCCTAAGGGGGCACCCCACCAAGTAAGTTTAAGGCTGGCTCTCATGAGGACCCTCCTGTGCACTCTTGGGCAAGTGGCTTCACCTCTGGAAGCCCCAGTTCTCTTTTCTGTAAAGTGGAGATGACAGGAATGGTGACCCCAGCATTAGTCCAGGTCAGACACTGAGCTGATGTGAGCCCTCAGAGCTTTCTGCCTTCAATGCTCTTCATAGCTACCTCTCTCTGCTAGGAAGAGCTCCCTCTTGCCTGACACCCCAACACACCAGTCAGCCTTGGCTCCAAAATCACTTCTTCAGAAAAGCCCTGGGATGCCCCATCCTCTAGGATGAAGTTAGTCACTCTCCCTTCTCCACACATGCTTCAATCTGGTGGGAGCCAGGCCTGCCTGTCTCCCTCCTGGTCTTACCCCAAGTCTCCCCCTTCTGTCCCCTCGCACCAATGGGAATGCCAGGTGGGCAGGGGGCAGGTGGTGGCAGTAGCCTCGGTCCTATCACTGCTGTGTCCTGGACCTGGCCCAGCCCACAGCATGCACTAAGTGCTCAGTGGACCACAGCTGGGTGACGGCCACCATGGAGACAAGAGGGAGCCCTCCAACCATGACACAGCCTGCCATCTTCCAGTGCAGAAAGCCAGCCGACCTGTTCTCCCAGCAGGCCATCTGGAACAGGCCGGCAGAAAGCACAAAACCGCAGCCCAAGTCAGCACCACACAGGGAGAATCGGGAGTGCGCCAGGCGCTGTGCTGCATGTTGAACGTATTGAATGACGTGGTCTTCATGGCAACCGACAGAGTCAGAGCTATTATTATCTTTCCAGACAGGAAACACATCGTGAGCAGCAGTCCCTTCCCAGGGTCCCTGAGGCCAGGAAGCTGCAGTCACGATCTGAACCCAGGCAGTCTTAGGTGGCAAGGCCGACCCACCAAGGCAGAGGTTTTCCCCGTGTGGCCAGGAGCCAGAAGCAGCAGCAGCAGCAGCAGCAGCAGTAGCAGCTGGGAGCTCATTAAAAATGCATCTCCTCAGCCCCCACCCTCTACCAACCTGCTGAATGGAGAGCGGAAACCCACTGGGCCAAGACCTGTGCGACTCTCTGACCACTGTCATCTGAAACTGCGGCTCCGCGGCTGACAGTCCTGGGCCAGCTGATTGGACACCTGAATCCACAGGAAGCAGCCCATTGGCCCGCCTGTGGCCTATGACATGGCAGAGCTCACAGAGAGGAGGAGGAGCGGAGCGGGGCGGAGTCAAAGATGAAAAAGAGCCTGGGGCAGAGCAAGGAGCAGGGTCTGAGGTCTGACTGGCCTGTGCCCAACCTGGATCTGGGGCCCAGTGTAAGGGCAGGTGGCCTGGATAAGCCTCAATTTCCCCATGAAATGGGGGTGTGTCAGGTGGCTTCCTAGCACGGGTGTGTTTAACCGGGCCGCGCAGTGAGGCTGGCGCCCACTGAATGCTGAATCAACCAAGGCTAATATTCCAGGTCAGTGGGAAAGCAGCATGGAGGCCACACAGGGCTCTGGAGAGAGGAGAGGTCATGCCCTGAGAGCTCTCCTGGCCCCTTCCAGCTTCTGACCTGAGATGATTTCCCAGGAGGCCTCAGTGGGTTTTATGCCCGGAGACATGCCCACCTCATGCCAGATACTTGTAGAAAGAATAGAGATAAACCGTGGCCACTGAGGAGGAAGACAGGAAAAAAATCTACAAGGGGGCTATTCTATATTCAATGGATGGGCCTCTCCCCAAAGCCAATGTCATGATCAAAACAGACATGGTGGTGATGCTGCTCTAACAAAGAAGGGGACAGGACAATGGAGTGTCTCAGGGGACTGATCAGAGCAGCTGAAAACCCTGCCAGGGAAGCTCTCTGGTGGACAACTGGCAAGATGAGTATGGACCGGGCATCAGAGAGCATGCAGGGACAATTACTTTTCTTGGGTGTGGTTCTGTGACTGTAGGAAGGTGTCTTTAGTGAGAGGGGAGGCACACTGAAGCATTCTGGGTTGACATGTCACAATGTCTGCTACTAGTTTTGAAAGCATTCAGCAAAAATGCATTATCCACAGCATAGCAAGCAAACATGGCACCTAGCAGCCTAGCCTTGACGATGGAGGACACGGGTGCGTGCCCAAAGAGCCCTTTCACGTGTCAACTCAGCCGTGCTTCAAATATGCTACACAGGTGGAGAATGCAAATTCAACCCCCAAATGACAGCCCAAGACCCCAGACACCACCATCAGCGCCTCACTCCTGCTGGGCACTGCATCCACGCTCATTTCTTGCTGCTGCAGCAGCAAGCGGTCCCACTGTACCTGTTTTTGAGAAGATGAGCTGCAGAATGAGAGGCCGCCTGGTGACGATTCCTGAACCTCGGGGAAGGAAGTCCCTGTGGGAGGAAAAGGAGAGAAGTTACTCACTCCGCTGGCTTGAGGGGCAGGAAGTGTGACCACACATGTGAAGCAATGCAGTCTTGCAATTGGGGCAATGTCACCAAAGACACCAGTCCCAGCCAGGAACTGGGGAGCGCTCTGACCTCAGAGGGTCCTGAGGCAACAGGGGGCAGAGGAGTGACTGGAAAGAAGGTTGCTGATGAATGAAACTATCTCCCTTTGGCTGGCTGTCTTCCAGGCCCAGCACACCCAGAGAGCCCTTTCACTGACAGATAGATATTTGAACAATCTCCCCACTACCACCCAAAAGAGATCACTCCATTTCCTACATACATGTAATAAATATAATGCCATATGTCTGACATAAAGACTAAATAAAAGTATTTGATGACAAAATATGATGTGTTTCATGTCCCCCAAAGACAAATCGATAGATATAGGCAGGAAGTAGATCAGTCCTTGCCCAGGGGTAGGAAATGAGGAGGGAGCTTTCTAAGGTGCTGGAAACATTCTAAAACTTAACTGTGGTGCTGCTTACTTAACATTTACTGAAAATTTACTAAAAATATCCCGGCATTTGAAATGGGTAGATTTCCTAATACATAAACAATCCCTCGATAAAGCTGAGCCACCAGGCATCCCTAGGCTCAGAGAATTTCAAACAAGGTTTGCACCTAGGTAAATGTTCAGACTATCTGAACTTTGTGGGGTGCCTGGTGGCTCAGTGGTTGAGCATCTGCCTTCGGCTCCGGTTGTGATCCCAGGGTCCTGGGATCGAGTCCCATATCAGGCCCCCCACAGGGAGCCTGCTTTTCCCTCAGCCTATGTCTCTGCCTCCCTCCCTGTGTCTCTCATGAATAATAAAATCTTAAAAAAAAATTATCTGAAATTTGTGTAGGACACAGGAGAAGTGGTACTAGGCAGGTGTGGCCCATATACAACAAGACAAGCATCCTGGGGTTCTCAGTGTAGAGCCATGGCCACCATCCCACTCCCCAGAGCTGTGACAACCAGAGTCTCAGGTGGGCACCTACTAGTGTTGAGAACCCCTGCTGGGAGCCTGAAAGGCCGCAGAGGAGGCCACTGGTTCTCAGCCCAGACTAGTTGTCATAATCCCTAGGAATGTGCTAATAATCCAGTGGGCATTCCAGGGAGAAGGTGCACTTTGGCATACACTATGCAGGACCGCCTGTGGACAGCCCCACTGCACTTCTGCAGCACCTCCACTGGCTGTGCCCAGGGTGTTGGCAGTGACCCTGTAAGGTTGGCCCCACACACTTGCAGGGAACTGTAGCCCAGCCTGTGAGACTAGGGGCAGCAGAGCTCCAAACGCCCCACAGGGGCACAGCCAGAACAGTAGAGCAGGGCACACTCAGGCAGACAGGCCCAGAGAGGGGTGGCGTGTCTGTGGTGCTGGAGATCACAGTGAGGAGGCTGGTCATCATTCTTAGAGCAAGGCAGCCAGATGGGGTTTCGGGATTCTAACTATGGGTGCTTTTAGGGAATGTGGTTTTATTTTATTATTTTTTTTTAATTATTCATTTATTATAGTCACACAGAGAGAGAGAGAGAGGCAGAGACACAGGCAGAGGGAGAAGCAGGCTCCATGCACCGGGAGCCCGATGTGGGATTCGATCCCGAGTCTCCAGGATCACGCCCTCGGCCAAAGGCAAGCGCTAAACCACTGCGCCACCCAGGGATCCCGGGAATGTGGTTTTAAAAGAACCCTCTAGTGGCTGTCAAGGCAAGGGTGGGAGTCCAGAGGCAGGCAGGCTAGAGGCATCCACACTGGTACACACATGTGTAATGACAGTGGCTGGACCAAGACTGGCAAGGACACTGGACAGCAGTGGGCAGACACCGGACAGAACTAAGAGCAGTTTAGGAGACAGACAGTCACAAACATGGAGGGTGGGAGGGGCTGAGAGAGAGCGAAGAACCCCCCGAGGACACTCATGAGCCCCAGGAAGACGAAGCCCACGGCCCCTGGCAGCAAAGTCACCCTCTACACCTCAGGGGTCACCCATGGAGCATGATGGAGGTGCTGGGAACACCGTGTGGACATGTTGATGGGGGCCCCATGAGATGGGGGCAGTCAAAGATGACACACTATGGGGGTAAGAGAGCTTGGGAACTGGGATGGTCAGAAAAGGCCCCTCTGAGAAGGAGAAACGAGGTGAGCTACATGTCAGGGTATAGAATGGGCAGGGCGGGAAACAACAAGGAGGCCCCCAGATCACCAGGCCCTAAAGTCAGTTCTTCACCATGACCCCTGCCAGAGGGGGCATCCCAGGGTCTCCAGGAGAGCAAAGCCACTTCGTGCCAGATGCCAGGCTCTCCCAGGCCTGCTAGTGGCTGTTAACCTCTCAGGCACCACACATGGCCCTGACCCTGACCTTCCCAGAGGCCCAGGTCACCTGGCTGAGAGGCAAGGCAACCCCTTGCACATCAGAGCCACAGTGTCCTGGAAACCATCCATACCAGCCCTCCGACACAGATGTGGTGACGGCAGCAGTGACAGTGTATGCGTCCTTCACCAGAATCTCCCACTCCACCTCTTCGAGGCAACAGAACGGGTCAGTGACCGGACAATACAGAAGCATAGGAACAAATCCCTCACACCGGTCTCTGTGCTTCCCCCATGCTGTGTGTGTCACTGACCCAGGATCCTTTTCACCACTGACCCGTGCTCTCTGGCATGGACGGGCCAGTTTGCTCATCTGTTCTCTAGTTGATGGGACATTTGGGGTCTTTCCAGTTTGGGGTCATGTACATACAGCTGTTATAAGCATTTTCATACATGCCTCTTGTAGACATATGCCCTTGTTTCTCCTGCTGAGTCAGAGGGGACACCTGAACAGGCAAAACTAGTCTCTGGAGATAGAAATCAGAGCAGTTGGTTCCCTTTGCAGAACTGATTAGAATGGGCACAAGGGAACTTTCTGGAATGATGACAACATCCTCTATCTTGATTTGTCCGGTGGTTTCCTGAGTGTATGCATTTATTTAAAACAAACAAACAAACAAACAAAAAATAAGGTCACTAGGCCTCAGGGAGCAGTAGGAATGTGGACTGAAATTCATGGGGTTTGGCCTCTGACCCCCCGGTCATCCGGCATCTGGGCCCACAGATCTGACTCAAAAGCCGCTGGCATCTCCCCAGCCGGGGCCAAGCCTTCAGTCACTGGTATTGGCACATGCTGTCCTGTGACTGTTCTGGGCGTATCTAGGGGGCCAGGCACCACAAGGACAATGGTAATGCCACAGACAACGGACAATGAGAGCCTCAGAAGAACAGAAGAGGACCAGCATGAAGCCCAACAGAACCCCAAAAGCACCCCAAAAGCTCTGGGCACATGCAGGGAAGGCAGCTTTCTGGGGCTGGGACTTGGCGGTGAGAGGGAAGGATGATGGGAGGGTACAGCCCCGGGCAAAGGTGGCATGACTCGAGGGGCAGCCTTGCACACCAGCCTGGGAGCACCAGTCACCCTGGATTCCTCCATCTGTGCTTCCAGAAGTTCTCAGACTGCAGAGTGGAAAGAGCACCAACATTCCCCCCAAAAGCAACTCCCCAGAAATTCCCAAGAGGCTCCAGAGGAAGGGCCTGTCGGACAGCTACACTCCCAGACCCACCCAGATGGTTTCCTGACACAAGGCAGCAGGAGTAGCTCTCAGGGCCTTCCCTCCCCTGGGAAGGCCACCACCTCCCCGAGTAGCTCTGCCTGGAACATTGCCCACTCATCTAGAGTCAACTCTCAAGCCTCAGTCATCTGCTTCCTCTACCCTGAACCAACCCGCCCACCCCTGCAATGAGGGCTGCTGTACACCCAGGCTGCCCTGCACGTGGTGTGACTTTGGGCCAACTTCCCTGTCTCTCTCGTCTGGGTCTCCTGGTGAGTAAGATGGAGTAGCTCTGCCCACCCCAGGGGTCAGCTGGGCACCAAAGAGGCACCCCTCCCCATGACGCAGGCCCCCCCACCAGCTCTGGTGTCAAAGGACACCTCCCTACGGAGACTTCCCACCCTCGCTCAGAGCTTCAACCCCCTCCCTATGTCCCTCCTACCCTCATTTTTTCCCTCACCACTCACACTCCAACCCACCCATCTGCTTACCCATCCCTCTCCACCACGAAACTCCCCAGGACAGGATCCCGGGTCTGTACTGTTCCCTGGCACAGAGTCAGGGTTCAGTAAGTATTAACCATGACCATTTCTGCACCGGGCCCAGGTCTGGCCCCAAGATTCTCCTTCTGGGGCTACAGACAGTTCTCTTTCTAAAGCCAAGACTGGGGCTCCAAACCTCCCTCCTAAAGTCACAGGATCCATTCCACATCTGACAGTCTTCTACCTGCCCATCCCACCACCCTCACCCTACCCTTGCATCCTCTCCTCTGGGATCTCTGCACTTCTGGCTTCCAGCCTTGGCAGGAACTTCTACCTCTGCCAGGAAACCCTTCCCCAACAGGTATTGCCCACTTACCCATGGGGAAATGCAGTGGCTCGCACCCCACCCCCAACACATATCCCTTCTCACTCCCACTACATGGCCTCCAACAGGAAGTCCAGTCCTGTGACAGCACACGACTTCACCTGGTCTAGTCACTATTGACTCGTCAGCACCTAGAACAGTGCCTGGCATACAGCAGGTGCTCATTAGATGTTTGTTGAGTGGCCAGGAGGAATACAGACTCTGGAACCAGAGAGCCTGGGTTCAAAGCCCAGCCCCGCCCTCATGAGCTGTGTGGTCCTAGGAAGGTCTCCACCTTCTCTGGGCACTGGCACGGCCATCTATGGGATGAGAGGATGCCACTCATCCTTCAGGGAGGCCCCGCTGGCCGCTTGACCTGCACAAGTCACTTCACCCTCTTGGAGCCTCAGTTTCCAAGCCCTAAAACGAGCCACCTCTCCTAGGAAGTAATGAGGGCTCCCAGGGGAAAAGTGGTCAGGGAGGGAAAGGCACAACAGGAGGCGGCACCAGGGCGGATCAGAAGCCCCAGCTGTTTATTTATTTACTGCTGTTTGAACAGAGCATAAGATCCCACCAGGCCCCCTGGCTTCTAGGCTAGGGGTGGGGACGCCTGCCTGAGGGAACAATGGAGGCTTAAAACGCAGGCTGATGAGTGGGCAGGTGGACGCCTTCCCAGGGGAGGGAAAACAAACAGATAAGCCAGCAGAGGATGAGTCAGAGCTGCTAAGGGCCCAGGTCACCCCTCACCCTTCCTCATCACCATATCCTCATGGGGGTCGCTCAAAGCCTCAGTGTGGCTATGAGACCTCAACACAACACCAGCCGCAGGAAGAGCCCTCAGAAGGAGGCCCATGCTCCAGGGACCTGTTTGTACCCAGTTCACTCTCTCAGCCTAATAAGAGCCCATATACAGACCACTGGCTGCCTCCCTAGCCCAACTCTAACCCCATCATTGGCAACAGTTCAGCAAACCCTCTAGCAACACCCAAAAGAACGACACCAGGGGCGATACCCCCATTTCCTGGATAGGCAGACTACGGCTCAGTTTCAGGACATGCCCAGGCAACTCAGCGAGGAAGGAGCAGAGCTGTGATGGGAACACAGGTGGGATGTCAACGAGGCAGACCCCCCCACCCCGAACACCCCCACAGCCCCATGGCCTCCTTTGTGGTTTTGCTAGAACAAAGGTAGAGCTCATCGCTGGGCCTCTGGAGCGCCATCTAGTCTACATCCTCCACCAGTCCCCACCTAGTCCCTGCCTCATTACCATCCATCTGGACACCATCCAACGGTAACCACTGGTCACCCAGAGCCCAGCCCTCATTGTGGCCCCAGGCAGGTGCCACTGTGTCCTTGTGGTTACCCCAAAGGGCAGGCCGACTGACTCAGACTATAGACCCAGGGCTCTTCCCACCTCTCACTTCCCACCCCGCCCAGCAGCAAGCACTGCTGGCTCCACCTCCAGATGGAGCATGAACTGGCCCACTTCTCTGCATATTCAAGGCCATCATGCAGGACATCCGTAGTTGCCTGGCCCAGGGCTGCTGCTGCTTCTCAGGCTACCCACCCTCACTGCCATAGTGGCCACAGGGCATCTGTGGATGCCACGTCAGAGCATGTCCCCCCTCTGTTCAGAAGCCTCCCAAGGCTCCCACCTCCCTCAGGGTAAAATCCCAAGTCCTCTCTGAGGCCCACAAGGCCCTGCACAAACAACCTGCCCAGTCACCCACCAGCCCTCCCCCTCACTCACTCAGCTACCTGCTATACAGTTCCCTGCTATGTTTCCCCCCAAACAGGTACAGTTCTGCCTCAGGGCCTTTGCACTGGCTGTTCCCTAAGCCTAGAATTCTCTTCCTGCAACATTTACAAGGCCAACAACTCCTGGCCAAACCATCACTTCTGTACCCACCACCTGGCACCCCCTGAATATGAAGCATGTCCTGCTCTATCATATACCATCCTGCTCAATTCTTCTCATTACTCCCATTCTTCTTCTCATTACTGGCATCTTCCAATTTACTGATGTGTTCATAGGGCTATGGTCTGTCCCTTCCACACTACCCACTCATTAGAGTGGCAGCCTCACGGGAGCAGGGTCCTCTGCCTGGCACGTTCTCTGGTCCCTCCTCAGCTTTCAATACAGAGGCAGGTGACCGACATCTGTGGGATGAAGGATCAAACCTGCCACTGTCCAATGAGACAGAGGCTCAGGTGGGGGTGGGCAGTCTTGCTGACTTTCACAATCCCACTCCTGGTGCCACCCATTCACAAATTCCAGGCAGCCTCCTCCCTGCTCAGGAATCCTGCAGGTTCCAGATCCAGCCCCACCTTTGGCTCTCAGCCATAGGGTCACCTGCTCCAAGGTCTCACTTGGATGCCAGGCCAGGAGCAAAAGCAGGAAGTGGCCCATGGAGACTAGCAGCTGTGGTTCATGGGCCTCTCAGACCCCAGGTGGAATCCAGGAACTGCCCATTCTTTTCTGGACTATCAGAGCAGGTCTGGTCACCTTTTTGTGCCTCAGTTTCCTCATTTGTTAGGTGGAGATAATGTCACCTGCCTCAGATAGTAGTTGGAAGGATTTACAAAGTTCTTTAAAAAAAAAAAAAAGATTTTATTTACTTATTCATGAGAGACACAGAGAGAGAGGCAGAGACACAGGCAGAGGAAGAAGCAGGCTCCATGCAGGGAGCCCGATGTGGCACTCGATCCCAGGACTCCAGGATCACGCCCTGAGCCAAAGGCAGATGCTCAACCGCTGAGACACCCAGGTGTCCCTGGATTTGCGAAGTTCTTACCATGGTGCCTGAAAGAGACCATTTGCCCTATGTCAACAAAGGAGAACTGGACACAATATGAATCCCATTATTACCCTCTCCTGCTCCAAAGTGTTCCCAATAGCCTCCAAGGCCCTGAGTAATTGCCCTGTCTCTTCCTTTCCCTCACTCCCACACTCACACACTCCCTCAACCACACTGCTGGCCAAGGTACAGCAAACAGGCCAAACCTACTTCTGTGCAGGGCCTTTGCACGTGCTGATTATCTGCCTGGAATGACCATCTCCTCTGAGCCGTTCCACAATCCTGGCTTCCTGTGGTCACTCAGCACTTAATTCAGGAGATGCGTGGGTGGCTCAGTAGTTGAGTGTCTGCCTTTGGCTCGACTGAGCTCTGTATCAGGCTCACCACAGGGAGCCTGCTTCTCCCTCTGCCTCTCTCTCTCTCTGTGTCCCTCATGAATAAATAAAATCTTTTCTTAAAAAAAGGATTCAATTCAATATCAACTCTTTTGAGAGGCTTAACTGTCCCCTACGGACACCCCTGCCCCTCGTCACCCTATTTTCATTCCCCTGAGTGGGTCCGCAAGGACGGCCTCTTCCTGTGGCAGTGCTTTCCAGGGTGAAATCTGTTAACCACTTAGATGTCCATCAGCATGGAATTGGCTAAATCAATCCCAAAACTGGCCTGGGAGGCAATCCAGGCCGCAGTGCTGAAAGCAAAGTGTGATGCACAAAACAGACTGTGTCCTCCAAAAAACCCTTTTAATGCCCTTTTAATTTTCTGCTGTGTGAGGACAACAAACTTGGAGGGGATGCATGACCGTTGATGAAAGTTTTGTATGGAATGCAAATGGAAAAACTTTGTTTTGACAGTTTCCTACATGACTTGAATTTTGGTCTTCCACAACTTTTTCATAACCTTTATAACAGGTAAATATCAATTTTGGGGGCACCAGGGTGGTTCAGTAAGTTAAGCGTCTGCCTTCGGTTCAGGTTAGGGTCCCAGGGTTCCAGCCCTGTGTTGGGCTCCTGGCTCAGTAGGGAGCCTGGCCTCTCCTGTGTCTGCTGCTCCCCCTGCTTGTGTACTCTCTCTCAAATAAATAAATCTTTAATATATATACATATGTTAAATCTTATATTTGATTATATATTAAATAATTATATATTAATTTTTAACTTTTCAGTTGTACTGAGAAGCACCAAAGCAATCAGTCAGCCAGCCAAGCAGCATTTTCGTAGGCGACAGACAAAACACTGGCAGTTGAGCACCCAAGTTCTTCATTCTGCCCTCCTGGGAGCCACCTGAGCATCCCCACTGCTCTACCCTGCAGCAGACAGACAGATGGTGTCACACGGCCACGTCAGCTGCATGCCAGTTGTGTGACCTTGGCAGCAAGGTCTGGGGCCAGGCTCTTCATCTATAAAATGGGGTGTGGTGAGGATAGAAGACAGTGCGGGGCTGGGGCGTCAGTGAGTCCCCACTGCACCTCTATGGCCTGGTTGGCCACATATGGATCCCTAGTTCTGCGTAGGTCACCGTCCGAGGAGCTCCACTGAATCCAGGGGCAGGATGTAAATAGGCAGAAAACAAAGCCAGGCTATACCCCACCACACTCCCAGCATTCCAGAATCATCCTCTTTGCAGGTTCCTTCTTCAAATAGGAGAATGGGTGTCTATCTTCCCCAATCTCCTTCCCAGAGCCCCTTCCAAATGATAGGGCGAGGAACTGTCCAGTGTCACACAAGACAGGATGGCCTTACCGCCCTTTCTTAGGCCCTATCTTTCCCTCCCTCAACAGCCGATTTCTCAGCAGATCCTGCCTTCAACATGCCTGAACACATCCCACCCCACCCCGTCCCCTGCAAAGTCCCAAACCCTTAGGCTGAGTCCCCTGGGTCACAGCCATGCTCCCCAAACCTCCATGCCCCATACTTGCCCCTGCCCTGTGTGTTCTCAGCCTGGCAGCCAGCAAGAGTTTTTAAAACACAAGTCAGATCATGCTGCTCACATGCTTAAAACCCAACTGTGGCTTCCAGCAAATGCAGGACAAAACCAGTATCCTCCTCGCAGCCCATGAGGTACAACACCAATGCCCCATCACCTCCCTGCCATTCTCTGCTGGTTCCTTGGCTCCCGCCTCCAGGCCCTGATGCCATCAGTCTACTCCTGGGCTCCTCTGCCACCAGGTGCCCCTCACAGAGCCCTCCACTCTTCCTCCAGACACTGGCTGGCCGGCATGTGTCAGGAGAGGTCCCCTGAGTGCTTCCCCAGAATGAGCTCTGTCCCCTTTCCAGGCTTCCTCCCTGCATATGGGTCCCCATTCTAAACAGTCTGCTTTGTTCACTGTCCCATACCCAGCACAGTCCCTGGCACACAACAGGTGCTGGGAGCAGATGGTAAGAGAGGATGGCATCTCCAGGGTGCATACAACACAGAACTGAGCTGAGCTCTGTGCACACAAGTCTTCATTCCACCTTCACAGTGGCTCTTACCAATCTTGCTTTTCAGATGGGGAAACTGAAGCCACAAGAGAGGTTTGGTCACCTGGACCAAAGCCACCTAAGCTAACACCACACACAACAACCCCACCCTCCAACCAGGGAGGCACCAACCCAACTGGCTTCATTTCTGTCCCCATCTGCCAGCACCATCCTGGTCACAGCACCAGAAACAAAGATGGAAAGAAGCTCCTGGACTCTGAAGACAGGACAGGCAGTCATAGCTCCCTGTAAGGAGAAACTGGCCAGCAGATCATGACAGTGGGGAGAGTACAGAGGCTGCAGCTGGACAGCTCAGCCACAGCCTCACTGTGAGACCTGAACAAGGGCCTTCATTTCCCTGGACCTCAGTTTCTCCATCTATAAGAATGGGATAGTACCAGTGCCCACCCCATCAGGTTGTCAGCAAGATTAGAAGGACAAGTCACATGAGGCCCATGCCTGGCACACATAGGACACTCTTCCACAAGATTGGTTGATAAGGGTGATGGCATCAAAGGAGACCTTCATTGGCACGTCAATAAGGACCCTGGCACAGTCCTTCCTGGCAGACCTGGCAAGACAATTCTATATCTGCTCCCACTCCAACACACCAAACCCCTTCTAGGGCTCAGCCCTGGGCACAGCAGATGCACAGACCTGTCACTTTACCCCAAGCATCTGTCAGGAGGGGGAAACCAAAAGGTCATGCAGGAGAGTAAGTGGACCTGATAGGGCTGGGCTGTACTGAGGACTACCAAGCAGTCATAAAGAGAGCATGAGAAGGACGCCTGGGTGGCTTAGTGGTTGAGTGTCTGCCTTTGGCTCAGGAGATGATCCCAGGATCCGGAATCAGAGTCCCGCCGTTGGGCTTCCTGAGGGGGGCCTGCTTCTCCCTCTGCCTATGTCTCTGCCCCTCTCTCTCTCTATCTCTCTCTCTCTCTCTGGAATAAATAAATAAATCTCAAAAAAAAAAAAAAAGAGAGAGAGAGAGAGAGAGAGCATGAGACAAGGGAAACAAGTCAACAGCAGTAGATGAGGGAGGTCAATACCCCATCCTCAATAATGGATAGAACACTGGACAAAAGATCAACAAGGAAACAGAAGATATGAATGCTACCAGAAACCAATGAGATCTAACAAACCTGCACAGAATACTCCACCCAACAACAGCAGAATACACATTCTTATCAAGGGCACATGGAACATTCTCCAGGATAGGCTGTATTTGAGGTCAGACCATAAAACAAGACTCATAAATGTCAAAGGACTGAAATCCCACAAAGTATGTTCTCTGGCCAGAGTGGAATGGAGTAAGAAATCAGTAACAAAAGGAAATTTGGGAAAATTCACAAGTATGTGGAAATTTACAACACACTCCTAAATAACCAGTGAGTCAAAGAAAAAAACATAAGGAATATAAGAAAATACTCTGAGATGAAATGAAAATGAAGCCACAACATATAGGCCAAAACTTAGAGGTTCAGTAAAAGCAATATGCCCAGAAAAATTTACAGATGTAGGCACCTATATTTAAAGGGGATGGGTAGCGCCTGGTGGCTCAGTGTGTTGGGTTTCCAACTCATGGTTTTGGCTCTGGTCGTGATCTCACAGGTTGTGAGATCGAGCCCCACACTAGGCTCCATGCTTGGTGGGGAGTTCGCTTGGGATTCTCTCTCTCCCTCCCCCCCCCCTTCTGTCTCTCTCTCTCAAATAAATAAATAAACCTTAAAAAAATGGTGCCTGAAAAAAAAAAAAAAAAATGGTGCCTGGTCAATTCAGTCAGAAGAGCATGCAACTTTTTTTTTTGAGCATGCAACTCTTGATCTTGGAGTCATGAATTCAAGTCTCTCACACTGGGCACAGGTATGACTTTTTTTTTGAAGGATTTTATTTATTTATTCATAGAGACACACACACAGAGGCAGAGACACAGGCAGAGGGAGAAGCAGGCTCCATGCAGGGAGTCTGATGTGGGACTCAATCCTGGGACTCCAGGATCAGGCCCTGGGCTGAAGGCGGCGCTAAACTGCTGAGCCACCTAGGCTGCCCGGGCATAGGTATGACTTAAAAATAAAATCTTACAAAAAATAAAAAGTAAAAAAGACAGACTGCAGGTTGTTGTATGTCAATTACATAATAAATAAATCTTCAAACATTTTTAGAAATTTTTAAAAGAAAGATTTCAAATAAAAAATTAATCTTTCACTTAAGAACTTGAAAAAAAGAAAAACAAGCCAAATCAACCTGAAAGAAGGAAATAATAATGATTACAGAGGCAATAAATAAGACAGGAAATAGAAAAATAGAGAAAAATCAATAAAACCAAAGTTGGTTCTTTAAAAAGATTAACAAAATGGACAAATCTTAACTAAATGAAATCAAGAAAGGACTCAAATTACTAAAATCTGGAACCTACCCACCTTTCAGAAATAAAAAATGGATTATAAAGAAACACTATGCCAAAAATTAAATAATGTAAATGAGGGCAGCCTGGGTGGCTCAACGGTTTAGCACCGCCCTCAGCCCAGGGTGTGATTCTGGAGACATGGGATCGAGTCCCAAGTTGGGCTCCCTGCATGCACCCTGCTTCTCCCTTTGCCTATGTCTCCGCCTCTCTCTCTCTCTATGTCTCATAAATAAATAAAATCTTTAAAAAAAGAAACAGTGGGATACCTTGGTGGCTCAGAGGTTAAGTGTGTCTGCCTTTGGTCCAGGGCATGATCCTGGAATACCGGGATCAAGTCCAACATCAGGCTCCCTGCATGGAGCCTGCTTCTCCTTCTGCCTGTGTCTCTGCCTCTCTCTGTGTGTGTCTCATGAATGAATAAATAAAATCTTTAAAAAAATAGGAACACCTAGGTGGCTCAGTGGTTGAGCATCTGCCTCCGGCTCAGGGCGTGATCCTGGAGTCCTGAGATCAAGTCCCACATCAGGCTCCCTGTGGTGAGCCTGTTTCTCTCTCTGCCTATGTCTCTGCCTCTCTGTGTTTCTCATGAGTAAATAAATAAAATCTTTAAAAATACATAAGAAAAAGAAATCTCAATAGACCTGTAACAAGCAGAGACGGAATTTGTGCTCAAAGACTTTCCCACAAAAAAAAAAAAAAAAAAAAAAATCAAAGGTCCAAATGGCTTCCCTGGTAAATTCTAACAAACACTTAAAGAAGGTTTAACACTGGTCCTTCACAAACTCTTCCAAAAAATAGAAGAGGAAGGAATACTTCCTAACCGGTCTATGAGGCCAGCATTATACTCATACCAAAGCTAGACAAAAACATCACAAGAAAATAAGACCGATATTTCTTATGAATACAGACACAAAAATATCAACAAAATATGAGTAAGCCAAATCTGGCAACATATAAAAAGGATTATGGACCACAGCCAGGTGAGATTTATTCCAGGAATACTATAATGATCCAAAAATCCAAAGATCAATCAATGCAATACACCATATTAAAAGCAAATGACAGAACAATCAATAGATGCAGAAAAAGCACTTAATAAAATCTAACACCCTTTCATGAAAAAGAAAAAAAAAAAAAACAATCAACAAACTAGGAATAGAAGGGAATTATCCCAATCTGATAAAGGTCATCTGCACAAAACTTACATCATACTTAATAGTAAAACACTTAAAGCTCTTCCTCTAAAATCAGGAACCAGAGAAGGACGTCCACTCTCACTTCTATTCAACATTGTCTGGAGGTTCTAGCCAAGGTAATAAGGCAGGAAAATGAAATGAGTGCATCCAAAGGAAGAAAGAAACTATTCAAAGATGACATGATCATGTCTATAGAAACTGCTAACCAGGGATGCCTCGGTGGCTCAGCAGTTGAGCCTCTGGCTTTGGCTCAGGGCATGATCCAATCCAAGTACGAGGATCAAGTCCTGCATCGGGCTCCCTGTGAGGAGTCTGCTTCTCCCTCTGCCTATATCTCTGCCTCTCTCTCTCTCTCTCTCTGTCTCTTATGAATAAATAAAATCTTAAAAAAAAAAAAAAGAAACTGCTAACGAATCTACCAAAAACAACAACAGCACAAAAAAACCCGTTTGAGATAATAAATGAGTTCAGCAGGATTGCAAGATATAAGATCAATACACGAAAATCAGTTATGTTGTTATACACCAGCAATAAACAATCTGAAAATGAAATTAAGAAAATAATTCCTTTTACAATAGCACCAAAAAGAATAAAATACTTAGGAATAAATCTAACAAAAAAAAAGGTAAAAAAAAATTTATATTGAAAACTTAAAAAAAAATTTTTTTAAATAAATTAAAGACCTAAATAAATGAAAAAGACATCTTGTGTTTATAGACTGGAAAACTAAGTATTGTTAAGATAGCAATACTCTCCAAATTGATCTAAATCTTTTCAACAAATAGTACTGGGACACCTGGACAGCCACATGGAAAAGAATGAAGTTGGACTCCCACCTCATGAAATATATAAACTGACTCAAAATGAATCAGAGACCTAAACGTAAGAGCTAAAACTATAACATGTTTAAAAGAAAATAGAAGAGTATTTACAATAGCTAAGATATGAAAATAACCTAAGTGTCCATCAGTAGATGAATGGATAAAGGAATTGTGGTGTCTACACACACATACACACACACACACACACACTGGAATATTATTCAGCCATAAAAAAAAGAATTAAATCTTGCTAGTTTTTTTTAAGATTTTATTTATTTATTCATGAGAGACACACACACACAGAGAGAGAGAGAGGCAAAGACACAGGCAGAGGGAGAAGCAGGCTCCACAAAGGGAGCCTGACACGGAACTTGATCCCGCGACCCCAGGACCACACCCCGGGCTGAAGGCAGGTACTAAACCACCGAGCCACCCAGGGATCCCCTTGCTATTTTTGACATCATGCATGAATCCAAAGGGCATTACACTAAGTCAAATGAGACAATGACAAATACTTTTTCATCCACCTTATATGTGAAATCTTAAAGAAAAAAAACACCAAATTCAGAGATACAGAAAATAGATTAGTAGTTGCCAGAAAGGGGGGGGGGTGGGTGGGCGGAGAGCAGGAGGTGCAAACAATAGGTATCCAATTCTGTTTGTTTGATTTGGGAACCCTTGCTTTTAAATGTACTTTCTTTTTAAGGTTTATTTATTTTAGGGGCGCCTGAGTGACTCAGTCAGTGAGGAGTCTACCTTTGGCTCAGGTCAAGAACCCAGGGTCCTGGGATCCAGCCCCAAGCTGGGTTCCCTGCTTATGCTTCTTCCTCTTCCTCAGCCCCTTCCCTCTCCCTAATCTTTTTTTGTTTTTAAAGATGTATTTATTTTATTTGAGAGAGAGAGAGAGAACATAAGTGGAGGGAGAGGTAGTGGGAGAGGGACAGAGAGAATCTTAAGCAGACTCCCTGCTGAACACAGAGTCTGATGCAGGGCTCAATCTCAGGACCCTGGAATCATGACCTGAGCTGAAATCAAGAATAGGCCACTTGGGGCACCTAGGTGGCTCAGTGGTTGAGTGTCTGCCTTCAGCTCAGGTCGTGACCCTGGGGTCCTGGGATCGAGTCCTGCATCAGGCTCCCCACAGGGAGCCTGCTTCTCCCTCTGCCTGTGTCTCTTCCTTTCTGTGTGTCTCTCATGAATAAATAAATAAAATCTTAAAAAAAAAAAAAAGAGCAAAATACCACTTCAAACCCACTAGAAGGCTAAATTCAAAATTATAACAAGCGTTGGCAAAGATGTGGAGAAACTGGAACCTTCCTACAGCACTGGTTAGCCATAAGATGGGGCAGCCACTGTGGACAACTATCTAGGACTTTCTCAAGGTTAAATGTAAGGATTATCACACAGCTTAGCAGTTGCAGTCCCACACAGAGACTCAAAAGAAATGAACACATGTGCACACAAAAATCTGTACACAAATGTTCACAGTAGCATTATTCCTGATGGCCAAATGTGGAAAGGAGCCAAATGCCTGTCGACTGAGGAACAGATAAACACAGGGTGGCATAGCTGCACTGTGTAATATTATTCAGCCAAGAAAAGGAATCGAGTTCTGATTTGTGCAGTCACAAGGATGAACCTGAGCACACTGCACAAAGTCAAAGGAGCCAAACACAAAAACCACAAAGTGTAGGATTCTGTTGATACAAAACATCTAGAGTAGGCTAATTCATAGACAGAAAGTAGACTAGTGGTTGGGAGTTGCTGGGGGTGGGAGATGACTGCTGATGAACCCAGAGTTTCTTCTGGGGGCATGAAAAGGTTCTGAAATTAGATAGTGGTGATTGCTGCACAATTCTGTGAAGATGCTAAAAACCACCTGATAGTACACTTTATTATTTATTTTTTTTTGGTAAGATTTTATTTTTAAGTCATCTCTACACCCAATTTGGGTCTCAAACTCACAACCCCAAGATCAGGAGTCCCATCCATGTTCTACCAACTGAGCCAGCCTCACACAATCACCACCCCCCCAATAGTACTTTAAAAGGATGAGTTTTGTGTGTGTCTCTCATGAATAAGTAAATCTTTAAAAATAAAATAAAAGGATGAGTCTTATGGTATGTGAATTGTAGTTTGGTAAAAATGCTATTTTAAAGTAAAGAGCAAAAAAAAAAAAAAAAATTTAAAGTAAAGAGCACCAGAACAACCCAGGTACCGAGAACAGAGCAAGCCCCTCATCTATCTTTTTTTTTTTTTTTTTTTTTTTTTCCCTCATCTATCTTTAAGATAAAAGCCACTGTGGGGCGCCTGAGTGGCTTAGTGGGTTGAGCAGCTGACTCTCCATCTTGGTTCAGGTCCTGATCTCAGGGTCATGATGAGATCCAGCCCCGTGTCAGACTCCCCACTCAGCAGGAAGCCTGCTTCTCTCTCTCTGCGCCCCCCCCCCACTCATATGCACTCTCTTTCTCTCTCAAATAAGTAAATCTTAAAAAAAAAAAAGAGAGAGAGAGAGAGAAACCACTGCCAATCTACACAAACCCTCCCAGAAAGGCCCGGGGCCTCTGACTGCAGCCTGTCCTCGCCCTGCCCTCCTACAGCCTCACCCCTCTGCCTTGTCCCCTCCATGACCCTGATCTTAGTCCCAGTCTCCATTTCTTTGTGATGTGCCTGACGTGTGTGCCTCCCCGTCCCAGCCTAACTCGGTGGCAACCAACTGAGTGTCAGCCTGGCGGCCTTTGCTGAGTGCATACCAGTTAGCAACTGAGACACAAACTTAGTTTTTTACATGGAGGAGATGGGGTTCTAGAGCACATCATACACACCAAGTACCATACAAAGGAGCACACCCATGAGCTAGGCCCCATCAGGGACCTCACCTTCAACTAGGTGGAAATGGACAATAAACCAAATAAACAGGCAGGACAATGACAGGGCATGACCAGTGCTTCCAAGAAAAATTAAGCAGGGCAGAAGGATGGAGTAACAGGGTGGAGGCATTTTTAGCAGTGGGACCAGGCAGGGCCTACTGAGGAGGAGACAGCTGACCATACGCCTGATGGAGGTGACAGATGATCCATCAGGCTATCTTAAAGAAAGAGCTTCCAGACAGAAGAACAGCATGTGCAAAGGCCCTGAGGTGGGACCATGTTTCACATATTTGAGAAACAGTAAGAAGCCCAGAATAGCCAGAACAGAACAAGTAAGGAAGAAACAGAGGTCGTTAAAAGAGGTAAAGGGAGAGAAGTGATGGGATGGGGTGGGGGGGGGGGAGGTGAGTGGGCAAGGAGATCACGCAGGACCTTCTGGTGGTAGTGAAGACTTCAGATATCACATCAAGGAAGCCAGTAGCCATGGTGGGTTCTGAGCAGAGAGGGAATACGTTCTTAACAGGCCTCTAGCCACACTGTAGGGAGAACAGCCTAGGGTGGGCAGGTAGTGAGGGCAGAAGGTATAAGAACTAGGAGGAGGTTGGGATCCCCGGGTGGCGCAGCGGTTTGGCGCCTGCCTTTGGCCCAGGGTGCGATCCTGGAGACCTGGGATTGAATCCCATGTCGGGCTCCCGATGCATGGAGCCTGCTTCTCCCTCTGCCTGTGTCTCTGCCTCTCTCTCTGTCTCTCTGTGTGACTATCATAAAATAAATAAAAATTAAAAAAAAAAAAAAAAAGAACTAGGAGGAGGTAATACACTGATCCAGGTGAGTGGTGTTGTTACATGGAATCACAGGGACACAAAAACTAGTAGCAAAGCTCTCCATGTACTGAGATGGAGACATTTTTTTGTTAAGAAATCAACAAGCTGGGGGAGCCTGGGTAGCTCAGTCGGTTAAGCATCTGCCTTTGGCTCAGATCGTGATCCCAGCGTCCTGGGATCAAGATCTGCATTGGGCTCCCTGCTCAGCGAGTACCCCGCTTCTCCCTCTCCCTCTGCCCCTCCCCTTGGCTCATTCTCTCTCTCTCTCTTTCAAATAAATAAAATCTTAAAAAAAAAAAAAGAAATCAACAAGCTGATTCTAAATTTTATAATGTAAAGGCAAAGGAACTAGACTAGGCAAAACAATTTTGAAAATGAATGACGGAGGGGCAGCCCAGGTGGCTCAGCAGTTTAGCGCTACCTTCAGCCCAGGGCCTGAGCCACCCAGGTGCCCTTCATTTAGACCATTTTTAAGTATACAGTTCAGGGGGATCCCTGGGTGGCTCAGCGGTTTAGTGCCCGCCTTTGACCCAGGGCGTGATCCTGGAGTCCCGGGATCAAGTCCCACGTCAGGCTCCCTACAAGTAGCCTGCTTCTCCCTTTGCCTGTGTCCCTGCCTCCCTCTCTCTCTCTGTGTCTCTCGTGAATAAATAAATTTTAAAAAAGAAAATGAATGACGGAGAAGACTCAGCTGGCCTGATTTCAAGGCTTACTGTAAAGTCATAAAGAAATGTGGTTTTGGTCAAAGGTCACACATACAGATCAATGTTTGTAGAAAACAGAGTCCAGAATGAACCCGTACCAACATGGCCCACTGGTCTCTGACACAGGCACCTCAATGGAGAAAAGGTCTTTTCCTTTTTAAAAAGTTTATTCATTTATTTGAGAGAGAGACAGAGACGAGAGAGAGAGAGAGAGAGAGAGAGCAGGGAGGAGAGCAGCAGACGGAGAGGGAGAAGCAGGCTCCCTGCTCAGTAAGGAGCCTGACAATGCAGTGCTCCATCCCAGAACCCTGGAGTCACGACCTGAGCTGAAGACAGACACTTAACTGACTGAGCCACCCAGGTGCCCCAAAAAGAAGGTCTTTTCAATAAATAGTACTGACATGGGGCACCTGGGTGGCTCAGTTGGTTAAGTGGCCGACTCTTGATCTTGGCTCAGATCTTGATCTCGGCTCAGATCTTGATCTCAGGGTGAGTTCAAACCCCATGTTGGGCTCCATGCTGGCCGTGGAGCCTACTAGATAGATAGATAGATAGATAGATAGATAGATAGATAGATAGATAGATAGATAGATAGATAGATCTGACACAACTGGACAATTATATGCCAAAAAAATTATAACCTCAATCTATAACTCATAAATCATACATAAATTAATCGAAGATATAACCTATATGTGAGCCACAGAGAGACAGGCACATAAATGTCTCTGTCGGTATTATTCACAAGCACCAAGAACTGAAGAAAATGCACTGTCCTTCGGCTGGTGAATGGCTCAACAGCCGGGGCGTACCATGAAACACTCCTCACTCCTCAGCAGTAAAAACGACCAAACTGCTGATGCATTCGGTCTGAATAGATCTCCGGTGTGTCATGCAGAGTGAAACGCAGCAAACTCAGGAGGGCTGCGTGGGCTCATTTACATAAGACTCTGGAAAAGGCAAAACCATAGGGTGAAGAACCCATCAGCAGGTGCCAGGTGCAGGGGGTGGTGTGGGGGTGACCACAAAAGGGCACAGGGGGACTTTTGCAGGGGGACTACAAGTGCTCTGTGTGTTAAGCATGGTGGTGGTGCCACAACTCTGCTGTTTGTCAAAACAGAATTGTGGGCTAAAAATTTACAGCCCTTATATGTAAATTATACCTGGAGGGTGGGAAACAAACCAAAGGGGCCAATATGCTGTCTGTGTGCTGACACGAGAAGATCTCCAAGAAACACTGTCAAGTAACAACCTCATTGTTCCCAACAGGATGTGAAGCTGTGTATGGGGGAAGGGAAAATAAACACACAGCTGTTTGCTTCTGTTTGTACAGAGACGGGGTGGGCACACAGCAACCAGGGAGGGCAGGTGAGCTCTAAGGGCGCTGGCTGCAGGGGCAGGTGGGTAGCAAGGCCTCTCTTTCTCTCCATCCTTTCTCATTATTTGGAACTTGGTGCCGTACTGAACATAGTACCAATTTAAACAATTATAAAAGAACCTTGAGGCTTCCAAAGGATGGTATATGAAAAGGAGAAAAAGAGCGAACTACTATAGAGAAAGCTGACTGCCATCACCTTGACCATGAGGTCAAGGTCAGCATCACCCATGATAAGACTTGTTGATATCACAGAGCGAGCCCTGACAGGATATGGAGGGAAGGACTCCTGGCCTGTGTTCTTCCCCCTAAATCCAGAGCCCTAGCCTAACCATGGAAAAACCAGATAAACCCAAACTGAAGGACGTTCTATTAAATACCAAGGGCATGAAAAGCAAGCAAAGAGGGTGGTACTGTCACAGACCAGCAGACACCAAAGAGGGATGACTTACCTGCAATGTGGCATCCCAGATGGGGTCCTGGGACAGAGAAAGGACACAATGGGGAAAACTGGGGGAAATCTGCAGAAAGTCTGGCTTTCCTTAATGATAACAACCTACCGAGGTTCATTTCTTAGTTATGAGGAATGTGCGGTGGTACAGTAAGACATTAAGAGTAGGAAAGGATGGGGGCACCTGGGTCACTCAGTGGTTGAGCATCTGCCTTTGGCTCAGAGTGTGATCCCAGGGTCCTGGGATCAAGTCCCACAACAGGTTCCCCGCAAGAGAGCCTATGTCTCTACCTCTCTCTCTGTGTGTCTCTCATGAATAAATAAAAATCCTTAAAAAAAAAAAAAAAAAAGGTCAGGAAGGAGGGTGGAGGGTACATAGGAGCTCTCTGTACGGTCTTTGCTACTTTGCTACAAATTCAAAGCTTGTTTATTTTCGGTCTTTGCTACTTTGCTACAAATTCAAAGCTTGTTTATTTTCGGGGCATCTGGGGGGCTTAGTCTGTTAAGCGTCTGACTTCTCAGGTCATGATCTCAGGGTCCTGGAATGGAGTCTACTCGGAGTCTACTCATCTTTCTCTGCACCAACCCTCCGCACGTGCACATGCTCTCTCTCTCTCCAATAAACATTAAAAAAAAAAAAAAGTTTTTTTTATTTTCTGTCAATCTAAAACTGTTCCAATATAAAAAATGTATTACAGACAAAACAAAGGCAAAAACCCCTCAAAACACTGAAGAGCAGGGACTTGGCATGGGGTGGACACATTATGCCAAGACTCTGGACCATCAAACATGGGGTTATAATGGCACTAGGGGGAATGGGGAACATTCACACATCGAAATGAAAAAAAGATCTGCAAGAGCCACAAGCTAGTGGAAGTGGTTCCCGGCAAAGGGCAACAGGAACCTCTACCTTACTCTGGGCATGTCATAAAGGAATGAATTCTATTTTACAACAAAGAGACAAATAAATATTAAAATTTAAAAAGAAAAAGAATTGAAAAATCCAGCCAACGTGTCATTTTCTGCCCAGTGCCAGCTGTGTATCCCAGGTGGGGCCTCCCCAACTCAGAGAGCCACCTGCCCTGAACTCCACAGTGACCTAGGCCAGGCAGTGCCACCAAGAGATGTTAGCAGGGCAGATGCCACAGAAGCTGGACTTCCGTCAGAACAGCTTCCACCCAGATGAGGGGAAATCAGTGTTGCAAGACAAGACGCGCCAACCCAAACCACAGGAAGGCTCCCTCAAGCTGAATGGGTGGCTCCTAGTCTCTGGTCACAATCCCCCAAACTTGATTTATAGCTCCCTGGCACTCCATCATCCCACCAGGTAGAGAAGAACAATGTCTGAAGGCATGATCCTCAAACCACTGCCTCCCTGGCTACAGGGCCAGCTGGGGGCCTCCTAGACCAGGTCCTCCAGAAGGACCCTTTCCATCTGCATAGAACACAGAGGCCCAACAGCCTGAGACAGACAGGGCTGTGTCCAGACCCACCAAAGGGGCTTCCTGCAGGGCTGGGCTGGTCGTGCCAGGGTGTATCACCCAGCAGCCGGGTGTCACCCCAGCTGGGACTGTTCCTGCCGGCTCTGCTCGCCAGCCAGTCTGCCAGTCCCTAAAGACTCTTATCGCTGGGAAAATGTATCATGCAGCAGAGTTTACAGGACGTCGCCTCCTACATCTGGGCATGGCAGTGTCACCAGGACAGCTCTGGTGGCCGCTTGTCCACACCCCATGGGTCTGCAGTCCGAGCAGGTTCAAGTTTAGCCAAAGGAAGTCTCCCATTACAGAGTACTGGTTTTCCACACTGTGGCTCATGGCTAGAATCCCCCAGGAGTTTTAAGTTGGTCTAGGGAGGCAGGCTGGTATTTTATGACCTCTCCCCATGGCTCCCTGTGGCAGGATGACACCCAGTAGCTTCTTTTCCATGGTTCTGCTCTGGTCTAAATGGGCATTTGGGCATCCTGCCTTCAAACTCGAAGCCTTGTGGTGACTGTGCTCAAGCACCTGTGCAAAGCGGTTCCCGCTCCTGCCAGGGCTGCCTAGCACCCAGGTATAAAGCAAAACTTGAGGGGGCAGCTCACTGGTAGCTTTGTGGAGCCTTGGTTGCCCCAGCCCAGGGTGGGGACCCCTCTCACAGCTGGGGAAATTAGCCCAGACAAACATCGAAGCCTGGCCGGCCTGGGATCTTAGCACGACATGTCACAGCCTTCCCCATAAAGAAGTTGCGCGTGGAAAAAAAAAAAAAAAGGTTGCGCGTGCTTCTGTCCGCCCCCCCCCCATCCCCGCCCCAGAGGACCCCATGCCCCACCTCACCACCACGAGCCTCCAATGGGGAGGGGTATCCCAGCATTGTCCTCCCACCCTCTTCCTCAACAAGCATCTGTGCAGTTAAATCAGTCCAGTTCTGGTTTCAAGGTACATTCAACAAATACGTATGCTCCTACTATGTACCTGGTCAGCAATGAACACAGACAAAAATCCTGCTGTTCTGGTGGCGGTGGTGGGGCGGCAGACAGAGAAGCAAATAATGAAAATAATGTCAGGTGCTAATAAGAGCTCTGAAGACAAACACATCAGGGCAGGGGGTCTGAGGAGATGCAAATGAGGGAAGAGAAAGGCCTCAGGTGAGAGTGAACCTGCGGGGTTCTGGGAGCAGGCTGTGAGGCTGCAGGAATGGAGGGAGAACGTGAGAGGAGGTGAGGGCAGGAGGTAAGGGGGCACGTGGCGGGGTGGGGGCACAGAAGTTGGGCTTTTACCCCAAGTGAGGTGGGAGCCAGGGATGGTTGTGCACAGAGAAAGGGTGTGGCTGGACTCAGGGGTCCACAGGCACCCAGTGGGAGTGGTGCATAAGGCCAGGAGCCTAGGAACCCAGATGGAGGCAACTGCTCTGGTTCAGGCGGCAGAAGAGGTTTAGGGCAGGGTGAAGCATGGTGAAGACAGGCTGACATGTGGGGGCATCAGGGAGGACTCTCTGAGCAGCTCCAAACCAACCCCAGGGAAGCAGCTACGTGCTGGCATCTCAGCCAGCATGCCCGAGACAGGGAAGACCACGCACACAGTGCTGGCCATCATCCATATTCTGCACCAGGCCCCATGTCCACCTGCAAATCCTGGGACTAGATAACTAGAAAGAGCCTCAACACCCATCACGAGGAGGCTGGTAAATAAATGAAGATGCCTTTGCACCGTGAGTACTACACAGCCATGAAAAAGCAAAGAGGGGATGAAGGAGGGCACTTGTCGTGAGGGGTACCAGGTGTTGTATGGAAGGGCTGGATCGGTATATTGTGAAATGCATATAATACTGTATGTTCACTAACTGGCATTAAAATAAAAACAAGCCGAAAGAAAGTGAGGAGAGGAGAGGGGAGGGGAGGGGAGGGGAGGGGAGGGGAGGGGAGGGGAGGGGAGGGGAGGGGAGGAGAGGAGAGGAGAGGAGAAGAGAAGAAGAGATGCCTGGGTGGCTCAGCGGTTGAGCGTCTGCCTTCGGCTCTGGAACTCCGGGATGGAGTCCAACATTGGGCTCCTGCATGGAGCCTGCTTCTCCTCCCTCTGCCTGTGTCTCTGCCTCTCTCTGTGCCTCTCATAAATGAGTGAATGAATGAATGAATGAATGAAGAAAGAAAGAAAGAAAGAAAGAAAGAAAGAAAGAAGAAAAGAAAAGAAAAGAAAGAAAAGAAAAAAGAAAAGAAAAGAAGAAAAGAAAAGAAAGAAAGAAAAGAAAAGAAAAGAAAAAGAAAAGAAAAGAAAAGAAAAGAAAAGAAAAGAAAAGAAAAGAAAAGAAAAGAAAAGAAAAGAAAAGAAAAAAAAGAGAACCTATGAACAAGGCTAGAGCCACGAGCTGGCCCACAGTCAGGCAGGATGGGCACAAAGGTACAAATTCAGGGGACCCCGTCTGCTGCAGGCCAGCTCCCTGCCCCCCATCCTCCTCACCTCAAGAGGAAGACCTACGCCTCCTCCAGGAAGCATTCCCTGACCACCATTCCCATTCCAAGGCTCCCTACCAGAACCTCTGTCTTCCACATGCCTCCACCCCTTCTCACTGAGCCTCCCGAGAGGAGAAGAACCTCTTGGGGCTCACTCATGGCAACATCCCCATTCAAACCCAGCCTCTGCTGCTTGCCATGGTGGCAGCATTCTCCTCCAGAGACAAATACTGGTTGAGTGAACAAGTGGGCAAGCACGGGGACTTGCAGGCCCCCCAGCCCTGCCCCTCAACTCCCTTGTCTGTAAAATGGGGCCAATCCAAAACAACATACAGACACCACGAGTGCATCAAGGACGTGGAAAGTCTGTTTGGTGAAGACCAGAGCCACCCTCCCCTCAAAGGAGGCCAATCAAGGAAGTGAAGTGTGGTGCTAGGCACTTCAATGGGCACTCTAAGGACCCAAGGAGGGTTTGGATTACTCCTTGACACCTGGCCTTGTTCCAGAAATCTGAGGCCATTCTGAGGTACAAACAGTGCAGGGAGAGTGAAAACCAGATCCTATGAAGCAGGGCCAAGAGTTGAGGATGCTACTCCAGGTCCAGGCCAGCAGGCCCAGGGGAGGCCTCCCATGAAGGTCAAGGCTTTGGGTTCAAGTCCAACCACCCGAGCCCCACATCCTGGGGCAAGCCTCTCTGATCAGTCTCCTCACCAATAGACAGGGATCGAGCACTGGCCTTGAAGCAAGGAAGGCGCCTTGTGCCAAGGCCCCAGCGTGGATCCCAGCTCATGGAGGGTGCTGCCATTTCTCATCGGGGCAGTGAAGGCAGCTCTCTCCCACTGGCCCCTCCCTCCACTCCTTACCCCACTGGGGCCATCAGGAAGTTCCAAGCAGCAGTTACAAACATTCCAACACGGAGAGACCTCCGGGATGTGTTCAGTGGTTGGAAAGCAAATTGCCACGCTACATAAATGGGGTGGTCCCAGTTCTAGAAAGCGGATATGCCAAGAAAGAACCAACTGCAGGCCATGCTGTGTATTTTCTGTAGGTACCGGTGAGTACGTAGGTACAAAAACAAAAAAGAGGGCTTGGGTAGGATCCACCCCCACCTCCCGTCCCAGAAGGACAGGACCAGGCTGAAGCACGTTCTTCCTCATCGGTCATGGTTTCCCTTTTCACGAGAACTCAGTCTTCAGCGTCCTACTTGCGTAATTAAAATTAAGGGAGAGGAAGCCTCCCATGGGCACTGTCTTGCCTCTCACGTGCCTGCTGGCTCTGGCCTCTGGCTCAGTTTTCTCTCCGAGCGTGCAGTAGGGACCTGGCAGGCTGGGGCCCTCCGCTCCTGCCCAGGACACTGCCCCGGGGCCTTCGGGGGCACCCCTGGGCCCCTAGGCAGGGGGTTCCTGTCCAGTCTCTCCCTCCCCCTCACCATTTTCACAGCATTTCATGTTCAGAAATTGTTAACAGGGACACTTGGGTGGCTCAGCAGTTGAGCATCTACCTTCCACTTGGGTCGTGACCCTGTGGTCCTGGGATCGAGTCCCACATCGGGCTCCCTGCAGGGAGCCTGCTTCTCCCTCTGCCTCTCTCTCTCTCTCTCTCTCTCTCTGTCACGTGAATAAATAAAATCTTAAAAAAAAAAAAAAAAAAGGAAGAAAGAAAGTTGTTCATATAACCATGCACCTAATCTCTGTCCATCTTGGTCCCTGCTGGGTTCCCAGCAGCCAGCAGAGGAGCTGCTGCTTCAGGCACGTTGGCCAGACACACGGCTAATGGGCTCAAAGGATGCCGAGAGCCAGAAGTTGCTCTACCCATCACCTCAGCCCCCTCCTCCGAACCCCAGTGCCATAGCATCCATTAGTCACTCCACACTCCCATCCCTGACGTTCCCGAGCACCTGGCTCTGGAGGTGACAGGCCCAGTTCACGGACTGGCTCCTGCACGCCTCCCTGTGTGACTTCAAGTCACTTTCCCTCTCTGGCCTCAGTTTCTCTACCTGTGAAACAAGGATGCTCAGAGCAGCAGCCCTGGGCTGCTGGGACCACACAAATTGCAGACACAAGTGCCCAGGGCATGGCACAGGGTGATGCACCACACACATCACCTCCTACTGTGTCATAATCATCCAGCAGCAGGTGAAACCAAGAGTCACTCGGCTCCCTGATCACACTGAAGGCGACTCCGAGAGGGAAGATCCCCAGGACCAAGCACGGGCTACTAACAAGAACCCAAAATGCACCCAGAAGCAATCTCTCGTGCCATCTTGCTTCAGACGCAAAGCAATTTCTGTCTTTTATTCGGATGGGAGCTAATGCCCTATAAATATCTCATTATTGGCTTGCATTTTCCCAAAGCTTTCACACAATAAGGGCTTAATTACAGCATGTGGTTAGCAACCCCAGTAAATTAAGGGTTAGCTGATGTTCCCATTTTTTCCTGCAATTAAGGGCCTTGTAATTTTGGCATTTCCACTCAAATCGGGCAAAGGCTTGGCAGATGTGGCTCTGACCCAAATGCAAACACCTGGAGAGATGAATGGTTCCCTTCTGTTGGCACTACCTCTGCAAACCCTAAATCTAGACCTGCCCATAAGGTCATCCTCTGCCCTCACCCAGAAACGACCAGCTTACCACCAGGGGATTTCAATTCGTGTACCTAGCGAGGGCCATTATCCCTGGACAGATAACTCTGAAAAAGCACTCGGTGGCCCAGAGCTGAGCTCTGGAGCAATCTGTCTTCCTGGCCATAAACATAATCCGAACAAGCAAAACCAAACCAATAATCATCTGGGGAGACAACCCCTATATGGCGTTCAGGAAGTATATACCTTCCCAGGCTTTTTACTATAAAAATACAACTGCTTTGAATGAGATGAGACCACACTTCCACTGGGCCTGGAAATTAACAGGTCTTACACAGCTTTCTGGGTCATTAAATCCTCTTCTAGGTCCCTCTGAGTAGCTATTTCATAGCTGGTTGTTGGACACACTGTTTATCTAGCCAATTCACTGCTGTTGGGCATTTCTCCCAATCTCCCACCACCATACACTAAGTGAGCATAAATAACTCTCACAGCCACATATTTGTTCACAGCCACGTATTTGTTCACAGCCACCATTTCCACTGAGAAACGCACCAGTGACAGGCTCCCGCTAGCATTTCAGGATCTGGCTCACTGGCTGGCTGGTCCTGGATATAGCCCCCAGGCTAAAGCCAGAAGGAGGCCCACCTGCACTGAGAGCCACTCAATTCACTTTTGCCCTAAAATAAGGTGGTTTTTATATTAACAAAGAAATTATGAATTCCTTTTCTTTGTGGAAAAAAGAAATTAACCAACGGTTGAGTCCTCACCCAGGGCTTTTGCATAACGCAGTGCTCTCATGTTTCACAAGGATTAGCTCATTTGATCCTCGGCCTGCTCCCAGGGGAGAGGGAACATCACGATCCCCATTCTCCAGATGCGTGAAGTGAGGCCCAGAAAGGTGAGGTCATTCTGCCGACGTGTGACAGGGACAACGACACTCCCACAGGCGCCTCTGGACTCTCCCCATTCAGGCTGGCCCGGGTACTACCAACCACACAGGCAAAGTAACTTTAGTTTTGCACCCAAAGGTAAAACAATGGAAACAGCTGTCATTTGCAAGCAGCTTTAACACCTAAGATCCCTAAAGGCACAAACCAGCCCAAGTGGCAGACCATGTGCCTACCCCTCAGTCTGGCAGGGACACGAGCTGCCAATAGTCATCTGACAAGATCTGTCCAGCACCCACCATGTGCCAGGCAGCAGCCTGGTGTGGCCATGTCTCCTGGAGGGACACATCACCAAAGAGCCAATGGAAATGGAGCTGGAGACGGGAGAGACCCATGGGCAGCTGGGCTCCTCTGTGAGTTGGCAAGTACTGTTCCCTGAGAAAATTGAAGTAAAGCTGAAAATCGCAGGCAAAAGTCCTCAGCTTGCCCAGAACCAGGTCCGGAAGACTTGGAATAGCGCCACTGCAGCCTTCCCTCTGCTCAGAGCCCTCCCACCCCACCCTAGCCCAGCACCTGCTAACCTCAACTCTCCTGCTATACTGGCCTGCAGGCACATGCCCACCTCAGGGCCTTTGCACTTGCTCTTCCCACAGCCTGAGATGCTCTCCCCTCCCCCCACACCTCAACAAATCTTCACTGGTGGCTCCTCCCTTACCTCCTTAAGCCTCTGCTCAAATGTCACTTTCCCAAGGAGTGCCCTCAACTGTCTCCCTATTTAAGACCCTAACTTCCCCTTGCCCTGCTCTTCTTTTCCTAAGTTATCATTTTTCCAACCTGTTTCTTCCTTATCTACCAGCCCTTGCTGGAAGGCTGCCTCCCCCCAGGGCAGGGGTTTTGGTATCTTACTTAGGGCTGTGTCCACAACAGCCCCATAATAGGGCCAGGCACAGAGTACACGTGCTCAGAAGACATTCTGCAGTGAACAAATGAAAACTACAGAGCGTTTTAAGCACTTTGCTAGACACTCTCCCAGACATGTAGTCCTCACTCCATCATCAACAGCAGGCACCAGGTGACTTTATCTGCCCTAAGAGCTGAAACACACCCGTCCTACCACCTCAAAGGGGCCCGAGTAGATCCAGTTAACAGCCCCATTCCCTAGTTGGGGCTACTGAGGCTCAGAGGAGGAATGTCTCACAGGATCAAGCCCAGCCCTATGGGATTCTGGGCTGGAAGCCTAAACTTCAGCTTCCTCCTCTGCTTCTCCTAATGAAAAATTTCCCCAGCTCCTCCCTCCATTTGGCTGCTGAGGCTAAAAGACCAGAGTCACTGGAGAGCCACATCTTTCCCCCTCCTCCTTAGAGCCACATGCTGGTACCGGGTGGACAAGCCAAGGGTTTTAAATTCAGGTTTCCAGGGCCAAGAGTCTCCAAGCAAATGTAAACTGAGGCTGGGAGAGTACTAGGGAGTAGTGAGGAGTGTGGCAGCTCACGTGGCCACTCCTCGTCTGACCTGGAAGCCAGTGGCTGCTGCTTCTGAGATCCAAAGACTTGGTGCCAACCAAGACTTGGGCCCAGGGAGGCCAGAATATGATTATAACGACAATTATAAATTGTAGGAGGGGATTAAAAAAAATGGCCATGGGGATAGAGTCAATGCACTCGACGCCCATTAACTCAAGCAGTCCCCCTGGGGAGGGTCTAGCTATTACCCCATTTTATAGAAAAGGAACCTGAGTCCACCTAGCCAAAGTCACACAACCAAACATGCTGGAGCCAGACCGAAGGCCTGGAGCCCACGTATTACAGCACTAAATTCTAGAAAGACCTGTGAGTGTCTGCTAAGCACTGCCAAAATCTGAATTTTGATGTGAAACTTAACTACTGGCAGTTAATTAAAAACAAAAGATTTTATAAATGCTGTGCAGGTGAAACAAAAGACCAGCAAGCAGGCCTCAGCACCCCAGGGCTGCCAATCTGCCACCACTGGTATAGGCTGAGCTAACTGGGCCATCCTCACTTGGACCACATTCTTAGAAAACCAACAAGAAAGAGGCAATGAAGCAGAGCAGCCCGTGCTGAGCCCCAGGCACAGGCCCTCGACATGCGCTCTCATTTGTCCCTTGAAACTAGCCAAGATGTCCACTGTAAAGGTCCAGAGTGCAAAGAAGCAAACAGGTCCTCATTCAAAATGAGGCCCGCCTGCCACCCCCTACGGCAGGGCTTGGTAGCTAAGAGACCTTACCCACACTCCAGAAATAAAAAGAAGATAGCTCTGTTTGAGCAACCCATACCCGAGAAGCCTTTTTTTACAAGTCTGGTTCTCAGGCCCTGAACTAATGCTCTTAACGACCAAGGTCACATTGCAGGCTTTCTGGGAGGAGGTTGCCACAGGAGCCAGCTCAGTAGATGACTGCGTGGGTGGGTGGGTGGGTAAGAGAGAAAGGCGAGCGCCAGACAGACTGAGGACAGGGGAAAGAAACCCCAGCCCCCCGCCACCTAGAGCCCTGAATTCCTCACCGAATGGCCTTGAGCAAGAGTGCTCAGTTGAGCCTCGGTTTTCTGCTCTGTAAAATGGGGTCAAAGCAGAGTCCGCCTCATAAGACTTAAATACAGTCCAGCATGTAACTCAAAAGCACTTTCATCCTGATTAGTTTTTGCTGCTGACATGAGAACAGCATGGTGAATAACAGCCCGTCCATGTCAACCTACTGTGTGCCACACACTGTGTTAAGTAAGCACTTCCAACATATCAGGTCCCTGCACCATGGCAACAGTCTTGTCGCCATGATGAAGGGGAAACTGAAGTTTAGAGAGGCCAAACTACCTGTGCAAGGTCACAAGGCAAATGAAATGGACAGAACTTTGCTGTGTGCCCACTGAAAGCCTGGGCAGGCAAGAAGATAACCATGCAAACGGGACCCACAGCCCAGCCCAAGGCTCAGGCCAGGCGCAGCTGACCCCAAGTCCACACCTTTCCGCCACACTGGACAACAGGCAAGGCGCCAGAGACAAAGCAGCAAAGGAGGAAATTCATGCCGCTGAGAGCAAAACTTCAGGCCTCTGGGAAGGCAAGGCGGGGCTGGGCACCCAGCTGGGTTCCACTAAGTGCTAGCCTGGTGCTCTTGGGCCAAGGATGAGTCTTTTCTGAGCTTCCCTGCTTGTATGTAAGGTGGGGTTAACAGAACCTCCACCTCACTCTGTGGGGTTTAAGATGCTGACAAAAGAACTCAGCCTGGGGCCTGCCAGATGAACATTACCCCTCAACACCGATAACAGCCACAGTAATAATAACGATGACTGTGATGTTATCACTTGGCAGCCACAGGCACAAATGGAGTCTGTCCCAGAATGGAGAAGTGACAGCCCATCTGGGAGGCAGAAGGGCAGACTGGGGGGAAGGGAGAGGAAAGAACCAAACACCCCTGGAAGCCACACATTTTCATTCATCAGCTTCCTGAATCCTGGAAACCACCCAATGAGTGGAGTTTGCCCACCGGACAGATGGGCAAACTGAGGCTTCTCAGAGCTACCCAAAAGCCTGATCAGGCTCCAACAGACAGCCACCAATTTGCAGGTTTTCGCTTGGGAGCTGGCCCCTGTGTTCTGGGGCCCCAGAACACTCTAAGGGTCAGGAAAGAATCCAGCAGAAAGTTCCTCCCAGGATCCTATTTCCAACTGATACAGAAATTCAAGTTTCATCCCTCAGCTCCCTTGTCCACTGCATGCTCCCCCTACCCACTACTGCAGGGGTAGGGCCAGACAGCCAGGGACTGCCAGCGCACTGAAGGGCAGGCAGTGACAAGGCTCGACACCTCTACAGACAGAAGAAAGGATCAATTTGGGCCAGAAGTCAGTATTTGCAAGGGACCAAGCTTTAGAGTCAGCCTAAGAGAACCAGACAACAGAGACCCTAGGGTCCAGCCAGCCAGCCAGACTGCAGAAGCCAGCCAGCGTAACCCAACAGAGGTACGGCTAAGTGTGAAAGTCTGCGAGGCGGCCAGACAGCACAGGTCGCCCTAGACAGCTAGCCAGGCGGCGGGGGGCTGCCCGGAGGGACTGGACAGATGGACAGCCAAATGGTGGCGGCAAGGAGTTCCATCCAGGACAGAGCGACGGCCAACCAGACGGCAGGGGCTGCTCCAGAGAAGTGAACAGCCAGCCAGACCACAGGGGTCGAACCAATAGGTATCTGGCTGGCAGGGTTCGGACAGACAGGGAAGAGGGACTTGACCCTGACCCCCCGATGGTAGAGCTCGGCCGTGGAAAGCTGGGCACAGAGGAGTCGGCGACGGTCCACCGCACTTCCTGGCCCACGCCCCCCGGCCGGTGAGACGCCCCGAGGGCCCGAGCCGGCTCCCCAGCCCGGCAGGAAGCCCTCCGCCCGGGGCGTCCCACAGAGCCCGCCTCCCCGTCCCCGTCCCCGTCGCGGGCACGCAAGCGCCGCAGTTACGCCGGCTGCGCAGGGCGCGCCATTCCCGGTCCGCCCTCCGCGCCCTAGGCCGCCGCCCGCCCGCCGTCGCCGCCGCGCTCGCTCACCGGCCTACGAAGTTCTCGAGCACCGAGCTCTTGCCGGCGCTCTGGCCGCCCACCACGGCGATCTGCGGCAGGTCCAGGTGGCAGCTCTGGCCGATGGAGCTGAAAGCGTCCTGCAGCTTGTTGACCAGCGGGATCAGCTCTTCCATCCCGCGGTTGCCCATGGCGCCGGCGGCCCCGGCCCGAGCGCCCCGCGCTCCCCGCCTGCCCCCGGCCCTTAACGACGCGGCCCCGCGGCGTCCGCGGCCGTTGCTCCCCGCCCGCCCGGGCCTCGGCGCGACGCCCGCTCCCGGCTCGGCCTCACAGTCGCCGCCTCATCCGGTTCTCAGACGACACCCGACCCGAGCGACCTCCCGCCCGGGCCCCGGGGCTGCGCCCAAAGCCCTCATGCCGCCCCCGATTGGCCGGCCCCGCTGCCACTCGTACCCAGGAGCCAATGAAAGAGAGGCATAGGTCTCCGGTTGAGTAGACCTTCCCGCCTGGGGACCTCCCGGCGGGCGCATTGGACGCCAGAACTGTCGTTTCTGCGCAAGAGCCAATAGCGTGGGGCAGCGAGTTGTCAAGGCCAGGAGGCGGTGTTTCGGGAAAAGGCACTGTTGGCCCCGCCCATCTTGGGGAGGTCCCTGACGGCAAGAAAACCTAAGTCTCATTGGCAGGAAGACGGGCCAGTCAACAGTGCGGGCCAATGACGTTAGGGATCGATTCATAGACTCTGGTTTGTCACTTGATACTACCTAGTTCCCTAAGAATTTCCCATTGGCTTATATAAATATCACTCCGTTCCTCCAACCAACAAAGCCAAAGAGGACGGGCGTTGACCTCCGAATCCTGACTTTGATTGAGAACTTAGCTGTCAATCAAAGAATCTCCCGTTCTTGTGATTGTTGTAGGTCTATTAGAGTCTTCTGGAGTAAAGAAGGGCCACCGTACTCAAAGAAGGGCGACACCTCGTGGTGGGACCTGGTAATGATAATCGCTTCTGCGTTTCCGGCCTCTAGAGAAAACTACAAGTCCCAGAACGCATCTCGGCCCCGGGCTTGCAAACCAACTCTTCGCGCGGGGTTGCAATACACTTTGAAGATTAATCGGGCGTTAGTGGTTCCTAGGGAGAGGCGGGCTGGCGCTGCATCCTTGTCTCTCCCTTTTATTCCTATAAAGTCCCACCTTCATGCTTTTACAAATTTTGTGCCCTTTCCTAGGAACACCCTCCGCTCACGCCACGACTTGACTCGGCTAACAGCTGCAACGTTGTTCCCCTACCTCTTCAACTTGAGCGCATCGTGACCTCTTGGAGCACCCAATGAAACTCAACGGATCCTCTCCCCTTGAAAAGATACTATTTTGCAGTGTTGGAACTAGGAATCTTGACCTCGTGGGAAAAAAGCCTGAGATAGGTGGAAGGATTTTATGAGAAGTGATTTGATCCCCTGGGCGTGCATTGGCCAGAGAAGCAGCCCAATAAGGAGTCAGATGCCATGGAGGTAGGGAAGTGGGCCGATGGGGCAGTATGGGGCAGTATCGGAGGAATAGAGAAATAGTGGGGAGGAGGACGGCAGAGTGGCCCATGGTATATGCCTGCTCCAAGACCTAAAACCCCGATTGCAGAGAGATGGGCAAAAAAGTCAACCGAGACAAGGCGTGGCATTGCAGCCTTCACCACGGCAACCTGGAAACACCCTAGAAGCTCCTTCTCTGAGCTGGTTAAATAAATACTGTGCAAGAACTGTAAGAAACACAGGAAGTCTTCATGTTCCAACATGTTAACAATTTGAAATATACTGAGAGAAAAAAAAAGATACAGAACCACTCGTAAAGGAGGCCCACATTCATGAAAAATATATACACATGGAAAACCTCTGAGAGAATACACACATTGATGAAAGTAGTTGCATTTTTATGCTATTGGAATAGTGGATCCTACTTTTGGATTACTTTCTCAATATAAAAACCCTTATCTTCTCAGAGCAGCAGCTCTGTAATTGGCCATATCTAGGTTAAGTCATGCGCCTATTTGCTCATGTCATTCCTCTAAACCTGTCTCCTTATCTGTAAAATGGGGAATGCAGCTACACGTGCATCATAGGGTGGCAAGAACTAAACACAGACAACAGCCATTTAGAACAGTACCAGGCACAGTGTAAGCACCGGCTGGATCACACCTACCGTCCTCACCATGTTTACTGACAGCAAAATTGTGCCACAAGTCAAGAGTCAAGGCTAAGAGCATGAGCACTGGAGCCAGGCTACTACTTCTCAGTGGTGACCCTGGGGAAGCTATTTCCCTCTATGCCTGTTTCCTCACTTTTGAAAAGTGGGGGAACAAGAGGTGCCCCTCTCAGGACAGCTGGGGAGGCCTTGAGCCAGAGGAAAAAGGATGCAGCTCCCACACTGTGGCGCATCCTCTATGCTGGGCTGAGCCAGGTAGTTTCCAGATATCAGCTGCTGCTGTGGTTACTTATTATTATCAACAAGGGGAGGGAACACTGGCCACAGAGACACTCAGAGGAAGAAGAGGACTGAGACAGGCCACCTTCCCAAGAAGGCACAGATAGTCTAAGTTAGAATAATAATTTTTTAAAAATCCTTCCAATACCTCCCGTTCCCTCCCTCCCCCAAGCCAGATCAACGCAGTGTGATTCCCACAGAGGCCAGGGCTTCAGTGGCCCAGGTGGGACAGAGGGTGGGGTCCCCATACATGGTGCCCATGAAGTCCCGCACGAAGTCAGGGAAGCGCTTCTCCACAATGCTGGCACGCACAGCACTCATCAGCTGCAGCTGCAGGGGGTAGGCGTCAGCCAAGGTCTCAGCCAAGGGGCCCCAGAATCCTCCCCCATGACCACCACCTCCTCCCCCAACACCATGCCTGGCCCACCCTGGCCGTAGGCCCACCTGGTAGGCAATATTGTGGACAGTGAGGTGGTGCAGGGCAGCAGTGTTGTCACTGTGGAGCAGTGCGTGCAGGAAGGCCCGGCTGTGCCTGTGGACAGGAGGTGAGGCTCAGCCATGCAGAGTCCTGCACCCCTCCACACCCTCTCCCAGCCCCCAGGCCCATCTTCCCCTACTTCTGGCAGGTGGGACAGGTACAGTTGGAGTCTATGGGTCGGAAGTCCTTCTCATACTGCTTCTTCTTCAGCTGCAGGTTCCCGGTGGGCACCAAAGCGGAGCCAAAGCGCTGGGGGAAGGGTGGAGGAAGGGAAGATGGGTCAACCAGATCTTCATGCTCACTGGCCCCACCCCCACTTTGCCCACCCCTGCAACACCCCCTGCCCCGTCTGCCCCCTGCCCAGGGCCTCACCGCAGTCCTTGTGGGAAAGACGCAGTCGAACATGTCACATCCAAGAGCCACGCAGACCACCAGATCAGTGGCATAGCTGGGGGCAGGGTCATGGAGGGGAGGGAGCAGAGAACCTCATGCCCTGGTCACACACCCAGGTCTCCCCCAACACACACACTCTGGCTCCCCAGGGACTGGGCCACATTCCCTCTGAACCACCCCCAGAGGAAAGCCATGTTCTCCTTTGGTCCCCTCCCAAGCAGGGCTGTGTCCTTCCACCAATGCCAGCCCACGCAGGAGTCCCCAGGAACCCGCTCCCCGCAGGTAGGGCCGGTTCGCCTCTCCCCCACATACCCGACCCCCATCAGGTATCGTGGCTTGTCCTTAGGCAGCCTTGAGGTGCTCAGAGCCACCATCCTCCAGAACTGGCCCTTGCTTTCGCCCCCACTCAGGCCCCCGATGGCGAAGCCCGGCACGTCCCTCTTGGTCATCTCTGGGGGCACAGGGCAATGTGAGGGGCCACCAGACAAAAGAACATATGCCTCCTCCTCTGCAGCCCCAGGGCAGAGCCGGCCCTGACCTCCACAGTCCCTCAGGAAGAAAGGGGGGGAGGGGGTCTGTCTGTCTGTCTAAGGGCTGCTGGTGATCTCAGCTATCATTTGTTGAGTGCCTGCTGCGTGTGAGGTCCCCTCTCATCCTTCAATTCTCAGGAGAGGCCCACAGCCTGTGCTCCCAGCCGACACCTAAGATGAAGCCAGGTATGTTTTCAAAACTGAGAATTTTCCAGATTTAGAACAGTAAACATCCTATATGCTGGATAACAGCCTGTACTCAAACAGTGAAACATTTATGCAGCAAAACACGTAGAGACTCCCAAAAACTGGGGTGAATAACCAGAGGTCTGGTCTTGCCACCAAATGAGTTAGCTACAAATTCCTGAGTGGTTTGCATTTTCAAAATGGGCTATTAGGCTCCAGAATTTGCAGAGAACGGGCGGCAGCTCCGCACTTGTTGTCAAGGTGTTCAGAGCTTGACATTGGCCAGAGGCCGCATATTCCAGAGACTGGATTTGAACTCGGGTCTAACTGCCACACCCAGCCATGTCTTGGGCCCCAGTTGCCTAGTTCAACCAGGGGAGGCCACAGTATCCACAAAAGGGACCCGATCCAAGGGTCAGGTTTCGAAGCTGGAATGCACATCAGAATCAACTAGGGACAAGTTGTTCAAATGTGGCCTCCTGGGTGCCCCTACAGTGGACTCAAATCCAGTCGTTGGGGAAAACCCAGGTGGGGCTGGTGCAGGTGAGCTTGGAGCACTTTGAGAAGCACCACCAGCATAGTCAGGCTGGCCTGATTGTCGAATTCATTTCTTGGTCAACCTGCAGGTGGCCAAGAAATGAATCCTACAGGGCAAGACTAGCATGGTAGTTTTTTGTTTTTTTTTTTTAATGAGAGAACAGAGAATACCAGAACATGTTTCACGTATAAGGATCATGTTTCATGAAGTCTTGGTTTCTGCTTTCATCTATGTCCACATATACTGGGCTGTGACATGAAATGTTATCTCTAACTGGGGATCTCCATAAAAAAGACTTACCAGACCGGGAGCTGGGCACAGCTTGAGGACAAAAGGAATTACAACAAGGGCAGTCTTCACAATGGCACACACTGATGCCTGCCAGGTGCAGGCACAAGACTTTGAACATTTTCCCGTTTATCTTCACTTCGACCCTATGACATAGGGATATGTGCCCATTTTACAGAGAAAAAAGTGAGGCTCAGAGAGGCCAAGCCACTAGCCCAAGGGTTCACAGCCATGCGGCAGCAAATCAGAGGTATGGATCCTGCCAGCCAAACACCAGGATCCAGAGTCTTGCCCATGACACCTCATTGCCTTTGAGCCCCATCTCTGCCTCCCTTTTGTCTCCATTGCCATGTCCTTCATACAGGCCTGTCACTCTTCCCCTGAGCAAATACTCCAATGTCTTCATGGGCCTTCTGCTTCCTATCCTACCGGGATTTTTCTATGATGCCCCTTGTTCCCTGTCACTTTCCCACTCAACAGGCCTCAATGGCTCCCCAGTACCTCAGTGTGGTATCCCAGGGCCTCCAACGTCAGCACAATGCCCCAAGCCCAACCCCTCATTCCTGACCCTGAAGAGGAAGCAGCATCTGTATTGGTTAACGCCATAGGTTCTATAACCCAGGAACAGGCTCCAATTCCCAGCTCTGCAACATCCAAGCTGCGTGGCTTGGGGTAAGTGACTTTACACCTCTATGTTTCAGGTTCCCCTTCTGTAACCTTACAGGATGGTTACAAAAACTCAATGGGTCAATCTGTACCAGCATGTGGCATAGCGTCTGGTGAACATCCCAAAATTGCTAGCTATTGGATTTCCAATCATTCTGCGAAGATTCTAGTCCATTCTGCCTCTGGGCCTTTGCTTCGATTATTCCTTCCACCCATCAACAACCACCATCAGCACCATCACATGACAGGCCCAGGTGGGGCCCTCAGTGATGGACAAGCCCTGGATCTACCAACACTTGGCTCTACCTTCGAGGCAGGTGGCCCGGAGGTCCGCGTCTAGCCCACCCTGGATGATGGCAAAGAGGTTTTGCTTGTCTGGCCGCTGATGGGCTGCAATGCAACGGTCCAGCCAGCGAATTGACCTGTAAGAGGACCCCAGTCATGAGCCCTAGGGTAGGGAGACAAAGCTATAGGATTAGGATCCCCTCCCCCAATACACAAACACACACACACCTGTACATGGCCTCCTCCACACGTGGCCCTGTCACAGTGCTGCTGACCACATCATCCAGTTGCATGATGATGTCTGAGCCTGGGGGAAGTGGGGGGTGAGACAGAAGCACCATCACTAGGAAAGGTTTCACTTCCTGTTGGGGACAATCAGGACTCAAGAAGTTCCTCCTTGGGTCTTGCTGACTCCCACACAGCCCCCCAGTCTGTTTATACAACAACCAGAGGGAGCTCTTAAAGATACCCATTTGATCTTGCCTCACCCAGCTAAAACCCTGCCCAGGCACATAGAGTAAACTTCCACTTCTGCAAATTTACCTTTTTTTTTTTTTTTTAATTTTTTATTTATTTATGATAGTCACAGAGAGAGAGAGAGAGAGAGAGAGAGGCAGAGACACAGGCAGAGGGAGAAGCAGGCTCCATGCACCGGGAGCCCGACGTGGGATTCGATCCCGGGTCTCCAGGATCGCGCCCTGGGCCAAAGGCAGGCACCAAACCGCTGCGCCACCCAGGGATCCCCAAATTTACCTTTTAAAAACAAAATGTTGTGTCTACAAAGTGATCCTCCATGGTATAGCAGGCAATAGCATGATGGGAGCCCAAGTGACCATCAACAGGGAACTGGCTAAATAAATCATGGTCCAACCCTTGACAGAACATTCCTTTCCCTCAATTCCAAAATCAAGAAGCTTCTTAAAATCAAAGACTTTATCTTATGCTTATGGCATACCTAATTTGGCAGCAAAACCCAGAACAGTTATAATCTTTCATAAAATCCAATTTAGCAGGTGCTTATTCAGTCTTAAAAAGGAAGAAAATTAAAAAAAAAAATAAAATAAAAAAAAAAAAGGAAGAAAATTAAAAAAAAAGGGGGGGGGAGAAACTTTTAACATATACTACAACTTTGTGGCCACTATGCTCAGTGAAATAAGCCACACACAAAAAGACAAATACTGTATGATTCCATTTATATAAGGTCCCTAGAAATGTCAAATTCATAGAGGCAGGAAGTAGGTAAGAGGAGCCAGAGGCTGGTGGAGAGGGATAGAGAGTTAGTGTTTAATGCGAACAGAGTTTCAGTTTCACAAGATGAAGAGTTCTGAAGAGGGATGGTGGTGATGGTTGAACAATGCAAATGTGCATAATGCCACTGACTTGGACACTTAAAACATGGTTATAATAGGGGTGCCTGGCTGGCTCAGTCAGTAGAGCATGCCACTCTGGGTCTCACAGTCAAGTTCAAACCCCACATTGGGCATGGCACCTACTTAAAGAAATAAGTAAATTTAAAAAGTGAAAAGTAAAAATAAATGAGTAAAAATGGTTAAATTTTTTTAATGGTAAATTTTTATGTGACATGTATTTTGCCACAATTTTTTTTTTTTAAAGATTTTATTTATTCATTCATGAGAAACAGAGAGAGACAGAGACCTAGGCAGAGGGAGAAGCAGGTTCCCTGCGCGGAGCCTGATATGGGAATCGATCTCAGGACCCAGGGATCACAACCTGAGCCAAAGGCAGACGTTCAACCACTGAGTCACCCAGGTGCCCCACCACCATTTTTTTTTCTAAGATTTTATTTATTTATTCATGAGAGACACAGAGATAGAGGCAAAGACACAGGCAGAGGGAGAAGCAGGCTAATGCAGAGAGCCAGACACGGGACTCAGTTCCAGGTCTCCAGGACCACACCCTGGACCGAAGGCGACACTAAACCGCTGAGCCACCCAGGCTGCCCTACAATATTTTTTAATGGAAAAAAGAAAAAGTAACGTTTCACAGGGTACTGCCCCAGACCTTCTAGGATGCTATGTATACTACATTATTTTTATAAAATATTACAATTCTGAACTGACCTGAAGAATTTCAGATTAGGGGCTGTGGATTTATACATGTTAGAAACGCCCAGGGAATATTGCCAAGATGCATCATTACAGGAAAAAAGCACACACAGTGCACCACACAAACCCAAGATGGGGCAATTTAATAAATAAACAAACCCATGATATCATGGTGATCCTAGAAAAACTGAATGAAAAGATTCATTCATCACTGCTGGAAGATGCTAAGTAATTAATCCATGAAAACCCAGTAAATGAGGAAAGGAATGAATCCCACTTTTCCTATATGAATTAAACAAGCTGGTCTCCCAAGGGTAGGTGAGGGACATTTGTCTTTACAGAAATAACCTGGTTGATGAATGAAGAAAGAATATTACCACTTTGGAACTCCTAATGGCATGATAGTCCCAGGCAGAGTGTTGATGGTTCACTGGGAGACACCAGCAGACATTAGGGGCTTCCTGATGGAAATATACATGATGTGAAGCCCTCTTGCCAAAGGAAAGAACGTGAATCTGGCGCAGACCTTGAACTCTGACCCCCACCAACTAAGTAAACCCAGAAGGCAGAGGAAAACTGTTACACAGCACTATGGAGAAGTGGCCAGCAAAAGTCATTCTCTGTGACACACTACAGGGGAAAGGAACTCGTTTCTTCAAGGAGCAAATTTCTTTAAAAAAAAAAAAAAAAGGACAGTGCCTGGGTGGCTCAGTCAGTTAAACCCCAGACTCCTGATTTCCATTCAGGTCATGATCTCAAGGGTGGGGAGATCCAGACCCACCTCGAAAACCACATCCAGCCCTTGGCCCTTCCTCAGTGCTTGGGATCCTCTGCCTCTCCCTCTGCCCCTCCCTCCACCCTCTCAAATAATTAAAATCTTTAACAAAAAAAAAAAAAAAAAAAAAGGAAGAGGGGCCCCTGGGTCAGTCAGTTAAGCATCTGCCTTGGGTTCAGGACATGATTCCTGGGTTCTGGGATCCAACCCCCATTGGGCTCCCTGTTCAGCAGGGAACTTGCTTCTCTAGCTCCCCCTCCCGCTCCCCCTGCTTTCACACTTCTGCGAGCTGTCAAATAAATAAAATCATTTAAAAAAAGGAAAAAGGGAAGGGGGTAGAGCTAGAAACTACATGTGTACTATATACAATAAAGAGAAACGTTCATTGTCTTTACCAAGGAATGGCGAGGGGTGGGGGGTGGGGGGAGGGGGTACTGATGGAAATGCGAGGGACCTAAAGCATCCCCAATCCCCCTTTGGTGCTTCCATAATTTCAACATATCTTTGCCGAGCTAATTTGTCATTTAGGAGAAATAATAGCAATAAAATCATAACAAAAGCTACGACACGCCAGGCACTGTGTTAAGAGATTTACAAACATTACGTCATTATTCCTGTGAACTATCCCCATTCAAGTCCGCTCGTGTGAAGCTCAGGCAGGGGGAGTGACCTACCCGAAGCCCAGCAGCAAGGAAGGAAAGCGCCCGCCTCACCTCCACCCTCTAGAGGCAAGGGAAGGGGAGGCCGCCCCAGATTCGCTCACCTAAAGCGTTCTGGATCTCCACGGACTTCTCCGGGCTCAGGAGGGTCTCGTCGCCGTCGTAGGGGGAGCGGAAGCGGACGCCCTCCTCCGTCACCTCGGACAGGGACACCAGAGACACCATCTGGAAGCCGCCGCTGTCCTGGGGGAAATCCCACCGCAGGGCGGTCAGAGGGGTGGGACTGGAGACCCTCCACCTCTGACAAGTGCCCTGGGACCCCGGCCCCGATGCCACCTCACCGTCAGCAGATTGTGGGGCCAGTTCATGAAGCCGTGGAGACCGTGGGCTTTCTGGATCAGCTCGGGTCCCTGGGTTAGCGGAAGAAAGGATCAGGTTAGGGGCGAGCGCTGCCCTGAGGGCTCATGTTGAAGGACAGAGCTGGCCAGCTCGGGTCCCCGCCGCTCCCTCACGCCCAACACAAGGCCCGGGCCACCAGGGTCACTCGGTAGGTGTTTGTGGATTGACTTGGAGGCCCGTGTCTCGGAGGAGCCCGTACTCCCCACTCTCTGCCGCCGCCCCAACAAGGCAGAACCCACCCACCGGCCTCAGACCCAGATGGTAGGTGTTGCCCAGGCAGATGCGGCAGCCCAGCGCGTCCAGTTGCTCGGCCGTGATGCCCTTCATAGTGGCCTGCGTGCCCACTGGCATGAACACCGGAGTGGCTACCGGCCCGTGCGGCAGCCTCAGCTCTCCTGCCCGGGCCCTGGATCGGCTGCACTCGGCCACCAGCCGCATGATGCGCGGGGCCGACTCTAGAGACGTGGGGTTTACTGCTGCCGCCATCTTAGCTGACGGAACCACGTGGACACTGCAGCACCCTGGGCGGCGCCATGTTGATTGGAGTCACGTGACGCGGGCGCGGGCTGCAGCGGCGGAAGAGAGTGGGGGAACCATGGCAACAGACGCCGGCGCGCTCGTCCCCGCGGAGCGCCCAGTTCGCTCCCACCCGCTGCGTGTTGTCGGGAAAAATAAATATACTTATGGGTTTGAACCCCACCCCGGCCACTTGCCTGCTCTACAATCAAAGCCTCTCTCTAAGCGATCATTTTTCTCCTGTATAAAATGGGGCGAATAATTGTGTTTCGGTATTAAAAACGTTGTAAAAGGGCGCCTGGCTTGGCTTCAGTCGGTAAATCATGCCACTGGATCTCGGGGTTTTAGTTTCAAGCCCCACCTTGGGTGTTGAGATTGCTACAAATCTTTTAACAAAAAGTAAAAATATAAATAAATAAAAACTATGTAAAGACTGAGAAGCATGCATATAGAGATCTTAATCAGATGCCTTGCACAGGCTTTTGTCTATCTTGTCCATTAATTTGTCCCAAGAATTTAGAACAGCACCTAGCACCCAGTACATGCTGAATATACATTGATTTATACAATGAGAGAAAGAATGCCAGATTTACAGATTGAGACCCAGAACCTAACCACATTAATTCATTCATTTATTCAGTGAAGACCTACGTATATACATCCCTACTAGTGCCAGCCTTTGTGCTGCACAGGGATGAGAGGCTGGGTCATGGATTTATTGAGCACTAGCTGTGTTCCTCTAATAACCAAGTATTATATAATATATAAGAACTGTTATTGTTGAAAATGGAGCGGATATCTATCCCAGCCAGCAGAGGGCGCCATTGCCCCAGAATCCTTCCTCTCAGTGGCCCAATGGCCTAAATTGTGCTGATCTGAACAAGATTCTGACCCTTAAGGAGCCTTAGGCTAATGATGCCAGCTTTTCAGGGTGGCAGGAGTCTTCACTGAGGCCAAGTCTGGAAAATGCGCAACCATGAGATTCCACCTCAGGGCCTTTGCACTTGCTATTGCCTTTGTCTGCCATACTTTCTGATTTTCCCATGGCTTTTTTTTGTCAGTTGCTCCTGACTCCCCCAGTCTTAATAATGTTGCACCTCTATCACTCTGTATCATGTCGCTTATAACTTATATTGTACTTTTAAAGCCTCCACACAGGGGATCCCTGGGTGGCGCAGCGGTTTGGCGCCTGCCTTTGGCCCAGGGCACGATCCTGGAGACCCGGGATCGAATCCCACATCAGGCTCCCGGTGCATGGAGCCTGCTTCTCCCTCTGCCTGTGTCTCTGCCTCTCTCTCTCTCTCTCTGTGACTATCATAAATAAATTTAAAAAATTTTTTTTTTAAAATAAAAATAAAGCCTCCACACAGGGATGCCTAGGTGGCTCAGCGGCTGAGCCTCTGCCTTGGGCTCAGGGTGTGATACTGGAATCCCAGGATCCAGTCCTACATCAGGTTCCTTGCAGGAAACCTGCTTCTCCCTCTGCCTGTGTCTCTGCCTCTCTTCCTCTATCTGCCATGAATAAATATATAAAATATTTTTCTATTTTTTTAAGATTTTATTTATTTATTCATGACAGACAGAGAGAGACAGAGGCAGAGACACAGGCAGAGGGAGAATCAGGCTCTATGCAGGGAGCCCGATGTGGGACTCGATCCTGGGCTCTAGGATCACACCCTGGGCTAAGGCAGGTGCTAAACCACTGAGCCACACAGGCATCCCAATAAAACCTTGAAAAAAAAAAAAAGCCTCTATACGTTGACAATGCCCAAATTTTAATCCAGCATAGTCCTCTCATTGAACTCCTCTTTACAGATGCCTCCTTGACATCTCCACTAGCTGTCTGTAGGCACTCAAACTCTAGATGCAACGCTCCTTACTGTCCCCCCCAAGCTTACCTATCTCCTTCCACCCTTCCAGGAACTCAGACCAGAAAACCAGAAACTTACGGGTGGTCCTTGACCTCTGCCTTCCTCCCTACATCTGATATATCAGTAATTTCCAGCTGCTTATTATTAACACACTTCTTTCCATTCTTGTATAAGCCCACCTTGGTCACGGTATCTTTTAATATACTATGGCATTTTACATTAATTTTAATTAACATTTTATGTAAAATTGCTGCAACACATCTGCTATAAATTATATTGCTCTGTAGTTTTCCTTTCTTGTACTGTCTTCATCTGAGTTTGGTGTCCAAATATCTATTTCCTGGAAGATATTGTGCAAAATTGGAATGATCTCTTTCTGGAATATTTTATTAACCCACTTGTATACCCATCTGGTTATGTTGTTTTCCTTGAAGAAATATTTGTAGTTACTGATTTAAGGTGGTGTGTGTGTGTGTTTAATTTTTAAAATACACTCTACAGGGTAGCCCCAGTGGCTCACCGGTTTAGCACTGCCTTCAGCCCAGGGTGTGATCCTGGAGACCTGGGATCGAGTTCTGCATCAGACTCCCTGCATGGGGCCTGGTTCTCCCTCTGCCTGTGCCTCTGCCTCTCTCTTTCTCTGTATCTCTCATGAATACATCAATAAAATCTAATAATAAAAAATAATAATAATAAATAAATAAAATACACTCTACACTGAACATGGGAATCCATCCAACTCAGGACTGGTAAGAGTGACCAAGGGTCCCATGCTCTACAGACTGAGTCAGCCCTGAGCGTCACCCTGGTTCTTGAAAGATAGTCTCAGGGCGCCTGGGTGGCACATTCTGTTAAGCGTTGGACTCTTGATCTCAGGTCAAGTCTTGATCTCAGGAAGGTGAGGTCCAGCCCCATATTGGGCTCCATTTCCAGCATCAAGCCTGCTTAAAAAAAAAAGAAAGAAAAAGAAAAAAAGTTGACAGTTATTTCTCTTAGCCCACTGAACATATTCGGCTCGTGGCTTCCACGGTCACTGTTAAGTAGGATCTTGTAACATTGTCACTGTTAAGTAGGCGGCGGGAATGTGGGGAGCCAGGCCACCTCGCCCTCTGCTTCTGCAGGAGCTCCCGGGCGGGTGGTGAGGACCAGATGCTGTTTGCACGGATGCTGTGGCTGCTGCGGCGGCCCCCCGAGCAGAGTACCGGCCGGAAAGAAGCTACTGGAGGTGAGGGCGACAAAGGACGTGGCCTGGCCGCAGCAGGCACAAGAGACCCAGCCATCGCGGGCTGCAGGCTCTGAGCTGGGCGGGGCGTAGCAAATAAGCAATCCCCTGTGCCCATTCGTCCGCGGTCTGGTCCAGGGCTTTCATTCATGACCCTGGAGAGGCAGAGGGCTCGAGGTTGCAGGTGTTGGACTAGGAAGAGGGACAGGCGGAGGCCACCCTGGATGGACACTTTGAAACTGACCCTCCCTAGCAGGTGGCTGCCTCCTCGTCCAAACCGCTGGACTCACCCCACTTCCTTACATTCTTTTAATCCCAGACTCTGCTCTAGTACCCTTGCTGCTTCTTAGCCCCAGTACTAAATTTAAAAGTATGTTTAAAATTCTAAGGGGAGGCGGGGAAGGATCAGGGTCTCAATCAAAATGCTATTTCTTGGGACACCTCTGTGGCTCAGGTCATGATCCCAGGGTCCTGGGATGGAACCCCACATCCTGCTTCCTGCTCAGTGAGGGGTGGGGCTTTCTTCTCCTTTGGCTGCTTCCCATGCTTATGCTCTCTCTGTCAAATAAATAAGTAAATAATATATTTTAAAAATGCTATTTCTTAAAAAAATGCTATTTCTTGTGATCTCTTCTTTCTGGTTTCCGCTAAAAATTATTATTTTTTAAAAAGATTTTATTTATTTATTCATGATAGAGAAAGAGAGGCAGAGACACAGGCAGAGGGAGAAGCAGGCTTCATGCTGAGAGCCCGACGTGGGACTCGATCCCGGGACTCCAGGATCGCGCCCTGGGCCAAAGGCAGACGCTAAACTGCTGAGCCACCCAGGGATCCCCTAAAAATCATTATTTTTTATTTGCCATTTTGCAATTTTATACGATGTGTCTCAGTGTGGATTTCTTGTCATTTATCCTATTTGAGATTCCTTCAAATTCTTGAATCTGGTGATCAGAGCCTCTCCATGATTTTGGAAATACTCAGTTATTCTCTCTTTGAAGAGCTGCACTTGCCTCAAACAGCCTAGTGACAAGAAATGCTGAGGTGTTGCCCCTCCTGAGACAATAATCACACACACACACACACACACACACACACACACACTGGGGACTCAGGATGAACAAACCTTATGTGCCTGGTTGCACCAGTCTGGAGTGGAGTTTCCATGTCACTGAGCTGGTGGAAGGAAGGAAGGTAAAAGATAATAAACACCAGAAACACTCATTATCCCACTGAATTTTCTCATAGATTTTCTTGAATACTTTCTTCCTCATTCCTAAGTGCCCTTAGGACCACTTCCAGAGACATTACATGGTTGTTATTTTAATGCTTTTCAGGGACACCTGGGTGGCTCAGTGGTTGAGCATCTGCCTTCAGCTCAGGGCGTGATCCTGGGGTCCTAGGATCGAGCCTGTTTCTCCCTTTGTCTATGTCTCTGCCTCTCTGTGTGTGTGTCTCTCATGAATAAACAAATAAAATCTTTAAAAAAAATACCTTTCACCAGTTTCACTGGGGAGGGGCTCTGCAAAGATCCTCGTGTTGGCATGCAGAAAGACGATGCCTTTTAATGTTTTTTGATGTTTGTATTTCTTTTTGAAAAAAAGATTTTATTTATTTACCTGACAGAGAGATAGCAAGAGAGCACAAGCAGGGGGAGCAGCAGAGGGAGAGGGAGAAGCAGACTCCCTGCTGAGCAGGCAGCCCGACAAGGGGCTCTATCCCAAGGTCCTGGGATAGAGCCAGAGCCGTGACCCGAGCCAAAGGCAGATGCTCAACCAACTGAGCTACCCAGGTGCCCCTGATGTTTGTTTTTCCCATTCAAACATTAGATACATTTGAGGGCCGCCTAGCTGGCTCAGTAGAGCGTATAACTTTTGATCTCCATGTTGTGAGTTCAAGCCCCCACACTGGGCACTGGGTGCAGAGATTATAAATCTTTTTTTTCCCAAAGATTTTATTTTTTTATTTTTTTATTTTTTTTAGATTTTATTTACTTATTCATGAGAGACACAAAGACATAGGCAGAGGGAGAAGCAAAGACATAGGCAGAGGGAGAAGCAGGCCCCATGCAGGGAGCCCAACGTGGGACTCGATCCTGGGTCTCTAGGATCACACCCTGGGCTGAAGGCGGTGCTAAACTGCTGAGCCATCCAAGCTGCCCAAGATTACAAATCTTAATTGAAATTTATACGTTTATTAAATCATTATGCTGTACACTTAAAACTAATACCCTGGCTACTTGGCTGGCTCAGTTGGTAGAGTGTGCAACTCTTTTCTTTTAAGATTTATTTATTTATTTATTTATTTATTTATTTATTTATTTATTTATTTATTTTAGAGAGAGACACACAGAGCACAAGCAGGAGGGGCAGAGGGAGAGGGACAATCTCAAGAAGAGTCTGCACTGAGTGCAGAGCCCACTCCAGGCTGGATCCCATGACCCTGAGATCAGGGCCTGAGCCAAAACCAACAGTCAGACGCTTTACCAACTGTGCCACCCAGGCACCCTGGTGTGCAACTCTTGATCTCAGGGTCTTGAGTGTGAGCCCCATGTTGACGTACAGATTTCTTCAAATAAATAAACAAATAAAGGAGTAAATAAAAGTAATACAATGTTATATGTCAAGTGTATCTCAATAAAACTGGGGAGGAAATCTCTTAGCAAATATGAAAAAAAGGCAAAAATGGTAAATTTTATTTATTTTTCTACAGTAAAAATATATATAAAGAAATGAAAACATGTACACAAAAATACATCAAATACAACGAAAATTTTGAAAGCAGAGGAGTGTAATAAGCTTTACTTAGGATTCAGTTTTATTAAATAACCTTATTTAAGGTTTTTTTTAAGATTTTTATTTATTCATAGACACAGAGAGAAGGGGGCAGAGACACAGACAGAGGGAGAAGCAGGCTCCATGCAGGGAGCCCGATGTGGGACTCCATCCCCGGCCTCCAGGATCACACTCAGGCTGCAAGTGGCGCCAAACCGCTGCACCACCGGGGCTGCCCTAATTTAAGGTTTTATTTATTTTATTTTTTTATATTTTATTTATTTATTCATGAGAGAGAGAGAGGCAGAGGGAGAAGCAGGCTCCATGCACGGAGCCCGACATGGGACTCGATTCTGCGTCTCCAGGATCACGCCCTGGGCCGAAATCAGCGCTAAACCACTGAGCCACCCTGGCTGCCCTAAGGTTTTATTTATTAATTTTTGTTTATTTATGATAGTCACAGAGAGAGAGAGAGAGAGGCAGAGACATAGGCAGAGGGAGAAGCAGGCTCCATGCACCTGGAGCCCGATGTGGGATTCGATCCCGGGTCTCCAGGATCGCGCCCTGGGCCAAAGGCAGGCGCCAAACCGCTGCACCACCCAGGGATCCCTGCCCTAAGGTTTTATTTTTTATTTATTTATTTTTTTTAATTTTTATTTATTTATGATAGTCACAGAGAGAGAGAGAGGCAGAGACACAGGCAGAGGGAGAAGCAGGCTCCATGCACCGGGAGCCCGACGTGGGATTTGATCCCGGGTCTCCAGGATCGCGCCCTGGGCCAAAGGCAGGCGCCAAACCGCTGCGCCACCCAGGGATCCCTGCCCTAAGGTTTTAAACAGATAATATATGGGGCACCTGGCTGGCTCAGTTGCAAGAACATACAACTATTCATCTCAGGGTCGTGGGTTCAAGCCACACATTGGGTATAGAGATTACTTTTAAAAATAATTAATAACCAAATAAAATAAAATAGATAATACAGGGATCCCTGGGTGGCGCAGTGGTTTGGCGCCTGCCTTTGGCCCAGGGCGCGATCCTGGAGACCTGGGATCGAATCCCATGTCGGGCTCCAGGTGCATGGAGCCTGCTTCTCCCTGTGTCTCTGCCTCTCTCTCTCCCTCTATATGACTATCATAAATAAATTTAAAAAAATAAAATAAATAAAATAGATAATACATAACCACATGGCTTTTTAAAAATGTAGATAAGCGACGCTTGGATGGCTCAGTGGTTGAGCGTCTACTTTCAGCTTAGGGTGTGATCCCAGGGTCCTGGGGTGGAGTCCCACATCGGGCTCCCTGCAGGGAACCTGTTTCTCCTTCTGCCTGTGTCTCTGCCTCTCTCTGTGTCTCTCATGAATAAACAAATAAATCTTTTTTAAAATGTGGATAAAATCTATACTGTGAATTATCTTTCCCACTTGTGTGTTCCCCGCCAAAACAATGCTCACCCTTTATTTTTTTAAATTCTCACCCTTTGATATTAAGTAATGTTTAGTATTTATTCATTCTTGTCTACACTCACAGATACTTGTCAGCATATATTAGCAAATGTATATTTTCTTCCTGTTGATGTTGTTTTTGATTATTTAGGTATGGGTTTTTTTTTCATCTTCTACAACCTTTAATACTTTTTATAAATAGAGCCTTTTTTAAAAGATTTTATTTATTTGGGGATCAAATTGATTTGGTGGCTCAGCGGTTTGGTGCCTGCCTTCAGCCTGGGGCATGATCCTGGAGTCCCAGGATCGAGTCCAGCATCGGGCTCCCTGCATGGAGCCTGCTTCTCCCTCTGCCTGTGTCTCTGCCTTAAAAAAATATATATGTTATTCATTTATTCGAGAGAAAGTGAGAGAAAGAGCACAGCAGGGACACAGGCAGAGGGAGAGGGAGAAGCAGACCCCCATTGAGCAGGGAGCTGGAAGTGGGGCTCAATCCCAGGACCCTGGGACTAAGGCCTGAGCAGAAGGCAGATGATTAACAAAATGAGCCACCCAGGGACCCCTAAATGGCGTCTTTGAACTACCATTTCCCACTAGTCATGGATCACCAACTCATGGAATTGCCCCCCAAAACATTCCCAACATTATAATTTACTCCAAATGTAAGTTTCATAATATTTATTTTATAATTCAATTGCAAAAAGGAGGCATGAGATAAACTGTCAGTTGTCCCGCAGTGCCTATTCCATCTAGTCTAATAAAATCATTATAGGGGCGCCTGGGTGGCTCAATAGGTTAAGCGTCTGCCTTCGGCTCAGGACATGATCCCAGGAGGGCTCCTGGGATTGAGCCCTGCTTTGGGCTCTCTCCTTTGTGGGAAGCCTGCTTCTCCTTCTCTCACTGCCTGCTGCTCACCCTGCTTGTGTTCTCTCTCTGTCAAATAAATAAAGTCTTTAAAACATTGTTAAAAAAAATAAAAGATTGTTATATCACCTAGTCCCTGTGATTTACTTTATCTTTCTGAGATTATGTGTCTAAGACTTATTAGTGCTGAGACACTAATCAGGGGTCGAGTCCTGCATGGGGCTCCTTGCATGGAGCCTGCTTCTCCCTCTGCCTATGTCTCTGCCTCTCTCTGTGTGTCTCTCATGCATATAAATAAATAAAAGTCTTAAAAGAGATAAAGACTTATTTGTGTTGTATGTAGTTACGGTCCATTCTTTTTTTCCTGCAAATCAACGTAGCCTCACATATTGGTATAAATATACCACAGTGTACTTATCCATTCTCCAGTCAATGAACTTGCAAACTTTTCAGGGTTTTTACTTGTTTGTTTGTGCTATTATAAACAGTACTGCTGTGAGCATCTGTTTACACATCTCCTTGTATTCTTGTGCAAGAATCCTAGAAATGGACTTACAAGACCCTAGACCAGATGGATATATTCAATTTTACTAGGCAGTACCAACTTTTTCCAGGTGATTACAGCAATTGAGACCCACAACAGCCATATAAGTTAGCTTGCATGTGTCAGACGCTTAACCAGCTGTGCCACCCAGGAGCCCGGTGTGCAACTCTTGATCTCAGGGTCCTGAGTTTGAGCCCCACATTGGCGTAGAGATTACATTTTTATTTTTTTTTTTAATTTTTTAAAATTTTTTTAAAAAATTTTTAAATTTATGATAGTCAGAGAGAGAGAGAGAGAGGCAGAGACAGGCAGAGGGAGAAGCAGGCTCCATGCACCGGGAGCCCGACTCGGGATTTGATCCCGGGTCTCCAGGATCGTGCCCTGGGCCAAAGGCAGGTGCCAAACCGCTGCACCACCCAGGGATCCCAAGATTACATTTTTTAAAAATAAACAATTTATTTGAGAGAGAGTGAGAGAGCATGAGCGGAGGTGGGGGGAGGGCAGTATGAGAGGGAGAAGCAGACTCCCCGCTGAGCCAGACTCAGAGTTTAATCCCAGGAATCCAGGACCATGACTGGAGCCAAAGGCAGGTGCTTAACCGACAGAGCCAGGTGCCCCTAGAGATTACTTTGAGCATCAGACAAATAAGGAATCTCTGGGACTTCTTTCATTTTCAGAACTCTTCAACTCTGTCAACCAGGTGTATATGAAATGGTGTTTCATTGGGGTTTTAGTCTGCATGTCTGTGATTGTTACTAAGGTTCGACATTTTTCCAGATGTTCGAGTCATTTAGTGACATCTTTCACTACTCAGTTTAGGGAATTTGGTGATAGAATTCAACATGGTTGAGCTGTTGAGCATTTCCTTTTTTTATTTATTTTTTACTTAAAAAAAAGATTTTATTGATTTATTCATGAGAGACACACAGAGAGAGGCAGAGATATAAGCAGAGGGAGAAGCCCCCTCTCCACCAGGAGCCAGATGGAGGACTCGATCCCAGGACCCCAGGATCACAACCTGAGCCAAAAGCAAATGCTCAACCAATGAGTCACCCAGGTGGCCCTGAACATTTCCTTTTCTAAATGTAGTGCTTTGAATAAAATGTTATAATATGGGCAGCCCCGGGGGCTCAGCGGTTTAGTGCCGCCTTCAGCCCAGGGCCTGATCCTGGAGACCAGGGATCGAGTCCCACGTTGGGCTCCCTGCATGGAGCCTGCTTCTCCCTCTGCCTGTCTCTGCCTCTCTCTCTCTCTCTCTCTGTCATGAATAAACAAATAAAATCTTAAAAAAATGTTATATATATAATATTATATATATATATAATAGATATATTCTTTTTTTCTTAAACTCTACCCCCAATGTGGGGCTCGAACTAACTACCCCAACATCAAGAGTTGCATGCTCTACTCCCTCTATGTTTTTTGCAAGACATAATACTAGGCTAGCAATCCTCTTGATTTATTATTGTTGTTGTTGTCATTATTGCTCGTTTGTGTTTTACAGATGCGAGTGCTCAGACCTTGACTATGTACTTCTGCGGCGGTGCAGCTGCTCCTCCCGCTGCTGCTTCTTGGTCTTCAGGCTTTCCCCGTGCTTCTTGGGTCGGCGGCGCATGGCATCTTCTTGGGACACAGATCCAGGGGTTTGTATTTCTTACCCCTGTAGAATTCCCCAAGGTTCTCTTTCTGAGTCCGGTTAATGACGGTAAGAAAGAACACAGGCAAAGAACGTTTGTTAACAACTCAGATCTTGGAGAGCTTGGAAGCAGAGCTGCCTGTCACTTGGCACCACAGCTGGGACAGCTCCACCATCAGGTCTTTCTTTTTTTTTTTTTTTTCAGGTCTTTCTTAAAGCTGTATAAGCAGCTCTTCCTTCTTGCTGCAAAGGTGGCGAGCCTTAATCTTGGCCATGTCTGCACAATCCCCTGCAACTACCGCTGCCAAGGGAACAAGACATCCTCTTGATTTTTTTTTTTAATTTATGATAGTCACAGAGAGAGAGAGAGAGAGACAGAGACACAGGCAGAGGGAGAAGCAGGCTCCATGCACTGGGAGCCCGACGTGGGATTTGATCCCGGGTCTCCAGGATCGCGCCCTGGGCCAAAGGCAGGCGCCAAACCGCTGCGCCACCCAGGGATCCCTCCTCTTGATTTTTTAAAATGTGTTTCGTTGGGATGCCTGGGTGGCTCAGGGGTTGAGCGTCTGCCTTTGGCTCAGAGTGTGATCCTGGGTCTGGGGGTCGAGTTCCACATCGGGCTTCCTGCATGGAGTCTGCTTCTCCCTCTGCCCATGTCTCTGCCTCTTTCTCTCTGATGAATAAATACAATCTTTTAAAAATGTGTTTTGTTGTTTGTTTAGTTTCCTCAAATAATAGTATGATGATGATGAAGAACCAACCCTGCCAACACTATTGGAGCAGGCGCCCGTGTGTGCCAGTTGTCTGGTAAGCCCTAGTGTCATCACTTCTCACAGTACAGGGGGGTGGATACCATTATCATTCCCATTTTATGAAGAAACTGGAGCACAGACATTTACCGACTTGCTCATGGTCACATTGCTAGTAATCAAGGAACAGGAATTGAAATCTAGTCCTGTCTGAGCTCTGTGAAGCCACCCTCCCATACAGCTTCTTTTCCTGAAGGAGAAGGCAGCATTAGGGATTGCAACATAGAGCAGGGGTTAAAAGGTTACAAACAGAGGAATCTGGGAGTGGGGGAGGGGGATTCAGAAGCCAGGTGACTTTGGTCAGGTGATGCTACTCTCGGTATCACTTTCTTAATCTTTAATTTGGGGCAGAGGATCATTATGATGGTGTACAGGGCCTGGTACATTTTAAGTGCTCAAATACACACATGAAGATTGATGTAATAAACATTATGAAGTGTCCACTCTGTGCAAGTCTCTGTTCTCACTGCTGGCAACACAGCAGTAAACAAGGAGACCAAAATCCATGCCCTGGATGAGCAAACAAGAAAAATAAGTTAAACATACCATAACTCAAGTGATGATGAGTGCTAGGGAATAAATAGGGCAGGGCAGAGGAGAAAGAGTTGGGAAGTGAGTATTATTTTTTATGTCATCTGTACACCCAACATGGGGCTCGAACTCATGAACCCAAGATCAAAAATTGCATGCTCTACCAGCTGAATCAGCCAGGTGCCCCTGAAAGGTGACTATTTTAAGTAGGCTGGTCAGGACCACAATTGCCGAGAAGGTGAGATGTGATTTAAGGCCTGAAGGAGATCTGGAAGGAGCCATATTGAGATCTCAGAGAGAGGGGCACCTGGCTGGTTCAGTTGATGGACCGTGTGACTCTTTATCTCTGGATTGTGAGTTCGAGCCCCACATTGGGTATAATTACTAGAAGAAGAAGAAAGAAGAAAGAAGGAAGAAGAAGAAGAAGAAGGAGGAGGAGGAGGAGGAGGAAGAGAAGGAGAAAGGAGGAGGAGGAGAAAGGAGGAAGAGAAAGGAGGAGGAGGGATCCCTGGGTGGCGCAGCGGTTTGGCGCCTGCCTTTGGCCCAGGGCGCGATCCTGGAGACCCGGGATCGAATCCCACATCGGGTTCCCAGTGCATGGAGCCTGCTTCTCCCTCTGCCTGTGTCTCTGCCTCTCTCTCTCTCTCTGTGACTATCATAAATAAAATAAAAAAAAATTAAAAAAAAAAAAGAGAAAGGAGGAGGAGGAGAAAGGAGGAGGGGGAGAAGAGGAGGGGGAGAAAGGAGGAGGGGGAGGAAGAATAAGAAGAAAAGGAAGGAAAGGAAGGAAAGGAAGGAAGGAAGGAAGAAAAAGAAAGAAAGAAAAGAAGAGAAAAGAAAAGAAAAGAAAAAAGCTAGCTCTCGGAGAGGGCATTTCAGGCAGTGGATACAGTGAGAGTAAAAGCCCTGAGGCGGGAATGTGTCTGGATTGTTCGCAGTGCAGCGGGGTGGTCAGTGTGGCTGGAGGGAGTGAGGGAAGGAAGGGAAGATGAGCGTGAGAAGGTCACAGCGCCAGTTTCTGCAAAGCCTCTGGTTTGCAATGAGGACTTTCCTCTGAGCGTCTAGATGGGATGGTGGGGTTTCTTAGCAGAGCGTGAAGCCAGCTTTGTTACCAAGAGGTAAACTGGGGTGTGGAGGTGGGGTGCAGCTGAGATTCACTGACATCTGCTTTAGGGGTTTCAGTGCTCCTCAGCAGAAAGGGCTGGGGGCGCCAGGATGCCGCCACTATTCGAGAGGCGCTGGGACAGCGGCTTCAGGACGCTGGACAGCGCCATGCCCGTTGTCAGGAGAGCAGGGACGCGGCGGCTCTGGGGGCGGAGCCTTGGGAAAACGTCCCTTCCCAAGCGGTTGGCTGGGAGCTCCAGGCGGGAAACACCTATGGGGCGCGACCGTAGGCGGAGCCCGAAACAGCGCCCAATTGCAAGTTTGCTGACGGCATAAGGGCGTGGGATCTCGAGGCGGGGACTGCTGCGAGCGAGGCATGTAGAATACTGGTTTCAAACCGATTCTTGATTGGGCATAAAAGGGGCAGGCGGTGTGTACCCCGCGGACTTACGGGTACACGGGACGTGGTTTAGTAAGGGAGGTGTCGGCAAAGGCGGGACCTGGGGCGGCATTTGCGCCCCTCGCGCGGAGGTCTGCGCATGGCTTCCAGACGTGGCTGGAGGGGGTTCTCAGTAGGTCTCCCAACCTGCCCTTCTCTGGGAACACCAGTCGCCTGGGGAAGTCCCCAAACTTCTAGGGGCTAGGTGGTTGGCCTTAAGGTGGTACTGAGGGCAGCCCCGGTGGCTCAGCGGTTTAGTGCTGTCTTTAGCCCAGGGCGTGGACCTGGAGACCCAGGATCGAGTCCCATGTCGGGCTCCCTGCATGGAGCTTGCTTCTCCCTCAGCGTGTTTCTGCCTCTCTCTTATGAATAAATTAAAAAAGAAGATGGTACTGAGATCCCGGAACCCATAAGGGCAGGAATCGGATTTCTGAGCAAGGACTGGGGAATCCACAACCTCTGGAAGAGGAGCTGGGGATTTTGAATAGCTCTGATGTTGAAATAGGGTACTTGGAGCCCAGTGTGGGTGGTTGTTCCAGGAGGCTGGAGAGTAGGTGTTTTCTTGTTTCTCCAGCCAGGGATGGGGGCTATCCTTTCCTGAGTGCTAAGGAGACTGAGCTTCTTGGGAACCACTGGGAAAGGCACGGGCCCAGGACTTGCTACCTCCAGAGAATGACTTCCATGGTGTCTTAGACTTTTCTGCTTGTCTCATTACAGAGCAGAGTGCCTGCGAGTAGGGGCCCTCTAGGTGTTACCCCTTTCAGGTCTGGGAGAGATTTCCTACCTAGTCCAATGGACTCTATGGTCTAAATCACTCTATATCTCAGTTCAGATGTTCCAAACTTGAGCCTTCTGAACCTTGCCTGCATCCTAATCTCTCTCACACACCTATTCTCTGCTCAACAGCAAAAAGGGCTGTTCTCAGAGGCACGACTGAACCTAGGTTCTCCACCCCCTCAGAATCCCTCCATGGCTCCCCACTGCCCTCAGGATAAAGGTTAGAACTGTCTAGGCCCTGCAGTGGTTCGCCTCTGCTGATATCCAACCATACTTCTCACCTTGCAACCAGAATGCTTCACCCACCTGACTTCAGCTCTCAAGTCAATGCCCAACACACAGCTCAACTTTTGTGCATGCTGCTCCTCTACATGGCATAACCTGTGCTCACCCTCCCTTCATACACCTTCTGATTTAACGGTTTTGTCTCTTGTAACAGACAGTCTTCCTTCCCTACCAGCTGGACCAGGGCCCTCTTGGTACCTGGAAGCTCCATGAGAAGACCCAGCTTCACATTCCCAGCCCACTGTATGGGATTGATACATAAGCAACACCCAATAAATACATGTGGAGTGAATGAAACAATGAACACATGAAGTTTCCATTTATTCTGGGATGAGTTAGAATGAGCATTCAGGCCAAGAAGGCTTGCTGGTGTGTGGCCCATAATTGTGTCCAGAAGTCTCTGGATAGGCTTGCAAAGGGCAGCGTGGGGCTCACACCCGCAGACTGAATCCTAAGGCTGAGCCCAGCGGCAAAAAGCCAGACCTGGGGGACCAGGTCAGTACTGAAGGGTGGGACGGGCCTTGCCAACTGCACAAGAATGATCAGTGGCCAGAGGGACAGTGCACATTCCCTTGCCAGAGTGGAAGCAACTGGGCATCGACTTCCAGGTCAGACTGGATCCCAGCCCATCGGGACAACCAGGACCCTAGTGATTCTGCTCAATGGACAAAGGTGGAAATCTTGTATCTGTGTCCCATTATTACTGTTTAGAGCACCCCCCTTTGGTCCTCGGTCTTAACCACCCCACACCTTCCCGTGGGATCAGCTGAAATTCCCTGCAAGGCTCTTCCCATCATCTCAGCCCACCATGCATGTGTCCAGGTGTTCCCTCAGTCATGAGGTCTTTCCCCCTTCCTCCCTCCAAAGGCATCCTGAGCCCTCTGGGATAGTGTCCAGTCCTGGGTCACTGACCCTCGTGCGCCTATCCACCAAGTAAGTACCCTACCCTAATCCACTTGCTGAGCATGTGGGCCACTGGCTCTTCCTGCTGACATTCCTGGCAAGCTCTGCTGGTGACTGAATGACACAGGACACCCTCCTCTGGCAGCATATGGGCTGAGGCATCCCTCTGTTGCCCACTGTGTCCCTGGCCAAGGAGGACCTGGAGAAGCATCTCAGCGAGAACTTCCTCCAAGCTGGCTTCCTGAGCTTGGAGGGCAACAGGCCTGGAGAGACCTTGGTCAGCTCTGAATGAATGACATGCCAGCACCCAGGTCTTCTTCATGCTTATGGTGGCGGCCACAATCTGAACCCAGTTGCCTGGAATGGCAGGTCCTGAGGGCTGAGATACTGTCACTGGCCAAATGCATAACACTGCCATTAGCACCAACGAAGTCCTCAAGCAGTAAGGGTGCCGAGGGATGTGTGCTCATGAGCTGTTGCCTTGGGACAGGTACCCGCCATGGTGATCCTGGCAGTGGTCAACAAACTCCCAGGGCTGTGCCACCAGCATGGGATAAAGCCTTCACTCAACCCTTTCAGTGAGCTGAATTGTGCTCCTGCAAAAATGTACATCCAAGTCTTAACTGCCGACACACCCATGAATGTGAAGGATGTTGGGATGCACTCTCCCTGGATTAGCGTGGAGCTGAAATCCAATGACTTGGTTCCTTAGAAGAAAGGAGTAGATCTGAGACACAGGCTCACGGGGAGGTCACATGAAGGAGGTGGCTCCTAGAGTGATGCTGTCACGAGGCTCAAGTTACCAGAAGCTGGAAGAAACAAGGAAAGATCCTCCTTCTCAGATACTGCTCTGTTCTTGGCAATGAATGTCAATCAGATCAACAAAGCTTGTCTTGGCTTTGGGAGCGCTCAGGCCAGGTTCAAGGATTCAGACAGGCATCCACATGAGACAAGCAACCCAAACAAACCCTTTTTCACAAGAGGAACATGGCACCAAGTCATTCATAACTCCCTGAGGCCTCCACATCAAGATGGCCTGGGAGTTCTCCACTGCCTTCCTCAAGATTCCTGCCCTTGTGAAGGTCTACATTCAGAAAACTTCAATGTGGTGGCAGTCACTGCTTCAGAAATGGACAGTGAGAGACCTGTGCTGAGCAGACAAGCCCATGGTTTGAAGGTGTTTGGCAGGCAGGGCGGGGTGTTCTTCCTCATGGGTTTCTTCTGAGTGGTACAGGCTTCATCTGTATGTAGCCTGTGTCTTCTCATTTCAATATAAGGTCCTAATGATCTCGAGGGGCTCTTTGTCCCAGCCCCCTGAAGTGTCTAGAAGAGATGATGGGTCATGGACAAGTCACATCCCGTCACATCCCATCACATCTGGGTTGGGACCCATCCCTCGGATCTGTCTCTTGTCCCGAGTGCACGCACACACACACACTCAAGGGACCCCAGTGCACTGCAGGCCAACCTAAATGTTCACACCATGGACTTCTCAGATGGGCATCACATTATCCCTCCTCCCTCTCCCCAGGCTGGACCACCTGGTTCTTCCTCTGCTCCAACAGAAGGCAAAATTCTTCCAATGTTTTCTTTTGTTTAGTGCAGAACACCTTTCTTTCGTCTCTCCAAGGCAAAGCTTTGTCCTTTGAAGGCACACTGGATTTTCTGCCTCAGCTGAAGAGTTCTGAGTCAAGAATGATCATCTTCCAAAGGCTATGGTTAACGAAGCCAGGAGGCCAAGGGACTTCCCAGGGTTCAGGATGCAAACAGTGCCTGGTCTGAGAGATGGTAGAGAGACGGCAAGAGGAGAAGGGTCCCTGCAGAGGTGTAGCCCCACGCCTCACCCGAGGCTCTTCCCAGACAGAGCTGAAGCCTGGGCAAAGGCAGTCAGAGCTGCTACCTCTGCCCATCCCCAGGGCAGGGCCAGAGCTGAAAATCACTGTTCTCAGGGCAGGTTCCTCCACCTCCACATAGCTGACACTCAAGCATAGAATGGTCGGGTAGTATCTTTGGCCTCTGCCCAGTAGGTGGCAATGTCCCCCAAACAGGCAGCGTAACTGCCTGGTTTTGAGAAGCACTGCTCCAGGGAAACCTGCTAGAATGGGGCAGGTCTGGGCTATGAGAAAGAACCCCAACTGCGCACTCTGAGCCCCTGGGCAGGGGTGGCAACAGGGACGAAGGCTGCAGCTGTTGGGAACACAAAACCACGCCATTCTGATATAGAAGGTTCTATGGCTGGGTTTCTCAGATCTTGGGGTGCTTTAGCCAGATTCAATCAGCCCCTTTCGAGTCAGGTTACACGTACTAAACCTAGGACATTTTACTTCATGGAAACAAGAAACTGCACTTAAAACTACACCAGAATTCAAGGAGCAGAAAAGCAAGCATGCTGAAATGTGTGAGCAAGTCCCCAAACACCAGCGTGGGCCACTTGTATGCCACTGTGCAGACCCCAAGAGCCCCTGGGACACCAGGAATACGAGATCCCATGTAACTGGGGTGCTGGCCCCAGCCAAACTTGGAATAAAGGCATCTAGAGGCCTGGAGCCAGACGCTTTGGTGAGAGGGGACTGCCCTGCCACCCCCACCCTGCATTCCCGTGCTGGGAACAGTGGAGGAACCTGCCCATCACACTGCTGGTGGGTCAGACACCCAAGCCTACCACGGGCACAGAGTTTTCTTTTTCTTTATTTGTCTACATTCAGCTTAACTCAGATGTACTGCCTGAATGATCCAGACATACAAAAAAAACCCACTCTTTCCCACTGGTTTTTAAAATAAAATCTTCACTTATAAAACTGAAACACTAAAGCATTAAAATACAGAAAGCTCGTTTAACTCACTTCACAAAAGCATTAACAGATGATGTATCCCTTCTGTAGCTATTTAAAGACAAACTGAGTTAACACTAACACCAATTGTAAATAGACAGAGGGATACGTAACTGCAAGAACTCAAAAAACTCTACTCGGACAAAGTTGTGATGGCAACTAACAAACCATTGAAGACATGGAAGTCCCAAACACGGCTAAATATGGGTCACAGGACGGGTCACGGGCGTGACCAGCTGCACCTCACAACACAGCAACGTGGACAAGTTGGGGCGGAAGGGGCCTGGAGGGGCCAGCTGACATGTTAACTGTGATGCATAAAACTGAATCTTACAACGAGGGGTAAGTGCAGAAGGTACAAATCTTCACCCCTCGGGGGGGGCTTTATCTATACTGGTAGTTCATGCTGTGGTCTGCGTTTCTGCCGTAGCCGCCCTGTGATGACTGGTAGGAGCTGGGAGGGCCGCTGTAATTCTGGCCGGACCCCGGGGAGTTGTAGTTTGATTGTGACGAGTAGCCTCCTGGGGAAGAGAGGGGTGGGTTAGAGGTGAGGGGCACGGGGCTTTGCCTGTAATCAGATCTCAGGACCACGGCAACACCTGAGCCATGTTGTGTGTCCACGTCATGTCCACTGGGGAGACCACAGCAGGGCAGCAGTCTGGGCACTGCCTCTGGCTCAGTGCCCTTCCTGGGTAAATGGGGTTGGTTGTCACCAACACCCTGCGAGGTAGAACCACCGGACCCTGGTTTGTAAGCGGTGAGGATCTGCCCAGTAGAGGCAGAGGCAGCAGCAGCAGCGGGAGCTGTATCTGGGGGCTGCCCAAGCACAAGGCCGAGCCTGAAGCCCCTGAACCAGAGGCCACACAGCAGGCTGTGTGGGCCTCAGTGTCATCAGCGTTTTTCCATTCAGGTGTGATCTAGCTATCATCTGGATGTCTGGCTTCTGGAAAGCTGAGATGCTGGAAGTATCCCTGAGCCCGTGTGCCCAGATCTCCCTCTTCCTATTCTCAGCCCACATGGAAGCCAGATGGCAGGTGCCACTGTAGCCCTGCCTATGCTACCCGCCAGGTGATGCCCCTCATCATCGGACCCCTCCCCCCTCCCCCGGCTGTGCCACCTGCCAATCCAGGCCCACCTTGTTTGCCTTGGTATGAGGAGCCGCCCCCAGAACCTCCGCCGTAGCCCCCGTGTGACCCTGGGTTGTAGGACGACCCGCCTGAGCCGTAGCTGTTCCCGCCGCTCCGGCCTCCACTACCACTGTAGTCTGGAGGAGAGAAGATAATGTGGTTAAGGGGCCTTGGCAAAGACACAGCTGGGGTGGTCCAGGATCCTTGAGCTGTGGGCCTGGAAGTAGCAGGCCGTAGGTTGAGACTATAAGCCTTTGCAAATCACCCTGTTCTGACTGCTTAAACCTGGAACACGCCAATTCAACCTAGAACTGCAAGGGGCCGGCTGGAGCCCTGCTAGGTCTCTGTGCCCTGGATTGGAGGGCCCAGGTGCATCCTGTCTTCCCACCTTCCCCTCCAACACAAGCTTCCCAGCAATTCAGGAGCCATACACCAGTCTCTTCTCCTCCCACCCAGCTGTTACCAACCAGGCACCCGGTGCCCCCTGGCCCACACACAGGGAGCACAGCTTCTTTAAAGTCCCTGGCCCTCCTGCTGGCCAGTGTCCCATCATAGAAAACAAGCGCACACCTACGCTTTCCTAGCTCAGCCACCAGCGCAGCCTGCTGAGTTTGTGCATGAGGTGGAGGGAGAGGCGGAGCAGAAAAGTGACTTGGGCTCTTTTGGAGGCTGAACGCAACACTGTTTCCAGAGCCCATCCCTGGAAGTTACCTCACAGTAGCTGCCCAGACTCAGAGACTCCACCCTTGTGCCCCAGCCTCAACCCACAGGCTTCCTTGGCACAGGGGCCTCCACTAGACCTGCCTTCGGAGAAAGCGACAGGAAGGGAACAGCAAGGATGCAGGCCAGGGGAACTCTGCCTCCAGGATTCTCCTAAAGCCCACCCGGGCAGCCAGCACCGCCCGGCTTCCTTCCAGTCCCTCAGCAAGAGGTCAGGGCAATGCTGAGCTTCCGCCACTCCACGGGATGCGCCGCCAGCCTGGACCCTGGCCAGGCCTCGGGGCCCTGGAAGCCAACTCACTGAATTTGCTCTCGTAGCTGTAGTCTGATCCGCCCCCGCCCCCGGGGGAGCTGTAGGAGTTTGAGTAGGAGGAGTAGTTGCCTTGTCCATGATTATAGCCCTTCTGCTTGCCCTGGGGGGGGCCGTAGTTGCTGTACTGGCCCTGGTTGTAGGACTGCTGCTGGCCTTGGTGGGACTGGTAGCCCGAGCCGTAGGAGGGCTTCTGCTGGCCCCCGTGGGGCTGCTTCTTTCCAGCGTGTTTCGGGGGCACTGGTGAGTTGTAGTTGTCGCCTTGGTAGTAGGAGCCATAGCCAGAGGAGCCACCACCGCCCCCGCCGCCGCCACCACCGGCATTCCCAGAATGCCCTCCGTTGCTGTAGAACTGACCTAAACAGGAAGGCAGCGGATCAGGCGTAGGACGGGGGAGACGGGAAGGGAAAGACAGGGAAGGTCGCAGCTGTGGGTCCTGAAGGCTGACCCACGAGCCCGCTGCCCAGGCCAGGGCAGAGGGACAGAGGCAGGAGAGGGAGGAGCAGTGGCTCCGGTCCTCAGAGCAGCCTGGTTTGGACTGGTCCAGCCTTCAGCTCCACTCACCCATCAGCTGATGACAACAATGGATCTTTGCCAAGCAGCGGCAGGACAGCGCGCCAACAGCAGCTTTTGCAGCGGATGTCAACATTACAATGAGATGAGCTCCGAGCGCGAGATGACATTCATGACTAGCTGACTGTTACCCAGATGTCCCCAACGGTGACAGGGAAAGCAAAGCCCCAGAGAAGCAGCCGGCCACCCCCACTCCCCCCTGCTGTGCTGGGAAGAGGCTCTGCAGTCATAGGCCTGGGTGACCCCAAGAGATGCTCTTTAACAAGGCCCCTCAAACTGCTGTCATCCCTGGAAGAAGAACTGGTCTGACGTGGCTCTTGAGAGTCAGTCAAACGACCTGGGGTATCTCCCTGGTGATTCTTGCAGACGTAGGACTTAGGGATTGATTCTTGGGGCAAAGGAGGCTGGCTCAAAAGTTAGGATCCGAACATCCAGGCCAGGCCTCAAGCTACAGCCTCAGTGGGCGCTCCAGAGGGCCCCTCTGTTCCCAGCACAGCTGCCAGGGGCAGGTGGACCGAGCATGGACTGCCAAGCGTGCAGGGAGGCTGCCACATCCTCAGATCCAGAGGCTGAGCATGTCACAGTGAGACCCTCCTCTGGTCCTCCTACGTGGAGATCCCATCCCACAGGACAGGTATGCCCACACCCTGCCCCCACCAGGCACTCAGGTGGGCCGATGGGGGATGGGTCAGCTAAGGTGAGGTGGGAGGAAGGGGAGGCCGGGACGCATGGGTGAACTCTCAAGCCCAGCAGAGCAATCCCCAGCGCTCAGAGGGGGCAGTGGAGCTCCTGGCTCCCTGGGCAGGGGGTGCCGGTGGGCTCACTCACTTTTGCTGGTTGGTGCTGCCAGTCTACAGACAGCCTGGAGCTACCCTGGTGTGCCCAGGGTGGGTGGGAGGGGGAGGGGACACTCCCACACGGGCCCATCCTTCCTTCCCGTATTTAGCATGAAGGGTTCCCCCGCCTTTTGGGTAGTTAATTTGGGAGTCATCGCGTCCCTCCCACCCGCTGGAGCTGCGCACCCCACACTGCTAGGTCTTGAGTTGTTGAAACAATAATTTGGATAAAACTGATCTGTGACATCAGTTTATTTTCTTCAGGCGGCCTCCTCCACCCCGCCACCCGCCCCCATCACAAAGCCAAACACCAAGAAGGACATGGTCCACAATGCGAAGAGAGCAAACATGCGAAGGCCTGGCAAGGAGGCTGGAGGACAGGAGATCCTCTGCAGACCCCCTCTCAGAACCCCGCCACCTAAGCTGCCCCACGGCCTAAACTGAGCACCTCAGCACCCCTCCTCAAGCACAGGAATGAATGAAGACGCCAAGTACTGAGGACTTGTTACTTTAACATGTATTGATTAAAAAAAAATAAAGGGAAGGAGAAGTTTTCAACGTCATTTCAGGATAACTATTTCCTGGTATAAAAAGACATTATTCTCAAACAATAACTTTCTAAAAAGAAAAAAAAATACATCATGCAAAGTTTTAAAAAGTTTCACTGAATGTTTCAAACCTCTGGGAACAAATTATATAGTAACCGTTTTGACCAGTTTTTGCCTGAAGAAGCGCAAAATCTTGCAAGTCAACACAAAGGCAGGCTTCGCCACAAAGGACTACTGACTAGAGCCCAGCCATGCTCTTTCCAAAAGGGACTGCCATCAGGAAACGGGGGTCTCTGTAAAGAACCCTACTGCTTCTGTGTGCCTCTGCGCACAGGGAGAAGTCAGAAACTCCAGCCTGCACCCTGAGGTGAGAGGGCAGAAGATTCCAGGTCTTCTGGAATCCATCAGGGCTGCATACCCAACAGCACAGGCCCGGAGAGGCCAGCTCCTCACTGGAGAATCGGGCTACGCATTAAGTCTTTCTGCTTATTTTGAAGCCCCATTAAAACAAACTCTAGAATCCCATGCATTTGCAGCTATGATTAGGACTTGCAAAATTCCACGTTCTCTCTCCCCTAAAGCCTGTCTGTTTCCCACACTAATAATGGAAGCACAGTTTTGATACCTTTGAGAGTTCACCTCTAACTAAACCAGCCACAAAATACCGCACCCCCAAACAAGAACCCACCAGAGCATTTACAAAAGGCGGGAGAGGTTAACTTAGCACAATGTACAATTCCCAATGTTCCCCACGTTTTACAAGCTTATTAAAAAAAAAAAAAAAAAAAGGAAAAGGAAAAGGAAAAGAAAAAGAAAAAGCCAGTTGCTCTGGATTCAGATGTGATAAAATCGTTTTCATTACTGTCAAAGGCATCAACCAGATTTGGGAATTTGTTAAAAGGTTAAAAATTCATACAAAACCTGCTGTAAATTAAGACAAAGGTAGATTAAAATGCATCATTATCTGTCTCTTAAATAAAGTAATGCTTTCCATAAAAAGCAAAGGTGGGCTTTTGCCTTGATGCTGACCAACGCTGGCTCTAGAATTCTGTGCAATTCTGCACAAAAATGCATTCTCTGAAAATTGTTTTCCACTTATTGTGAACTTCAATATGACCAAGTTCAAAGGCAAATCACGATAAAAACTGCCATTGTCTTAAATTCTGCAGGCTAAGAGTTTCAGACAAGCTGCGGTGACAAGCCACGGTTGAGAAACCCAGTGAAGCACAGGGGCACAGCACGGACACTTTGGGTTTTGGAGTTCGAGAAAATTGGAGTAAAAAGTTGATTTTGTGTGCAATACTTTTAGATGCTCTAGGAAGACCCAAAATCATGATAGCCGTAGCAGTCTGTGAAAAAGTCACCTACAAAAGGGGGAGACAGAGCAGAGAAAAAAAATTAGAATTCTTTTGAAAAATGGCACAGAGCGCCACATTTGAAATTCATGTTTTAGATTTCTCTGCTCCTGTAACCCCCCAATGAAGGCTCCTTCTCAAGACAAGAGCTGTGCACTGTCAGGAAAAGCATAATCACAGGACTGGTGCTTCGCATGGCTTAAAGCAGAGAAATTTAAAATTTTGACTTTTAAGGAAATTTCGAGTCACACAAACGTGTGTTAACATTTAAAGAACAAATTACACTTTTGCAGGATGGGGCTGGAGGATTGCCTGCCCTAATCACTCAGAAAAGATGCGTGCCACTCTTAAATCTCAGGGAGGGTGCTGCTGGTGGGCCACCCTGCTCTAACTCAGGTGTGGGAGCTAAGCTGTAGCTTCTCCCCAACCTCAGACAAAGAGAAACACACACTTACTGTAGCCTGCCGTCGCCGAGTTGCCTCCATACCCATAGCTGCCATATCCAGCGCCTGGAAAGGAACGCACAGGGTTACGGGGGTAGAAGGTGGGTCTGCCCTCCCCGACCCCTCCTGCTATCCCAGCCTGACCCCAGGGGCCCCACTCACTGAAGGGAGCAAGCCAGATCCCTGGGACAACACAAGACAAGGCTCCTCACCAGCATTCATGTAGCCTCCATGATTGGCGCCGCCAAATCCTCTCCCTCGACCTCGACCTCGGATGTTCCCTCCTCTTCCCCGCCCTCGAAGGTTTGGGGGTGGGGGTACTTCATTGTGCATGGGGCCTCCCATGCCGAACCCAGGGTTATGTGGCTGCAGGGGAGAGAACAGAGACAAGTTGCATTCACCTCAAGCTCCAAACACAGGAGAGCTCCAGCTCAGGCCACAGACTGCGGGGGACGACTACTCACCTTAGCAGCAAATTTCGGTCCACCTCTGACAGGCACAGGGGCTCTCTTCTTCTTGTTGGCTTCCAGGGCGAGAGGAGCATCAGGGAATAGCTTTTCTAGTGCAGCAAGAGCGGCATATGCTTTTGCCACCTTTTTGTTTGAGCCAGCACCCTGAAATTTCTGTCCATCCACCTCGACCTGGAAAGAACAGATGTGTGTCAGGGCGGCCCAATGCTTCCCTCTGGGGCAGTGACTACTCTCCTGGGAGCTGGCTGCTCACCTCCATGACGAAGCGCTTGTCGTGGCTCCCCCCAGTCTCTGAGATGAGCTCGTACTTGAGGCCACGCCTCTTTTCATTAAGTTCCATAACAGGGTTCTTGCCATGCTTGGTCAGGATCGGCCCCTGCTGTTTTACGTTCTCAGGGAAAACAGAAAAGAAAACCAAAAAACTCAGCTAAGGGCTTTCCAGCACGTGGAGGATGACAGCCGCCCCCCAAATATGCCAGAGGCCCTTCCAGTCCATTTCCCCTGCTGTCCCTCATCACCCTTGCCTCCCAGCCTCTGGAAGTCCTCTGAGGGCCTCCCAGCAATGGGACTGCCTCCATCCATACCCTATCTCTGGGGCATGGCCTGACTTCAACTGAGGGCCATCCCACCACAGCCCTGGGTATTGGGGCAACATCAGCAAGGGCCTCTTGGTGGTGGCTCAGAGGCTCCACCCCGCTCCCTATACAGGCTCCTAGACATGAAGCTACTCTTTATGGGCGTGGGGGAGAGATAACAAGAACCAGTAACCCTCCTGGCTCAGAGAACACAGGACTGCCTGCTGCAACCTGTCGGGCACATCAGCCCCCACCATGTGCTCACCTCGGCAGTGGGATCTGAGGGGAAGGCAGCACTGGGAGTCGAAGCAGCTTCCACCACAGGTGGAGGGGCCACCACAGCCGGCTTTGCTTCTGTTTCTTCAGCCGAATCCTCTCCCTTGCTGGAGTCTCTGCCTTCAGCGCCAGTAGGCAGGCCCATGTCCTGTAACACCTGCAGGTGGACATGCACAAGGCTCCCCAGTTACGGAGGGGGATGTAGCACCAGGGTTACCTACGTAGATCTCGCATTCCCCAGGATCCAGAATCAGAAGCTCCTAAGGTGGCAGCCAGGAATCCAGAGGGTGTTTTTTTCTCCCCCTCCCGCCTATCCCACCCCCCTGAAACTCTGATGCTCGCCCACATTCAGAGACTCTCTGCCTGTCAACCACAATGATGAAGCCATTCTTTCATGTGTGACTTGGCAAACATTAAAATATCCACCCATCTCAGTGTTCAAACACCCTCTCTAAGCCTCATGTTGTCCACATCAAGGGTTTCAATAACATATAAAAGAGCCCAAGGTGCAGAAGTGCTTTTGTTCACAGAACAGGCATGCGGTACACAACACTGCCGGCATGTACCTTCACAGCCACGTGCAGCTTGGCAGTCTTTTTGGACGGTCCAGAAGCCTCGAAGGAGTTGCCATCTACCTCCACAGACATGGTGAAGATGGGGGCATGGACTGGACCAGTCTGGGAAACCAGCTTATACTGCAGTCCCGGCTTCAGCTGGTTTAGTCTCATGAGAGCGTTCATTGCTTGAGGCGGCTCGGCCTTCTCCTCTGGAGAGAGAACACCGACACGGTGGTGCGCCGTCAGCTGAGGCTAACCGAGGAGGTGGGAGGCGGCAGCTCCTCCGACGCCCTCCTGTGGCACGGTGCTACACAAAACCACCCCGTATGTATTCCAGACCCGCACCACAATTAGTCATTTAAAAACGGGCTTTGGTATCACATCTGAGGAAATTAAGGCAAAAGCAAGCATCTCACCACTTTGGGAGGACTCTTAATCGAGCTAGGAGAAAGACAAACCAAGTGCTAAAGACAAACACTAGTACCTTTCTTCTGAATTTTCTTCTTCTTTTTGCTAGGGGACTTCTCCTCCCCATCTTCTTCCATAGGGCGTTTCATGGGTGTAATGGCGTAGGTGGTGCTGGGGGGAATTTGAACTAAAAAAAAGAACAGAAAAAAGGCTAAGGATCCCTCCTGTGCTCTTGCTGGAGTCCACGCTGACACCATCAGCCTGGGGCTGAGCCCATGGCATGCTTACCTGTGTAGTCCACTGGGTTTTCATTCTTTGGTTTCTTGGGCATCTTAGAAGGCAGAGGATCCATACCCAGAACTTTATGGAGCTGGCCAAACGCAGCAAGTCGCAGAGCATGCTGGAGAAGGGGAAGAGGACCTGACTCAGCCGCCCTGTGCTCCCCGCCAAGGTGTGTGCGCTCGCTAATGCCTTCTGGAAGGGGTGGGAGCTGAGGGGGTTGCTAACGGTCTCCCCTACAACAGCAAGGGGTCCCCCAACAGCCAGGGGAGGGCCTGACTGTCAGGACCCAACCTCGCTGTGGGGGAAGGCCAGCCTGTGACCACCCCCCTCGAGAGGAATACAGGAGACCCCAACCTGGGGACTGGTTGCCACACGGAGCCACGTGGTGGGCCTGCAAGGGAAGGACCCTGGAGCAGTGCACACAGCAAATACATCTCCCCGCTGAACTCGGTGTCCAAAAGTAGCACTCGAGCAGGCTGAGGGGACAGGCGACAACCACGCGTGGCGCCAAGGGAAAGAAGCAGCCCAGATTGGGGCGCCCTGTATCAGGCACAATCCCTTCACCTTCAGTCCCCAACCTGAGCCTACGAGTCCAGTGGCGACCCTGAGAATACCCAGTAATGGAACTGGAAGCCAGTGATTACAGACTGGGTAAGGGCTCACGTTGGCAATGGCGATGACTATACCTGCGCACTCTGTGTGATATCTTCCCGTTGCTGTCTGTCTAGATGCCCAATAGCATCAGTGGCTTCTTTTTCACAAGGGTCATAAATGCCAGAACCATCTGAAGGCAGGAAACAAGGAAGATATGCAGAGGATTATCTTTTAGCATCTCGGAAGAGTTGTGCTGGCTGAGGGAACCAGGTGCGTTACCCCCCACGCCCCATCCACACCCAGCTCTGGAAAACACGCTGAGCTCGGTGACCCACTCAGCGTCCAGTCCGTGAGATAAATAACCCACGTGTCTCAGTGCAAGGAGCTCGCGTGGGAGTGGGTCACCACTGCCCCGGATCCGCCCTGAGTCACAGCTGCGGAGCCGACACAGGGCTGGATATGATGGTGCAAGAGGGTAGTCACATGCTTCAGCCCTAGGGGGACACGGGGCGGCTGCTGCCCTAACCCGGTCAGGGGACCCGCCAGGAAGTGGCCTCAGGGCCTCAATCCCTGTTCTTTCCCTGCAACTTGCAAAGCACAAGGCCCCAACCTGGCATCACGATGCCCGACGCCAGGCACTCCAGCACTCTCCGCAGGGCCTCGCCGGCACCCATTGGTCTGTTGGCAGTGCCGATGGACTTCTCACAGAGAAGCTCAAGGGGCTGAAAGGCAAGAGGTACAGTTAGCGCCACTGTGCAGGAGGTGGGCAGCCAACACTAAGGAGCTGTCGGTGTGTGTGTTTTCCCAGGGTTGTGGGGGGTGGGGGTGTCAAACCCCTCCAAGTGCATGAGTTGAGGCTAAACCAAAGACAGGACAACCAGAGCCTGGCCTGGTGACTCTTCCTTAAAAGGACAAACTTTAAATCTTTCAGACTGTGTGGGCCAAGAGGCAAAGCTGACGCTGTTACACAGGTACTTCTATTTATCATATAGCCACTTAAAAAAATAAACACCGTTCTTAACTATGGGCTACTGATAAAGAGACGGCTGGCCAGAACTGGCCTATAGGTGCCACTTTGCTGACCCCTGTCCGAGAACAGCTACAAAAAGGCTTCTTCGTGGATCACAGTAAACGTGCTACCTGGCAGCCCCCTCCCTAGGCTGAGCTCTGAGTCTACTATGGTGGGTGGATGGGGGAGGGGAGGAGATGGATATCCTGGTCTAGCTCTCATCCCCCTCCCAGGGGATGGCATGAAGTAGTTGTTCAATAAATGGCCAGTACAGGGATGCGCTGGCCACACCCCAAACGGCCACGCCAGCCCAGTTACTCTAACATATTCTTGGGATCTGGGAGAAAGTCTGCACCCATGACCCCCCAAGTGGCCACAGCTATGAAGGTGCCTTACCCATCCTCTGAGAGGACCCCAGGTGGGCACTCGGGTACACAGGTCCCTCAGGACCCGGATGACAATGACACACGACTTCAGCCCGTTGGCTCTGGCCTAGAGAACAAAGCACAGGCTCTTTACACCAGGGAACCTCCCTAAACACAAGGCAAACATGAAAAACACAAGTCTCAGGGTGCTACTTTGTCAAGGGTAAACGGTGAACGTTCAAGACCATCAAGTGTGTGGCCAGCAGCGCTTTCACCGTTGTGGACAAGAACAATGTTACTCTTGGCACAAAGCAGCAGCAGCCCACCTACTCAGTCACAAGCCTCCTTTGGGGACGTCAAATTTGTCTATGCGCGCTCCGTTAGCAGCTGCACGCCTGCAGGTGCTAAGTTCAGCACAGAGATCTTCAACGTTACCGAAACTTTATGGTAAAAGTTAGCCAAGTTAAAACTTAGGAATTCTCTACCAAAAGACAAATAGAAGAACAAAATGCAAACCTGGAACCACTTGGCGTGTCGGAGGGACGCCAAGGCAGCAAGGCATTTCTGCCTGTCCAGAACGTCCGGGGGGTCGTTGACTGATAGCGTTTCTATTCATGGATGGAATAAGAAGACAAGGCACAGTTTGACCAAGGGGTTTCTGTCAGGTGGAAAGGGGATGTGGCAGCTTCCTAAAGGGCAGCTGAGGCTCCCAGAATCTCAAGTCATCTCCACCCTAGACCAGGGAAGGAGAAGCTAGAGTGCGTTTAACTCTGCCTTGAGGAGATCGTAAAAATCAGAGGCCCTTCCAAAAAAAAAACAAAAACAAAAGCAAAAGTGGGAAGTTACTCTAGAAGGAATAATCCCATGGGGGAGTGGGACAGATAGGTGGATCCTATCTTCTAATAGACAATTACCTTGCTTCCTCCCCATGATCTCCCAATAAATTAGCTATGCTAAAAATTTCAATAGTAAAAAACAAAAACAAAAAACAAAAAAAACAAAACCAAAAACAAAAAAAAAACCCCAAAAACAAAACCAAAAACGAAACCAAACAAAAAATCAAAACAAAAACCCCCCAAAAATAGAAACAAAAAACCCCAAAATAGGTGGGGGGAGTGGAAATGAACTCCCTTCTCTGCTTCCCACAACGGCCATCCCCTGAGGCATCTGCAGCAAAGGGGACCACCTCCGCCCACCAGGCGGGACTGCCCTAGCCCCAGCCCTTGACAGAGAGAGTCCTGTTGGTCAAAGGTCCAGCGTCCCTAAATCGATAATTGGAATCAGGTATCGGAACCAAAGGTAACCAAAGAATAGCAACGAGGGCGCGAAGTGTGAGCCTCTGCTGCAGCAGAACTGGAGCACTGTCACTGCTGCCACTCATGTGTCAGGGATTTGGATAAGGCCTGTTACCTTCACTCTGTGGTAAGAGATCTCGGATTAAAAAAACGTCCGCACAGAAGAAAGGCATGAGGGGCCCTTGGTGGCCTTTCAATTGCAAAAGCTTCTGAGGTTTTGGTTTGAAAAATCACACAATTGTTCACAACTTTATCCAAAACTCTGTACCAGCTCTTTGCATTTCAATCATGGCAGCTGATAAAAGCAGCCCTGGAAGAGGACAAGCGAAGCAGCCCTCGGTTCTGCTGCAACACAAGCTGTTTGCACGACTCCAATGTGATGTTCATGCAGAAACCATCTGGTTGTCTTCCATAATTTAAAAGCCATAAAATCACCAGGGACATACTTTTCCAAGGCCAGAGAACGCTCAACAGAAAAACCAAGTGTAACACCGATGAAAACATTCAAGGATTAAAGATAAAACAAAAATGGTGCAATCCTCTACGAAAAAAGTGCTACTCACTTTTAGTGCAAACTCCCAAGTACTGAAACTGAACGGGAGATGTGACCTCAGAGTACGTGGCCAAAGCTACACCGACGGCCTTTTATCAAAGCAGTCTAAAACTGAATAGCACATTTGACTGGCGAGGGAACACCGAGTTTCCAAAGTCCTGCTGGCTTTTCTCAGCCTCCCTACCTCCGGCTAATACTTTCTCCATTTCTTCTCTGACAACAGGGGATGTCAGGTGGATGGTCAGGGACAATGGAGGCTCTTTTGTGTTTTTTATCACAATCGCAGCATCATCAACAGACTGGAGTATTTCGTACTTGTCTTCTGTAACAGCCTACAAAAGAAAATGCAACTTTCAAACACACTTCCTCAAGATAGGCAATCTACAGCTGTTTCACTGGTTACCACAGCACACATGTCAACTTCTTGGGTTGTGACACAACAGCGGTGCCTTCATCTAGGGATCAGTGCCTCCCTCTTGCCAAGTCTCTTGCCGTTTTCTGAGTACTCCAGAGTGGGGGTCCCTAACTACGCAGAAAAGCGATTTTTCATAGGGAGCTTTACAAAGCAACAGTAAGATTTTCAGGGTCTGGGAAAAGGAGACAAGGGTGTGAATCTTCATTTTGTTGTTTGGTAGTCGTGTAACTTTAGATAAGTCATTTAATCTCATTAAGATGCTGGTTTCTAATTTGTAAAATGGACTTCGTGACAAGATCCATAGCATCTGGCTGCAGGAGGCTTACACAGATATGATGTGCAAAGTATAACACCCAGCAGAGTGAGCATCCACCACAGGTATTTGCCATATGGAGATGAGCAGCCATCCATGTGGCAAGAAAACTGCATAGTAAGATAACGTGTAGCACATAATGCATACAAAAATATGCAAGTACTTGCTGCAAACACATGTATCTATAAAAGGGTGTTCACCTGGCTTCTGCTTTCTCCTTTGTACCAGTTACATCATTTTTTGTTGTTGTTGTTAGTTACATGCCTTGAAGAAAATTCATGCTCTTACGATTTTATTTTTGTTAGGGGAAACAATACAGGAAAAGTCACGTTGAGGGAGGGGCAGATGCACATTGAAATATCTAAACCGGGGTTTCTCCACCTCAGTGCTATATATATTCCTGGGCTGTGGGGCTAACCTCTGTATTGGAGGACACCGAGCAGCCATTTCCAGCCCCTACCTAGTGGTTATCAGCAGCAGCCCCCTCCCACACATTGTCACAAGATCAACTCTCTCCAAATCGCCAAAGGTCCTCTGTGGGGGGCAAAATTGCCCTAGTCAAAAAACACTAATCTGATTCAATAAAAATACACTTTATTTGTATCTTCCTTTAAAGACTTTTTACAAAAAATGCCTTTCCTTTAAAAACATTTACAACGGGATCCCTGGGTGGCGCAGCGGTTTGGCGCCTGCCTTTGGCCCAGGGCGCGATCCTGGAGACCCGGGATCAAATCCCACGTCAGGCTCCCGGTGCATGGAGCCTGCTTCTCCCTCTGCCTGTGTCTCTGCCTCTCTCTCTCTCTCTGTGACTATCATAAATAAATTTAAAAAAATAAAAAATAAAAAAAATAAAAACATTTACAACAAAGTAACTTTCATCAATGAATATACCTTTTATAAATATAGATTAAAAGTAATGTAAAAAATTACCACCAAAACAAAGTTTAGGGCTTCATTCACCTGAAATATAGCTCTCCAGAAGTATCTACTATACTGCATTAACTCCACATTTCAATTCTGACCTCTATCCTAAATCTCAAATTATCAGTCACCATGTGGAAAAAAAATCCACGTTTACGTGTGAAAATGAAGTGTGTTTCCCTTAAGGAATGCGATTTCTTAGTTTCTTTTTTTTATTCTTTTGCTTATCCTGTGAACGTGGAGGGTAAATGTGTCCCAAGGAGGCAGCATATGGTGGTAATGATTGGAGGTTCTAAAATCCCAGGACTCACAACCAGGAGTGCAGGGTTCAACAACTCAGCTCCTTGCACCCTAGTCACATCTTCTAAAATACTGAGATGTGGGGATCCCCAGGTGGTTCAGCAGTTTAGTGCCTGCCTTCGGCCTGGGGCATGATCCTGGGGTCACGGGATCGAGTCCCCCACATCGGGCTCCCTGCATGGAGCCTGCTTCTTGCTTCTTGCTCTGCCTCTGTCTCTGCCTCTCTCTGTCTCTCATGAATGAATGAATGAATGAATGGATGAATAAAAAGACCGAGACGATATGATCCTATCTCAAAGGGTTGTTTCGAGGAGGAAACGATATACATATAAACAACACACCTGGCCAAGAGTCTGGTGTAGTAAGTTCTTTTTTTTTTTAAGATTTTATTTATTTATTCATAGAGAGAGAGAGAGAGAGAGAGAGAGGCAGAGACACAGGCAGAGGGAGAAGCAGGTATCATACAGAGAGCCTAATGTGGGACTCGATCCAGGGTCTCCAGGATCACGCTCCGGGCTGCAGGCAGCGCTAAACCGCTGCGCCACCGGGGCTGTCCTGGTGTAGTAAATTCTTAAAAAATATCAGAGGCTATTATTTATACAACACTATTTTGTAACAAAACAAGCTGCTTTTTAAAAAGTTCTTCTAAAAAAAAAAAAAAAAAGTTCTTCTGTCCAGTTTTGGATCAGGGAGGAAGAGTTAATAATAGTACCTTCTATTCAACCATCCATACACCAACCCATCTACCCAACTGTATGTGGATTTAGAGTTCTAGCCTGCTGCAACCCTAGAACAGTATAGTCTGGCACCTCATGGGCACCAAGTCTTTCCCAGCTGACAAGAGAATCTGGGCCCATCAGAGTCACTCAGGCCCTGTCCACAGAATCTTAGCAGCTCTGCAGCATCCTGCCCATTACCTGTGGATAAGGCACAAGCAAAGCACGTGCCAAGGTGGGTTTGCAGCGTGCACAGGACAAATGAGCCTTCCTCTGTTCTGCATCCTCAACAAGCATGACCTAACCCCACCCGGTGGAAACAGTCACTCACAGCGAGCTGGATGGCCAGGTTGTCAGCCACCTTGTCCAGGAGGGCAGTCGTGGGCTTCTCCTTACATAGCAGCACCAGCTCCAAATCCAAGTCCCCCTTGAGCAGCAGGCCCTTTGCTACAAGGCCAACTCGCATCACGCCCCGCAGGGTTCTGGTCATGTGCTCAGTCTTCTGCTCCCTGAGGGACAGACCAAAGTATGCTCAGTGAGTGAATTCAATGCAACTAGAACCCAGAGGCCCTGGAAGGCTGGGGAAGAAAAGGAGACACTCACGCCTATGCTGGCCAGTCTCTCCAGGAAGGATCCCTCCCCCACCAAACCTCAAACTTACCCAGCCCCCTCTTTGGTCTCATCCTCCGGGGGCACGTCCACATTCTCCGACTCAGTGTGCTCACTGCTGCCTTTCTCTTGTTCATCTATCCAGTCAGACACAGCTTTGAGAGCCCTCTCTGTGTGGGACACCATGTTCTGGACTGCCTCCAGTTCCTCTTGGGTTGGATAAACAGAAGAATGCTTTGCCATCACGTGGCGGTCGTCATTCACAAAAATTCGCATCGGACGCTAGAAATATAAAATCTCATTTAAAAACCACAAAGATACCAAGTGATCCTCCACTTCTTTTTCAAGCTGCCCAACTCAGAATTATGCCTTATCATTTATGTCAAAGTAAGCCACCTACACGACCACTACTGAAGGTCTGAGAAGCAGGACAACCAGATGGAACAGCAGTTCATTCTCCAGGCAGTCAAAAGGGGGCACACTTAACTTTACATAATTATATGTATCTATATATGTGTATATGCATATATATGCAGTTGAACTCTTTCCCTATGTAGTAGTATTTTATAATTCAAAAAGTCTAATGAAAGGAGAATCAAATGCCTTGGAGAAATGCTGCATCTTTGACTATGAATAAAGAAATAAGTATGAGTAAAAAAAAAACTTACCATTTTTACTTCTTTTTTCTGTAGTGTCTGGAAATCAAATGTTTGCTTATCTTTTCAAATTGTGACAGATTTCCTTGATGTTATCAATACTTCAACTATCTATAAGATCAGAAAATCTTTTTAGTTTCAAATATTTCATAGATGGATGAATTTTAGTAGCCAGATACTTAGTAAGATGAAAGTGGTGCAGCCATCCAAAGGGACACTGTTAACCCAGCAAGACACATTTTTATTTCCAAGTAATCACTGCTAAGCTAAGGTACAAGCAACTAATTATAAAATCCCCTAAAAATGAAAACAGCTGGTTTTAGAAGCTAACTCTGAATTCCCACCCACATTCAGCAGATTTCTACTTCATCTTCTTTCATTTTTTTAATGTAAAATATTCCAGTTCTTACCCCCCAAAAAAAGCCTCAAAACATACATACACACAAATCATCGAGCCCCCAATAAATGGTAACAACACAAATGTTCAGCAAAATCTTGGTGTTTGGAGAAGGCAAAGAGAGGGAAGGAGCTCTGGTCTTTGAGTAATGAAGAAATGGAAGGAAAGCAGGAGAGAAAGAACCCCAAAAGGCTTCTATAAACCAGAAATGCAAGAACCTTCTGAAACATCAGGTGGATACTACAGCACATGACCACACCTATGGGCTCCATTTCAGAGAGGCCTTGAGAACCCAAGTGCACAACAGAAGTCTTCAGGACAAGCATAGCTGTAATTACCATCTTGGGCTCTAAATAACATGCTGACTACAACCTACTCAATTCCTACTCTGTGCAAACAGTCTGGTCCACGCTAAAATCTTCCAAATGAGTAAATAACAAAAAAGAAATCCATCACAATAATACAAAACTAATGAAATCCACCTATCCCATGCCATCCAACCACGCAACAGCCAGCTGCTTCAATCTTAGTTTCTAGGCAGGGCAGCAGACTTCACCTGGAAGGCACACGCCTCAAAGACAAACTTGGACATGCCAGGCCAAAACAAGAATTTCCCACAATGCTTCAGGACTACCTAACAATCTAATTGCAAATCTGTAGGTTTTTTTTTTTTTTTTTAAGATTTTATTTATTCATTCATGACAGACGAGAGAGGCAGAGACATAGGCAGAGAGAGAAGCAGGCTCCTCACAGGGAGTCCAATGTGAGACTCAATCCCCAAACTGGGATCAGGCGCCTAGTCAAAGGTAGACGCCCAACCTCTGAGCCCCCCAGGTGTCCCAAATTTGTAGGTTTCAAAGTAGAACTATAAAAATGAAAGGTGAAGTAAGAGGTGATGCTCCTGCAGAGCTACACAAGAGGACAAGCAGGGGTCAAAGGCTATGCTGGGGGTAGTGGGGAGAGGAGTGGCGACCAGGCTCTGAGTTTGGCTGTTCACTATGCCCTTGATAAACCACTCGGTCACCGCCAAGTAGGAGCTTCCATACATAACTGGACTGGAATCTCTGCATGCCCAGCCACTAGCCACGTGGCCCTGAAGCTTCCTTCTACACCTGCAACATGGATGTGGCCCCTCTACCTTTGCACGAGCAGTGAAAGTTAAACAAGTCAACCTATGGAAAGCATGCAGCACAAATCCCACAGTCCTTCAAAATGGCACCAACTTCTACCAACAAGATCTCCACTTGCCAGGCTGCCATGGGCGGGGGGGGGGTGTGCGGTAAGTGATGAGTGACGATACAAAGTGCGTCCTATGTGAATAACTTACCATTCATTCAGTTAGGAACATATGTTATCAAAGCTGTGTTCAAAAAAAATGCTTTACCTGCTAGGTACGTATTTAAGATAAATTTACAGTTCAAAGTACCTGCTTGGTATTTGCTCTAAAATACTCCAAAGACAGGCAGTGAAGATGTGGGCAAATATAAAACAAAATGGCAAAGTACTGATAGCTGTTGAAGCTGGGAGATGGTAATGTTAGCATTCACTTGCGAGGTCTGAAAACTGCCATTACGGTTTTTAACTTAATTGCAGAATGTACTTACATAGTCCTAACAAAAGTGCACCCAATTAGTGCCATCTAAAAATTTAACCAACGATCAGATGCCTAGCTCTAAACAGAGAAGCATACCATCAAGAAATCATAGTCTGATGGTGAGACGGCAATGTTAAACAGCCACCACTCCTAGCCACATCTATGCTGGAACCTCATCAATCTGATAAAGAAGGCTGATGTTTAAAACTGTATTTATTTAAAAAAAAAAAAAAACTGTATTTATTTAATCGGCAAGGATTTAGCATGTTCTTCTCCACACCAAGACCTGGGCTGGCCGCTGGGATGGTGAAAGACATGCCAGATAAGTGCCTTGTCCCTGTGGACACAGTTACCTGGCACAAAAGAAGAAGAAATATCTTCCTTCCAAGCCCAACAAGATGCCAGGAACCAATGTTTAATGTCACACTTACCATCTCTTCATGCTATACTCCTCTGCAACAGACATCAAACAGAAGGACTTTAAAAACAAAAGAGCTTAAACCAAGGTTTCAGGTGGCTAAGACTTTCCAGGTTTTACAGGACTGATAATGTCTAACTTACTAAAAAGAGCTCCCCAGAGAAATGGTTGATTCGGCACCTCACCTCAGAACTGTTTGAGCCCAGTCATTTGCAGTTCAGAAAGCAAGAAAGTGCTCACACTAATGCAGGTGGTCCAAAGGAACAAGGAGTTGACCTGTAAAGAATTCCACTGGCTACATTTGGAGCAACGGAATACAAAAAAAATAAAAAATTAATAATAGTAATAGTAATAATAAGAAGCTATCATCTATACGAAGTTCTAAAAAAGCCAAAACTGCTCAGTAGTTGCCTTGGACAGTGGTGTGGCAGGAACACCCAGGAACAGTGCTTTTCAAGTGGTAGTACATCTTGGTAGGGGTTGGGTGCATGCAGTGGTCAAAACTAGTTGAATGGGGGCAGCCCCGATGACACAGCGGTTTAGCGCCGCCTGCAGCCCGGGGCGTGATCCTGGAGACCCAGGATCGAGTCCCATATCGGGCTTCCTGCAGGGAGCCTGCTTCTCCCTCTGCCTGTGTCTCTGCCCCTCTCTTCGCTCTCTCTGAATGAATAAATAAATAAATCTTAAAAAAAAAAAAAAAAAAAAACCTAGTTGAATGGTATACTCAAGATGTGTGCATTACTTTTATTTTATTTATTTTTATTTTTTGTGCATTATTTTTAAAGAAAAAAAGAACTGTAAATAAATGCTGGACTCTAGCCAACATTTAGACGGAAGACTGCAACTTTCTGCTACTTTGAAACGTGTAAGAATAAGATGGATTATATGTCGGAGATGTTCAATAAGTGCATACATCAATCAATCAATGTGGACTGAAGGATGACCAGAACAGATGGAAAGATGGATGAGAAAAAAAGTCAAATGTCAATGGCAGAACCAAGACTCTATCTACAGGTAGCTGTTCACCATAAAATTGTGTCACCTTTAATGTATGTTTGAAATTTTTCATAATAACATTCTTTTTTCTTAAGATTTTATTTATTCGTTCATGAGAGACAGAGAGGGAGGCAGAAACACAGGCAGAGGGAGAAGCAGGATCCCTGCAAGGAGCCCAATATGGGACTCAATCCTGGGACCACTCCCTAAGCTGAAGGCAGATGCCCAACCACTGAGGCACCCAGGCGTCCCTAACGTATTCTGAATATATAACCAAAACTGATTCAGCACATTACATTTCTATAAAAGCTTGAGCCCGGGATCCCTGGGTGGCACAGCGGTTTGGCGCCTGCCTTTGGCCCAGGGCACGATCCTGGAGACCCGGAATCGAGTCCCACATCAGGCTCCCGGTGCATGGAGCCTGCTTCTCCCTCTGCCTGTGTCTCTGCCTCTCTCTCTCTGTGACTATCACAAATAAATTTAAAAAAAAAAAATTAAAAAAAAAAAAAAAGCTTGAGCCCATAAGGATACTTAATAAAAATCCCAAACCCTAATTTGCTACTACCGGAGAGGTCCATATTCCAACTCCCTACTCTGAAAATGTTAAAAGGGACTGAAGTCCACCTATAGTTAGTTCACGTGGGAATCTCTACTAAGAACGAATACCACCTGACTAAGACAAACTGGGAGCAGAAAAATCACTCTTCTACCAATGGGTAAAAAGATCCTATCAGAAAACCCCAGCCTATCAGAAGTACCTCAAGGACACAAATACACCCCCAAATGCACCTGCATTCAGTGACTGTCCTGCATGTAGGTTTTCCATCTGCTGCCTCCACTCTTAAAACTCCCGATGTGGGTGTGCCTCTGCTGCAGCCAGCTGAGGCACGTGCTCTCCCTCTGCTCCAAGAGACAGGCCCCAGAAGGTACCCCTGAAGAGAGTCACTGAGCTATGACTGCCCCTGACCACCAGACCTTGTTCCCAACTGGGGAACTTCACCCTTGGGGCCTTCCTCCCTTAGGCCAGGCCTTCGTGGTGATGTGAGTATGAACATAAATTATCTGAACTAAAACAAATGTTGAAAAACCAGAGACAATGCTCCTTTGCAGGCCAACAAATCTGGCCTTGTTGTCTTTATGTGAACCCAGATCTGTCATCCAAGCCAGTTTTTCAGAAGCCAGCTGCTCTGGTCTTGAATATCAGGAAATCCATCTATTAACAGACAAGGGTCTTCTGGGCAGGCAGAAACCTTTTCAAGATTTTTAGCAAAGAACCCTGTTGGCAAGAAGCCTACAACACCCACCTACCTATAGGCAACACTTCACACTTCAACACCTATTGACCCCTGCCAATCAAACTTTAAACAGAAGCTGCTCCTGCAACTACCTTTATGATTCAAAAGCAGGGCACAAGGAAGCCTGATTTTTACCAGCCTGGCTTCTCTGAAAAGAAACCGAAGCAGGAACAACTGGAGTGTGAAGAATCAGAATTTTAAACATTAACTTTGTGTGGCTGAGGATTTTTTTTTTTTTTAAGATTTTATTCATTCATAAGAGACACAAGGAGAGAAGCAGAGGCATAGCCAGAGGGAGAAGCAGGTTCCCTGCACGGAGCTCGATGTGGGACTCAATCCCAGGACCCTAGGATCACAACCCAAGCCAAAGGCTGACAACTCAACCACTGAGCCACCCAGGTGCCCCATGGCTGGGGATATTCTAACAGGGATCAGGTTTCTTTCTTCTCGAATCCAGCCCACTCCCAGAATGCAGTTACAAAGCTTAGCCACAAAAACCTATTCCTTATAGCGTGATGACCACCTTTCTGACCTCTTGCTAATTAGAATGACATACATGGCACTTTTGGAAAAGAAACATGCCCAAGTCAGCATGGGTGAATCAACAAACATTTGTAGAGTCAATGAACAGGTGTAGTGGAAACATCTTAACAAGTATGGCTCTGCCTATCTTCCAGAGTAGATACCACCCCTTCCAGGTTATTTCACAAAATCCTACCTCTATTCCAGCAACTCTGGGGAACTGCCCTGAAGCAGATGCTCACCAAAGAGACTGAATCAATTAGGCTTTGAAATGTACAAGGATCCAAACCCCACTCCTGGCTTCCCTATCTCTGCAGTGTGATACAAAGTGATACACGTGTTCCTCTCTAGTGACTCTACAAACTTTTATAGATCAACATCATCAAAGACACATGAAAAGTAATTTTAACAAAGCAAGGCAGCCCGGGTGGCTCAGTGGTTTAGCGCCACCTTCAGCCCAGGGCGTGATCCAGTCCCAAGTCGGGCTCCCTGCGTGGAGCCTGTTCTCCCTCTGCCTGTGTCTCTCGTGAATAAATAAAATATTTAAAAAAAATTTTTTTTAAACAAACCAATCCAGTCAGAAGATGCCAATCTAAAATCTGGTTATGGATGCCACTCTGAGAAATTATAAAATCCAAGATGGTGTACGCTAATTAATTTACATGTGTTCTTTACTGAATAAAGTGACAAATACATGTTTTTCCCCCAAATGCTTCTGGAACTCCCACTGGTGTGTGAGACCCAGGACTCCAGGCCCACTGGTACAGGAGAGCATTTATGGATCTTGGAAGACAAAAGCCTCTGGCTTGCGCCCACCAGGGCTGTCCAACCTAGGAACTGTGGGACCCTCTAGCAAATTACCTACCTGTTCAGAGCTGGGTCAATCAGGAGACGGAAAACACTAGCTATGCCTGAGAATTGCAAATAGTAAGGATAAAAGAGGACTCTGTGGAAAGATGCTTTATCAACCATAAAATCTCAAACGCAATATATAAAAGGAGGAATTTCAACAACTCTTGGATGAACCAATAAAAATGCTTGAAAATCTGCCTGTGAGGGGATCCCTGGGTGGCTCAGTGGTTTGGCACCTGCCTTCAGCCCAGGGCGTGATCCTGGAGTCCCGGGATCGATCCCTGCATGGAGCCTGCTTCTCCCTCTGCCTTTGTCTCTGCCTCTCTCTTTCTGTGTGTCTCTCATGAATAAATAAATAAAATCTTAAAAAAAAAAAAGTCAGACACTTAATTGCCTAAGCCACCCAGGTGCCCCAGATTGTTTTTTTTAAACTTGGCGTGCAATTTGTTCACTTCTCCCAAAAGCATCCCCCACCCCCACTGCCAATTAAAAAGAAAAATGACCACCTCTCAAAGAATGTGGATTATGTATGCAAATTCACAACTGTGAATTATTTTAGTGGGTAAGGGCTCTTTTAGAGTTTTTTAAATTTTATTTTAATTCAAATGACATACAGTGTATTACTAGTTTCAGAGACAGAGTTCAGTGATTCATCAGTTGCATGTAACACCCAGGGCTCATCATGTGTCCTCATTAATGCCCATCCCCCAGGTACCCCATCCCCCATCCATCTCCCTATGGTGGCCTTCTTTTATTTTTTTTTTAAGATTTTATTTATTTATTCATGAGAGAGAGAGAGAGAGAGGCAGAGACACAGGCAGAAGGAAAAGCAGGCTCCATGCAGGGAGCCCGACGTAGGACTCGATCCCGGGACTCCAGGGACTCCAGGATCACGCCCCGGGCCAAAGGCAAGCGGTAAACTGCTGAGCCACCTGGGCTGCCCCTGGTGGCCTTCTTTTAAATAAAACTTTTTCTTTTTTTATTTTTTTTTTAAAGATTTTATTTATTCATGAGAGACACACAGAGAGAGAGAGAGAGAGAGAAAGACAGGCAGAGACACAGGCAGAAGGAGAAGCAGGCTCCATTCAGGGAGCCCGACATGGGACTCGATCCCGGGTCTCCAGGATCAGGCCCTAGGCTGAAGGCAGGTGCTAAACCGCTGAGCCACCAGGGCTGCCCTAAACAAAACTTTTTATTTTGAGGTAACTGTATGTCCTCTCTAACCAGTTTCCCCTAATGGTAACATCTTGCAAACTATATAGTACAATATCCTAACCACAACACAGACATGGATACACAGACCACTGCCATCCCCACAAAGATCTCTCCTGTTCCCCGTTGATTGGCCACACTACCCTTCCACCACTCCCCACATGCTTAACCCTACCAACCACTAATCTATTTACCATTCCTATAATTTTGGCACTCCAAGAATGTAATCTTTCAGTATTGGCTTGTTTCATGCAACATAACTGTCTCGAGATTAATTCCAGTAGTGTATTGAAAATTTGCTCATTTTGACTGCTCCGAAGTATGTTAGCACAATAGTCTAACCATTCACCTGCTTCAAGACTTCTGCTTGAAAAAAAAAAAAAAAAGACTTCTGCTTGGCTTCCAACTCCTGGCTATCAAGAATAAAACTACTATGAACATTTGTGTATATACTTTTATGTAAACCTAAAGACTCATTTCTTTGGGATAAATGCCCAAAAGTGAAAATGCTGGGTCATAGGGTGGTTGCCTATTTAGTTTTCTAAGAAACCCTCCCCCCAAAGCGTTTTTCCAGAACTGAGATTTTATTTTTTTTTAATTTTTTTTTTTATTCATGATAGTCACACATAGAGATCGAGAGAGAGAGAGGCAGAGACACAGGCGGAGGGAGAAGCAGGCTCCATGCACCGGGAGCCCGACGTGGGATTCGATCCTAGGTCTCCAGGATCACGCCCTGGGCCAAAGGCAGGCGCCAAACCGCTGCGCCACCCAGGGATCCCTGGAACTGAGATTTTAAAACACAAATTAACTTCACCAAAATCAACTCAGTTCACCTTCTCTCCACTCCTGTTAGCTACCACATCTGCTCTGCGCTGCTGCGGTCACTGGTGAGCCCTCACCAGGCAGCCACTAACGCTTCCCGTGGGGCTTCTGCACAGGTCACCCGTAGGACAAATGTTTATTAAGGGTTGCTATAAGCCATGGGGCTAGGTTAGTTATTTCCACATTGTTGATATTTGGACTGCTTTTCTGAATTATGAATACATAGCAAGAATTATTAACCTGCAAAAAATCTAAATGTACCATGGAAAAGCAAATCTAACTTGCAACATTTTATTCTATAAAAACAGACTCAGTCAGATGAGAGAATAGTAGTCCAAAGGAAGCAGCAGAAAAGCAAGTGGCCTGTAAGATTATATCCCAGTAAGACTAAGCTTGAACCACAACCCTAATAAAAATATTTAAAAAGAGGGGCGCCTGGGTGGCTCAGCGGTTGAGCCTCTGCCTTCAGCTCAGGGCATTATCCTGGGGTCCCAGGATCGAGTCCCACATTGGGCTCCCTGCATGGAGCCTGCTTCTCCCCTCTACCTGTGTCTCTGCCTCTCTCTCTCTATCTCTCATGAACAAATAAATAAATAAATAAAATCTTTGAAAAAAAATATTTAAAAAGAGAGCTGGTCAGAACGATCAAGAAAATTACAATGGATCTCAAATACCAATAGCACCACTTCTCACTAATCACCTAAGATTATAAAATAATTTGGAGCACATTTATATACTCTAAAAGGATGCATACTCAGCTTTGTAAATAAATGATCTTCAGTGATCACATATGGCAAACAAGAAAATGGCCCTTGGACAGTAAACTCATTTTCTTGTTTAAACTACAGGCTACTGGGACGCCTGGGTGGCTCAGCAGTTGAGCATCTGCCTTCGGCTCAGGGTGGGATTCCAGAATACAGGATCGAGTTCCACATTGGACTCCCTGTGAGGAGCCTGCTTCTCCCTCTGCCTGTATCTCTGCCTCTCTCTGTGTCTCTTGTGAATAAATAAATCTTGAAAAAATAGGGGTTACATTTTCAATTTCTTCATCCCATTAATATTCAATGAGAAAAGAAAAAATATTAAATTTCAGCTGGACATCACTTTCTCGAGACACCTGAAAATTGCAGAAGTTAAAAGTCACTTCTGAATTTCCAATTACAATTTATAACAGAATCACCTTTAAAGAACAACCTTGGGAAAATATCAAAAGGGATTTAACAAAGCATAAAATGGTGAGAAATAATGTTTAAAAGTTAGAACACAGACAAGGCTCCCTAACAAACACCTGTCCACCTTGATTTCACCATTATTTCGTTAATGCTGCTAATAAGCACCACAAAATCAGCATCAACTTACCCTAAATAATAGAGCAGAGAGGGAAGCTGGTTGTTTCAGACAAAACTGACAAGTGTTGGAGCAGCAGGAATCTGAAGGAATCTCCTCCCTTTAGGGGCCCCAACCTGCTTCACTATGTGTAGACTGCTGTCAAACCACTATTGGCCTTTAATTTCAAACCCCCTTCGCTGGGAAGAGAAATCAAATCTTTTTCTCCCAGGACTTGGCTAAGATAAGAAGCATCCAATATATTATATGTAGCCTAGAAAATCCTAATTCTCACGAAGGTTCAATCACCCCTTTGATGTCACCCTTTTGTAAGACATACATGCATTTAATACTAGATGGTGATGTCTACACATCTTTCAAAACTGCACAAGGTCAATCAACTTAATGACAAGATGTAACCGAAGGGCAAATCCAAGGAAGTAGAAACCCAAGCTTCCTGGAAAGGGAATTATTCCTCTGGGCCATAAAAGGTGACACTAGGAGGAATTGGGGAAGAGGATGAGGTAAATAAGTGGGAGTTGATGCAGCCTGAAGAACACTTTTTTAAGATTTTATTTATTTGAGAGAATGCACACAAGGAAGGGGAGCAGCAGAGAGACAGGAAAAAAGAAACAGGCTCCCCGCCCAGCAGGGAGCCAGACTTGGGGCTCAAACTCAAGGTCCTGGGAACAAGACGTGAGCCTCCCTGAGCCGAAGGCAGATGCCCAACCAACTGAGCCACCCAGGCGACCCCCAAAGAAAACTTGTAAAGCCTCTTTCAGAAGAACATTTCCAAGCCCCACATCTTGCTGAAACCTACAGACTGACAAGCCTACTTCTTACCCAGGGAAGAGGCTTATAGACTTACAGAAAGCTTTCTTCATCATTGCTTCCAGTGTCCCCACCTGGGGGGGACTTAAGCAGAGAACATGAAAATGAGCACCAAATAAAGGACATCAAAATATTGCAGCCACTCTTGACAATGTAGTTGACAGGAAAAATTTAAGAAAACTAGAAACAGCCTTAGATTCCTCACTCCCCCTAATACGGGCCTCAAAACAAAAACCCAAATACAACCACCCTCTAAAATATATTAGAAGGGGCTAAAGAAAGGAATATTTGCCTACAGGCACTAGACAAGTTCAAGCAAAAACAAACAAACAAACAAAACAAAACCAAAAACAAACAACAACAAAAACTGTAAGCGATTAGGCACCACTCTGCCCCAGAAAGTGTGATTCCTAGGCCTGCCCAAGCTCTAGGAGTAGGGAAACTCTGATATACTGCACCGGGTGCTGGCAAGGCCAACAAGCCTGGCAATAACTGCCAGCCTCCAATCAACTCCAAACACTAGGGCCTGCAGAGATTCCATTCACAAATCCAGAGACCAAGATCTACTCACATGGCCAACAAACAGCTCAGGGGCAAAGACCCCCACAGTTAGGGACAGTAGCACCTGCCAGTACGAGGGGCTTGTTTTCCCCCCTTTCCAGCTATTAATGAGCTTCTGGTTGCCACACTTCATTCACAGCCTGACTGGCTGCTGTTACCTACATCCCACGAGACCACACACAAAGCATCACACCACAAAGCGTAGTGGCAGCAGTGTGAGCAATCCGCAGATATTCCCAGCCCCAAGTATCCGAGAAAAACAGAGTCTGAAGCCCTAAATTTGAGTCGCAACTCTGGGTGGCACCTTAAGTTTTCCTGGTGAACCCAAATATGCCACGAGGCCACTCACTTTAAAGACAGAATCCTAAGCAACCAAAAAGATTCAAAATCAATGAAATACCTGAGTCCAGAAAAGGAAGAATTCTCAGGGAAACTGACACTTCCTTACTTCCATCAGGTCCCGTCAGCAGAATCCCAAGTAACGGATCAACCAATTTTGGAAATACTGAGAAGAGATGGCTTATCTGCCCAAATTAACTGGGGGAGGGCACGCAGATCACTGTACATCCCAGATAATTCATCCAGGCGCAGGATTAACTGGGGCAAAACTTCAACTCAGTCACTCACTCAAGTATATGAGGAAATAAAGTAGAAAACCTTTTTAATCTCTCACGTTTTGGTCACAATCCTGCAAGTTTTGGCTTATCTACATATCGGACCAGATCACCATTTTGAGGAAAGATGCAAATCTTAAGCATTCTGGTGAAAATTCATCATCAATGAAACACCTGAACTAAAGAAACGGAAAGCTTAAACCCTCCGCCAAAAGGAGTCCTGATCTGGGGGAGGCCTGGCTGACTACTGATTTGGGAACCCCATGCACCGACAAAGGCCTCCTGTGCAATCAGCGTGGGAATGGGGTTTCAGGGAGGAGGTCCGCGTCTCCATGCCATGTAAGGACAAAGGCAGCGACGTTTCCCGCCTCGAGAACCTGGGACTCTCCTGGAAGCCGGGACGGGGACTGGGACAAAGACTGGAAAGGAACGAGGAGGGGGTCGCCCCATCCGCGCCGGCCAGGATGCTACCGGCCAAGGGGGGTGTGTGCTCCCAGCACGTGCGCGCGTGCGCGCGGGGCGCCGCAACAGACAAAGCCGGGCCCGGGGGATTCGGCGGCCGGGGGCCCGGTGCGCGCGCACCCCCCGCGCGAGGCGCCGCTGCCGGCCGAGGGGCCGCGAGGAGGGGGGGCGGATGCGCGCGCACCGGGCCCTCGCCGCCGCCGCCGCCATTTTGTTTCCTCGGCACAATGGGGGAGAGTAACGGCCGAGCGCGGGAGCGAGCCTGGCGAAGGAGAAATGAACCAAGCGCTGAAGCGAGAGAACCGGCCGTAGGCGGGAAGCGTGGGGCGCCTCAGGCCTTGTCATCGAGACCCCTCAGTCCGGCCCGCGCTGAGTGGGAGGACTGGCGGGGGGAGGGGCAGAGGCGGGAGCGGGCCCGGCCGCCGCCACATTGACGCTTACCTTGTCGGCGTTCCCTTCCCCGACCGCAACCGCCGCCGCCGCCCTCCTTCCACAGCCCGCCGGGGTCTCCCCCCAAAAGCCACGCGGTGCGCACCGGGCTGCTGAGTCCAACTGCAATGGCGAGAAGAGGAGGAGGAGGAGCCGGGGCCGGGGGCGAGCTGGCGGGCGGGCGCGCGCCGGGGAGGTGCGGGCCACGTGATCGGTTGGAGCCCCGCCCCCTGCCGCCGCGTTGCCGCTTGACGCAGGCCCAGCCGGGGAGGGAGGGAGCGACGAAAAGAGATAAGGTGGGCTTCAGTCACGTGGCCGGAGTGCAACCGTTGCGTTCCTGGTCACGTGGGGTCGAAACGTTTATCTCTTCGAGGCCCTGATCATGTGACAGTGGCCATTGCACAGCCTTCCTTGGCCACGTGACAAGGACTTTGGCGCTTCCCTTTGTTGTATTGGTAGGCTGTGTCATGTGACTTCTTCGCCGCTCTTTTTTTTCAATGGCGGTTTTGAGCGGTGTAGCCACGTGATTCGGGTCGAGGGGCGGAGTCTCCCCAGCTGCGAATCTGTGCGCCTGCGCGGCTGCCATCTTACGCCGGTCGCTCCTGTGTACGTTGGCGGAAACGGCTCAGAGAGCCTGGCACGTGAGTGTCCTATTAGCGGCCGGATTACGGTCTTGTTCGGGGAGGTTCGTCCTATGTCCGAGGTTTCCTGGCAGAGCTTCGTCCCCTCTCCTTGCATTTCTTGCTAGAGGCCGAGGAGACCCGAGGTGCAGGTGTCAGCAGCGGCGGGACAGCTCTTGTTGCTGCCCCGGGATCGGCGCTGGTGAGCGCTCCAGTTCTTAGGTCCCACCAACCCCCAGTGTAGGGTCCGGTCGTCTTGCCGGGCTGGGCCTCCGAAGGGCAGAGCCGAGCTGCTCGGGATCGTTTAGTCTCTCTTTGACAGGTGGAGAAGCTGAGGCCCAGTTGGAGGATTCATATCCTGCCTGTGAGAGCCGGATCTGCGAGTCACACGCTCGGCCAACCACAGTCGGCGTGGTTGAATAAAGCCACCGGGGACCGAGCGCCTTCTCTTTTTCCAGCCCATTGTTGAGTACTCCCGGGCGTTTCGTGAGATCCCCGATGTACAGAACGATTTGTGCCTAAAGTAAGCCACGCTCCCTTCCAGTATCAGAATCAAGCTGGCGCTTGATAGACGTCTTTATTAGGCACGTTGTCATGAGCGAGGCTGTTGTTCAGAAACTGCCGGGACTCGGAACGAGGAATTAAAAGGTTTCCTTCCTGAAAGTGAGAAGTCGTTCAAGGCTTTCGGCGTAGTGATGGATTTTCCTGGCGAAAACGTAGGGACGTAAGCTCCTTTGTTAAGGATGCAAGACCCAGTATCTGCTCTAGGTTTGAGTTCCCCCGGTGTGACCAAAACAAGCCCACGTCTCTGAGTCTCCGTTTCCTTACTTAGAAAATGGTGACGATTTTTCTTTAAAGCTCTTAGCACAAAAAAAAAAAAAAAAAAAAAAAAAAAAAAAAAAAAAAAAATAAAGCTCTTAGCACAATTCTGTGTGCGGAATAAATGCCTCAATGGTAACTTATTAAAAAGGTAAGATGTAAAAATATAGTTACAGAAATGGATGCATACTATATCTACCGGTTTTCTTTTCTATTTACGTTTTATTTGCAATTTTGAACATTTAACGTGTTCACCTGATACAAAATGTTAAATGTGCAAGAGTCTGAGAGGACAAAATCAATTTCCTCCTCCTTGGCAGCCAGTGTTGGATTTTTTTGCTTATCTCTACAACGATGTTTTATTCACAGAGACGTGCTTTTTTTTTCTTTTTTGCTGATTTTCACACAAATGGTAGATAATCTGCATCTTGCTCCCCCCGCACACACACTTGGACATTTTTCCTAAATAGAGCTTGAAGCTGAAGAAAGTTTTGGTAAATTTAATGACCCATGTATTCAGGTAAAATTGGTGAAAGTTTGGATTGTTCCAGGTCCCCCTGACAAGGAGAGTGATAACTGACTTTAATGAGGTAGAGGAAAAAAAAAAAACAAGGTAGAGACCAGGGCCGCCTGGGTGGCTCAGCGGTTGAGCGCCTGCCTTTGGCCCAGGGCGTGATCCTGGAGACTTGGGATGGAGTCTCACATTGGGCTCCCTGCATGGAGCCTGCTTTTCTCTATGCCTGTTTCTGCGTCTCTCTCTCTCTCTCTCTCTCTCATGAATAAATAAAATCTTTAAAAAAAAAAAAAAAAAAAAACAAGGTAGAGACCAATTATGGACACTCAAGGAACAGGCTCAGCGAAGTGCAATTTGACTAAGCTAACAGCGCTACCAAGTGGCAGAACAAGGAAGGTTTCTAGTTTTCTGACTCCCAAGTCTAGCCGGTTCTTGGGAGTGGCCGAAGATTAGATTTTTGAAGAACTTGTTTGGGGTAAACACAGGGGTAAAACGGAGGCCGCAAACACAGGGGTAAAAAGGATCATGGTTATAAGCAAACATTTTTTTTTTTAAAGCAAACACTTTAAAATCAAACTAAAATGTTCACAGAGGAGTCCAGGAAAGATTTAGAGAGTTTTTCAGTCTCAAGGCTTGCATGGAATGAGTGCCAGGGAAGCTGATAAGCTGATGTGGTTCTGATTGTGACCTGTTGGACTGGTGGCTCATCCAACCTGGATTTTGTAGTAAGAGCAGCTTGAAGCGTCAAGGAAACCAGACTCCCTTAAGTACATTCTGGGGGCGCCTGGATGGTACAGTCAGGTATCCCACTCGTGGTTTCACTTAGATCAAGGCCAGAGTCAGGGCTCCATGCTCCACAGGGAGTCCGCTTGAAAATTTTATCTGCTCCTCCCCCCATTCATGCATATACATGCACTTGTTCTCTCTCTAATAATTAGTCTTTTTTTTTTTTTTTTTAAGTATGTTCTGTTCTAGCTACCCCAACCCCACCCACCAGGAGTGGCAGGATAAGAGGTTTTGAGCCCAGTCTTCTGACAAGCTGCATCCATCCTGCTCCTTGTCTGTGTTCTGTCCTTGGTCACCTTGCAAGATTGAAGCCCCAAGATGCCACCTACCTCTCTTGTCCCTTCATCCACAGCTTTTTTTTTTTTTCAAGAAAATTTTTTTTAATTTTTATTTCTTTATGATAGTCACAGAGAGAGAGAGAGGCAGAGACATAGGCAGAGGGAGAAGCAGGCTCCATACACCGGGAGCCCGACGTGGGATTCGATCCCGGGTCTCCAGGATCACGCCCTGGGCCAAAAGCAGGCGCTAAACCACTGCGCCACCCAGGGATCCCTCATCCACAGCTTTTGATTACTGCCCTTGCCTTTCCACCACTACGTATTAACAACCATTCTCTGACTTCCCTGCCCAGACTGACATGCCCTGTCATCTGGCTGTGTTTCCTCTGCCTAGACAAGTTTTGTCTTCATCAGAGACTTTAGTGTTCTCATGAACATGCTCTCCATTCCTTGCCTTCCTCCTCTTCAGAGATTTCTCCCACTTGAGCCCCCCCACCCCCAATCACACTGAGGATCTTTCCCTTTTGAGTCCTTTTTGATGCATACATGTTGCTTTCCTCCACTTTCAGTGGAGGGGACATGGGTTGACCACAGTGCTTTGGGGATCTTCCCCTTTTTCTTGCTCAATTTGTAGTTTTTGGTTTTGTTTTGTTTTGTTTAAGATTTTATTTATTCATGAGAGACAGGCAGAGGGAGAAGCAGGCCCCATGCAGGGAGCCCAATGCAGGACTTGATCCTGGAACTCCCAAGATCACACGCCCTGGGCTGAAGGCAGGCACTAAACCACTGAGCCACCCAGGGATCTCCAAATCTGTAGTTCAGTTGACAAGGCCCTGCTGTCATACTCCAAAACTAGGCCCATGGGTTGGCCAAAGTGATTGGCTTAGAAGCAAGTGACCAAAATCGAGCCAGTGAGCCTCAGGCCAGGGGGGACTTTGGGGCAAGAGAAGCCCTTGTTTTTCTAATACTAAAGCCAGAAAATAGCAAGTGTGGTGGTGGTGGAGGAGGAGCAGGGAGTATACTTGACAGAATGAAACCAACAAGGAAGAAAGTTCATCTAAAAGATGGAACAAGAGGGCAGTCAGGGTGGCTCAGAAGTTTAGCGCCACCTTCGGCCCAGGGCGTGATCCTGGAGACCTGGGATCAAGTCCTGCATCAGGTTCCGTGCATGGAGCCTGCTCCTCCCTCTGCCTGGGTCTCTGCCTCTCTCTGTGTGTCTCTCATGAAAAATAAAAATAAAATATTTTAAAAAATAAAAGATGGAGCAAGAAAACATGGTGTTTTCTCCCAAATTTAAACTGAACAGGGATCCCTGGGTGGCGCAGCGGTTTGGCGCCTGCCTTTGGCCCAGGGCGCGATCCTGGAGACCCGGGATCAAATCCCACTCGGGCTCCCGGTGCACGGACCCTGCTTCTCCCTCTGCCTGTGTCTCTGCCTCTCTCTCTCTCTCTCTCTCTGTGTGACTATCATAAATAAAAAAAAATAATAATAAAATTAAAAAAAAAATAGGGATCCCTGGGTGGCGCAGCGGTTTGGCGCCTGCCTTTGGCCCAGGGCGCGATCCTGGAGACCCGGGATCAAATCCCACATCAGGCTCCCAGTGCATGGAGCCTGCTTCTCCCTCTGCCTGTGTCTCTGCCTCTCTCTCTCTCTGTGACTATCATAAAAAAAAAAAAAAAAAGATATTAAAATTAAAAAAAATAAAAATAAACTGAACATATCCAGCAGTTCCACTCCTGAGTATATGCCCACCAGAAATGAAAGGGACTCAACATATTTGCACATTCCGGTTTATTATAGCAGCATGATTCACAATAGCCAAAAGGTGGAAGTAACCCAAGTGCCTGCCGATGGATGAATGCATAAACAAATTGTGACATATGCAGACAACGGAATCTTAAATATTATTCAACTTAAAAAGAGAAAGACATTCTGACATATGCTATAACATGGATGAACCTAGAGGATGTTAAGTAAGCCAGACACAGAAGGCTAACTACTGTATATAACCACTCGTACAAAGTCTCTAGAAGAGATGTGTGGAGGCAGGAAGTAGAATGGTGGGTGCCTTCCAGAGGAGTTGTTTGTGTTTAATGGGGACAGTTTTTGTTTGGGAAGAAGAAATAGTTCTGAAAAATGGAGGTGGTAATGTGTGTACAAAAGTGTGAATAATGTAAATGCCACTGAGCTGTATACTTAAAAAATGATTTGGGTGGTCATTTTTATGTGTATTTTACAGTGATGTTGTTTTTTTTTATTTTTAAGATTTTATTTATTCACGAGATACACAGAGAGGCAGAGGGAGAAGCAGGCTCCGTGCAGGGAGCCCGATGCAGGGCTCAATCCCAGAACTGTGGGATCATGCCCTGAGCCAAAGGCAGCCACTCAACCGCTGAGCCACCCAGGCATCCCTACAGCGATATGTTTTTTAAAAGATTTTATTTATGGGGCACCTGAGTGGATCAGTCTGTTAAGTATCTTCCTTCAGCTCAGGTCTTGATCTCGAGGTCCTGGGATTGAGCCCCACATCAGGCTCTTTGCTCAATGGAGAGCCTGCTTCTCTCTCTCTCCCTCTGCCCCCCACTCCACTCATGCTCGTGTGGTCTCTCTAAATTTAATTTTATAAATATATTTGAGGGTGCAAGTGCATGCACGTGTGGGCAGGGGGAGGAGTGGAGGAAGAGAGAATCCCAAGTAGGCTTCTGCCATGCAGGAGTTGAATGCAGGGCTCCGTCTCACTACTGTGAGATCATGATCTGAGCTAAAACCAAGAGTTGGATGCTCGGCCAACTGAGCCACCCAGGCGCACCAACAATATTTTAAATTAAAAGAACAAGATTAGGGATCCCTAGGTGGCGCAGCGGTTTGGCGCCTGCCTTCGGCCTAGGGCGCGATCCTGGAGACCCAGGATCGAATCCCACATCAGGCTCCCGGTGCATGGAGCCTGCTTCTCCCTCTGCCTGTGTCTCTGCCTCTCTCTCTCTCTCCCTCTGTGACTATCATAAATAAATAAAAATTTTAAAAAAAATTATAAAAAAAAATAAAAGAACAAGATTAAAAAAAAAAAAAACAAGATTAGGGGATCCCTGGGTGGCGCAGCGGTTTAGCGCCTGCCTTTGGCCCAGGGCGCGATCCTGGAGACCCGGGATCGAATCCCACGTCGGGCTCCTGGGATGGAGCCTGCTTCTCCCTCTGCCTGTGTCTCTGCTTCTCTCTCTCTATCATAAATAAAATAAAAAAAAAGAACAAGATTAAAATAAATAAATAAATAAATAAATAAATAAATAAATAAATAAAATAACAAGATGTAGTCAAAGTGAAGCCAAGTCATGACCACATCAGTTTGAGCCCTAGGACATTAAAGCATGGGGAGAAAAATAAATAAATGAATGAATGAATGAAAGAAAAGAAAGAAAGAAAGAGAAAGAAAGAAAGAAAAGAAAAGAAAAGAAAAAGAAAAGAATGGGGGAGAGGGGATCCCTGGGTGGCTCGGCGGTTTGGCGCCTGCCTTTGGTCCAGGGTGCGATCCTGGAGTCCCGGGATCGAGTTCCACGTCGGGCTCCCAGCATGGAGCCTGCTTCCTGCTTCTCCCTCCTCCTGTGTCTCTGCCCCTCTCTCTCTCTCTCTCTCTCTCTCTCTCTCTCTCTCGTAATAAATAAATCTTAAAAAAAAAAAAAAAAAGAAAAGAAAACATGGGGAGAAAAATTGGCATGGCCACACAGGGATGTTGACATACGGGCCAAGTGTATATAGGACCCCAATCACCTGGAGTTCATCATCTTCACCTGCCAGGGCCCTCTTGGCCTGAAATTCCTGGTGTCCTGGTTCTTGCTCTCATCTCTCAGAGTGGCTAGCTACCTGTGGCTTTGGCCTGCTGGGTCTCCCTTCCCTCTTTGTTGTTAGAACCAAGGCTTCCCTTGGGTAGCCACCACTTCCCCACGGTATTTCCAACAGCCAAGCCTCTGCCTTGGATCTGGCCGATCAGAACCCTCTCTTCTTTCCTGGTCCAATAACTGGGACAGAGATGGCCAAAGAGGAACACCTGGGTGGCCCAGGGGTTGAGCGTCTGTCTTTGGCTCAGGGCATGATCCCAGTTTGGGGATCGAGTCCCTTATCGGGCTTCCTTCGAGGAGCCTGCTTTTCCCTCTGCCTGTCTCTGCCTGTCTGTCTCTCAAGAATGAATGAATGAATGAATGAATGAATAAATAAATAAATAAATAAAATTATATGTATATATATGAATAAGTAAAATAAAAGATGGCCAAAGAATAGGCAGCTTTGGGACTTACCTCCAGTCATCTGAGAAAGAAAAGGTCTTCAGGCCGCTGGGCTGGGTGGGTGAGAGTGTGGGATATACACTTTGATGTGTCTTTTCACACCTTCATTCATTCAAGCATCCTGTCACCTCCGTCTTTGCACTGGCCATATCCTCTGCCTGAAATGCTCTCTTCCCTCAGGTATTCAGAGCTCCCTCTCTCACTTCTAGCTCTCTGCTCCAGCTGCTTTATTTTTCTTCAAAGTGTCTATCATCACCTGTAACATAGTTATTATTTGTCTCCCTTGTTAGAGAGTAGGGAACATGGTTCTATTTCACCATGGCTTGGAGCCCTCAGCAAGTAAGTGCATGAATAGGTCACCCACCACACCTCGCCCCCATTGTGCCCAAATCAGTCCGACCCCATGGACAGGAGCCAAATAGGAACTCCCCATTTCCCTTAAGCCACTTTTTTTTTTTCTTTTAAGCCACCATTTTTTTCAATGAAGGTATACTGTGATCATTTAAGTCTACATTTTTAACTGTTACAGAACTTGACAGAACTGGAAGACTATCTTTTCGGTCTGTTAGTTGCCTGAGCCACTTTGTTTTCTTCCAGCCTGTAACTAGCCAGCACACTTGTGCCTGCATGTCTCCTTGCGGATAGGGCAGCGGTCTCCCTCCCATTGGCCTGCCCACATCAAGTATTCTGAATCTGTACCCCCACAGAGTTGCAAACCACAGAAATGAATGCCCGCCAACCAAGCAGAAAAGAGCTTGGGTATAGCCTGGTGGTGATACCATCTGGAGGGTGGGAGGAGCTGGCCTTGAAGCTATGCGGCCAGGAGCTGCTGCTGGGGATACAGTGAACAAACCATCCCGTGGCCCTGCCTGCATGGAGCCAACCTAGCTGGGGAGGCAGGTGATAAATAACAAGCAAAGTAGTGGCGAGTGCAATGAACAAAAATAAAGCGAGGTGGTGATGTGGGGCTGGGGCAGGTGCAATTCTAAGTCGAGCAGTGCACAGGGAAGTTCCGGGGGAGCCAAGGGACTGAGGCCAAGCTGGTTGCTGGGAGATGAGCCTTCCAGGCAGAGGGAACAGCCAGTACAAAGTCCCTGAGGTTGACAGTGCTTGTGGAAGGAGCAGCAAAGAGGCCTGAGGGGCTGGAAGGAGGCCAGCTGGGAGGAGGGAGGGAGGACCATCCAAGAAAGGGTGGGATGGTCCTGCAGGGCAATGGAGACCTTGGCTTTCACCCTGAGTTCTTCAAAAGCTGTGGGCTTGTTTGGGGCAGCAGAAAGCTAGCATTCCTACATCTCCCCTTGCATATGCCCTCAAGCCCCTGCTCCCCTTTGTCAATCCTAAACTAAATCCACTGCTGGCACTTCACACCTCAGTGAGTTTGGAGGAGAAAAAACCCACAATCCTTTTTTAAAAATATTTGAGGTAGGAGGGAGAGGGAGCAGCACACTCCCTGCTGGGCAGAGAGCCTGATGCGGGACTCGATCCCAGGACTGACTCTCAGATCATGATGTGAGCCAAAGGCAGACGTTCAACCGACTGAGCCACCCAGGCATCCCAAACCCCACAATCCTAACATTGCTCATTCATGCAGCACTCTCCCAATTTTTCACACCTTGTTACGTCTTCCAGCGTGCCTGCACGCTCTGCCCTGCGCTGATGTCCTCCTTACTGCACTAGAAAATAGTCACTGCATTCATTTCTTCCCACACTAAAGCCAGGAGCGCTTGTGCCCACACTTCCTGCTTTCCACTTAGCTCCAGAAGCCACGACTCTCTGGCTCTCCCCTGAGTTCACCTTTTTCCCTTCTCCCCAGAGCTCAGACCTCACCTCTCTCTTCACTTACTCCCCAGGTGATCTCAGCCAGCCCCATGATTTCAAAGACCGTCAAAACACTCAGGCACCTGAGTAGCTCAGTCGATTAACGGCCTTCAGCTCAGGTCATGATGCCGGGGTCCTGGGATAGAGCCAGGTGTCCAGTTCCCTGCTCAGTGATGGAGTCTGTTTTTCCCTTTCCCTCTACCCTCCCGCCCCAGATTGCTCTCTCAATCTCTAATAATAAAGTCTTTTTTTTTTAATTTTTTTAAATTTATTTTTGATAGTCACAGAGAGAGAGAGAGAGAGTGGCGGAGACACAGGCAGAGGGAGAAGCAGGCTCCATGCACCGGGAGCCCGACATGGGATTCGATCCTGGGTCTCCAGGATCGCGCCCTGGGTCAAAAGCAGGCGCCAAACCGCTGCGCCACCCAGGGATCCCATAATAAAGTCTTTATATATATTTTAAAAGACGATCAAAAACAGTCTCGATTAAATGCCTCCAGCCAAGAATTCTCCCATAAAGTACTAACACACACATCCAACCGCCTATGTGACCACTTCCCTTGGAGATTATGTATAAAGCACATCCAAAATAAACCTACCTGCCCAGACCCCTTCAGCTCTAGCGTCTCTCTGCACCCTTGCCAGGGCTGTGTGGGCTTTTGCACAACTGCATGCACACCAATTCTTCAGACAACTACTACCGTGGGCTCTGGATCACATTGCCAACATACTCAAGAGGATCAGACTGGATCACACTGGACACTTGCCCACCCGCTCAGGAGAACCAGATGTGCCTGGGATTGTCAGTTCCTGGGCCACCTTTAGTCTGGACCTACCAGTTCAGGACAACTCTGAGATGTCACTTAACCTCCCAAGTTCCCTGCCAGGTCAAGCAATGGGTGCCTACTGCAGGACCCCACCTGAGCTTACCCCCTCCTAGCCCTGCTTCCTCCTGCTTCTTTGACTTCTCTCTCTCTCTCTCTCTCTCTCTCTCTCACATGCAATCAATCAAGTGAACTCCATCTTCAAATTACACCCCAACTCTGCATGCTTTTCATCTTCACCAAGATCACCTGAGTCTAGTCTCCAGCAGCAGGTGCTCAGATGAGTGCAATAACTTTTTTTTTTTAAGATTTTATTTATTCATAAGAGACACACGGGGCGGGGGGGTGGTGGGGAGCACAGAGATACAGGCAGAGGGAGGAGCAGGCTCCATGCAGGGAACCTGACATGGAACTTGATTCCGGGTCTCCAGGATCAGGCCCTGGGCTGAAGGCAGTGCTAAACCGCTGAGCCACTGGGACTGCCCAACAATAACTTTTTTTTTTAAATCTTTTTTTTGGGGACACCTGGGGGGCTCAGTGGTTGAGAATCTGCCTTTGGCTTGGATCATAATCCCAGGGTCCTGGGATTGAGTCCTGCATCGGGCTCCCCACAGTGAGCCTGCTTCTCTCTCTGCCTCTCTATGTCTCTCATGAATAAATCTTTAAAAAAGAAATTTGTTTTAAGTAGGCTCCATGCCCAATGTGAGGCTGGAACTCATAACCCTGAGGCCAAGAGTCACATGCTCTACTGATTCAGCCAGCCAGGCACCCCTGCAGTGACCTCATTGGCCTTCCTGCTTCTACTTTTGTATAATAGTCTCTGCACACAGCAGCCAGAGAATTTTAACCATTCATAAAAGACTGGAAACCTAAACACTGGCATATCCTAATATAACAGTGGTTCACACTGTGCACTTCCCCCAGGCTGGGCACTGGGCTAAGCTTTTGCAGTCATTCAGCTGTTCTCTGCCTGTATACTGAGTACCTACTGTGTACCGTGCACTGCCCTGCTGTGGGATAAGGTGGTTAAAACAGACAAGATTTCTATCCCCTTTAAGCTGATATTCTGGCTGGGGAGGCTAAACAATAAATGAAAATACAAATAATTGCAGGGGCTCTGGGTGGCTCAGTTGGCTAAGTGTATGCCTTTAGGCTCAGGTCATGATCTCAGGGTCCTGGAATGGAGCCCCACATTGGGCTCCCTGCTCAGGGAGAAAACTGCTTCTCCCCTCTCCCTCTGCCACTCCCCTTGCTTGTGCACTATCTCTAATATAAATAAAAATTTTAAACATAAATAGATGCAGATTGTGACAAATGCCATGAAAAAAATAGAGTGAAAAAAATAAAAATAAAAAAATAGAGTGATGTGTGGTCACCAAGGGAGGCCAACCTTCATTGATCACTAGAGGCTTCCTGGAGGAGGTGATCCCTGAGCTGAAAGCCAATGGATGAGGAGCTAGCCACACAAAAAGCAAGGTGGGGATCCTTTCGGGCACAAGCCCTGGGGCCATGGAGGCTGGATCAGTCAGCGAAGGATTGCTGATGGGGCAGATGGGACAGGGCCTCATGGGCTGCAATGAAGACCGTCTGTGATGCTGAACAAAGTGGAAGCCATGGAGGGTTCTTGAGCAGAGAAAGGGTGTGAACTCACTAGAGTGTTCACAAGCACCTTTTGCACCTGTGTGGGGAACTATGGAGAAGGGGAGGTGATGGCAGGGGCCAGGCACCTGGGCAGGAGACCACGTTGGTTCAGGTGAGTGACAAGGGGGACTGAACGGGGAGGGGTGGTAAGGTTTTTTGGAGGCAGGGCTAGCAGACACTGGGGATAAGGAAAAAGACTCAGACAATTGAGGCAAACAAGGGACCCCAGAGAGTGATGGTACAGGATAACAGGTAAGAGCTTGGGATGGAGGAGACCTGGGTGCAAATGCCTTCTAAGTCCCTTTCCCACTGGGCAACGCTTAGAAATGTGGCCCAATCTCTGGCCTCAAATAATTCCGAAGTGGCTTATGGTATGCAGCTAGGAAGGACTGAAGAAATGGTGGCTATTCTGCAGTCAATTAAGCCGACTGTGCTCTCAAGGGCCCAGTGTGCCATGACTGCAAATAGTAGTGTCCTTGGTAGTGTATGCAGCCTGTTGATTGTATGGGTTGCCCTAAGGGACCTCGGAGACAGCCTTTATGATGGGCTTTGAGGTCTGACATCATGCTATCTCCAATCTATGCCACAGACAGGTATGCGAGGTGTCTTTGGGAAGCCCCAGGGCACAGTAGCCAGGGTCCACATTGGCCAAGTCATTATGTGCCTCTTACCAAGCTGCAGAATAAGGAGCATGTGATTGAGGCCCTATGCAGGGCCAAGTTCAAGTTCCCTGGCTGCCAGAAGATCCACATCTCCAAGAAGTGGAGCTTCACTAAGTTTAATCCGGACGAATTTTTTTTTAATTTTTAAAAAAGATTTTATTTATTCAAGAGAGACAGAGAAAGGCAGAGACACAAGCAGAGGAAGAAGCAAGCGCCATGCTGGAAGCTGGATGTGAGACTCCAACCCAGGACCCCAGGACCACGCCCTGAGCCAAGGGCAGACCATCAACCACTGAGCCACCCAGGCTTCCCCATCGTGGATGAATTTGATGACATGGTGGCTGATGAGCAGCTCATCCCAGATGGCCCTGGGGTCAAATACATCCCTAATCCTTGCCCCTTGGACAAACGGAGGGCTCTGCACTCATGAGAACCTTACACCACCTCAACCCTATTCATAAATCCTACTTCCTGAAGAAAAAAAAGGAAAGAAAGAAAGAAGAAAAGAGGAAAGAAAGAAAGAAGAAAAGAGGAAAGAAAGAAAAAGGAAAAAAGAAAAAGGGAAGAATGAGAAGAAAGAAAGAAAGAAAGAAAGAAAGAAAGAAAGAAAAAGAAAGAAAGAAGAAAGAAAGAAAGAAAGAAAGAAAGAAAGAAAGAAAGAAAGAAAGAAAGAAAGAAAAAGAAAGATGGGATCCCTGGGTGGCACAGCGGTTTGGCGCCTGCCTTTGGCCCAGGGCACGATCCTGAAGACCCAGGATCGAATCCCACGTCGGGCTCCCGGTGCATGGAGCCTGCTTCTCCCTCTGCCTGTGTCTCTGCCTCTCTCTCTCTGTGTGACTATCATAAATAAATAAAAATTTATAAAAAAAAAAAAAGAGAGAGAGAGAAAGAAAGAGAGAAAGAGAAAAGAAAGAAAGAAATGGTGGCTATTAAAAAATTCCAAGGGCGGAGATACAAAGGCAGGCAGTGAAGGCGTGGCATTGGGCCCAGCAGTGACAGTGACAGATAGCTGGCAGCAGGGGGCAGCAGCGAGCCTGGAGGCGGCCGGGCAGGGGCTTAGCAATTCGCAGCTCTGCAGGTCCCAAGAGGCTGGACTAGACTGTGGGTGCCTCAGGTGCCAGGACCTGGGGGCATGTGTCCAGGCCGTGTGACTGAGGAGGTGGACAGGCCCTCGTCGCATTCTGGAGTCCGGGGAGCAGAGCCTCATAAGAGGCATTTTGTTCAGGAGAAATCTGAGCTGCCCGCACCGTGCAGTTCAGGCAGAGATGGGGCCGGCAGACAGAGGCCTTCCTGCCCTCCCTCGTTCCCTCGGGGGACTCGGCCCAGCTCAGAGGCTCAATCCCAGGGCCAGCGAAGCGGGGGTTCCCCCTACCAGCCTCCTACTCCCTCCACAAACACTCCAGGCCCGGGCTCTGTACAATAGGCACTTTATTAGTGGTTGGAATGCAGTTAACACGCGAGAGTGTGCAAACAGGCCGGGGGGCCTGAGGGCTGGCGGGCAGGCACAGGAGACGGGGACCCCAGGCTGGGTTTCTCCCTCTCTGGGAGGCTGCCAAGGTGCTGATGAGCAAAGGCATGATACGGGGATATGGCCGGGGGTCAGGGTGGGGTGGGGGTGGGACCTGGAGGTCCCCAGCATTCAACAAATTTGGCAAAAGGATCCTCAAGGTGAAGTGATAGGGCGGGGGGTAGGGAGGGGGGTTGCCCACAGCATCTGCCCCCACCCCTTCTCCTAACACCGTCCCTTGGGCGGATTCAGCTGCCTTCTCTCTTACAAAGAGCTGTGTCGATCACTGGCAGATGGGGGGACATTCACCAGCAGGTTTCCATTAAGCAGCTCTTAGCGGGCTCCTCCCTCCTGCTCTGGGCCGGCTCCACACCTTCCGCTCCCTGCTGCCCTCCCCCGACAGACTCTCCCTCTCCTTCCAGGATCCCCCTGCTGTGGCCTCCCATGCCAGGAGACACCCCCACCTGGCCACGCCGCCACTCCCCCCACCCCAGCCACGCTCGGTGGGGAGGCGGGGACAGAAGGCACTCCACAGCTGGCCCCATCTCAGCCGTTGAGACAGACAGAAAAAGCTAATAGACCCTTTAATGCATGTCCAGGTTAAAAAATAATAATAAAGAAATGCATGTGGCAGCCTGTGTGCCAGCTGTTCAGCCGCGGAGGAGGGGCTCAGTCCTGGCCTGGGCAGACACCAGCGAGCGAACGAACGTGGGGGGGCCCTTAGAAGCTGGAGCTTGCTAGAGCCACCCCTCTTGCAGACACAAAGGCCGCCCCGTTGTCAGAGGGGAACAGGAAGCATGAGGCGGCCCAGGCCCCACTGCATGCCAGACGTCAAGAGGCCTCACCAGACTTCTCCCCACTGTCCAGGCCAGTGAGGACTGAAGTGACCTGTGCAGTTCTGGGGCGCTGCCGTGAAAATCCAACTGCCCCTTGGCACAGGAAGGAGATGCCCCAAATCCTCCAGGTCCCTGGAATCCAGCAGTAACTGGATGGTTGGCGGTGGAGGGGAGGGGGGAGGCGGCAGTGATAGGACTTCAGGTGAGCCCAGGGGCCAGGGCTTCTGACCCAGCTGCCGAGCACCCAGTGTGAGACTTCTGGAAAGGTGGGGGGGCGGGGAGCGGGGCCTTTAGGACTCCGCCAGCTTCTTGTTGGTCTTGTTCAAGAGCCTCTTAAGGTTGGGAGACATGAAGTAAGGCCTCTCGGCTGAGCCATCATTCCTCTCCAGGTCCTCCACTGCGGAGAGAGGCCCCAGAGACGGTGGCATGAGGGGAGCCCATGGGCAGGGGCCTCTGGGGACAGGGCGCAAGGACCAGGGCCATAGAGAAGCCTCAGAGGGTTAGGAAGCAAGACACACTGGGACCACAGAGGGGCAGGCTGTGGTGGGCTCGGGAACGGGACACACACGCTCCCCGCGCTCCCAGGCAGGGTCGCCCCGCATGCACCCCCGGTCTACAGGGAGGAAACGAGGAGGCCTGCCTGGCCCCCACGCCTCCCTCCCTTGCTCTCTACTCCTCGACTTCTGCCCGCTTCCCCTCCTCCTCCGCACTCCCCTTCAACAGGATGTCTCTCAGCTCGGGCGACATGAAGTAGGGTCGCTCCTGAGAGCCGTCATTCCTTTCCAGGTCCTCACCTGGGCTCCCCCCAGGAACCGGCAGGGGGGAAATGGGGTGGTCAGGAAGGGAGGGAAAGAGGGAGGCGGGGAAGAACAGGGAAGCCAGCAGGCATGGAGTAGAGGAAGAGAAAAGAAAAAAACAAAAAACAAAAAAAAACAGACAGATGGAGAGACCAGAGTTAGTAGCAGCCACAAAACCCCCCCCAACAAAGCCAGAGACTCCGAAGCCGAGGGCCCAGGGGCGCAGCGTTGTAGCTGCAGCCTGGACCAGGGGGCAACGGGTCGGAGCAGCTCCGAGCGTAGGGAGGAGGCTGAGAATGCATGCCAGGGCCCTCTGCCGCGCCACAGCCGGGTCCCCGGGGAAGCGGGGGGGCGCCCGGCCGTCCAGTACAAAGCCCCATCAGATGTTATGCCCAGAGGGGAGAAGGCAGTCAGGGCCTGGCAAGGGCTGGGCTGAGGGGTCACTCACAGAAGCAGAGGAACAACGTGTCCACACACATGCCGTAGACACTGAAGAAGCCATGGGCAATCAGGTAGGAGCCGATGATCACCGTCTAGCAAGAGGAGCCACGCTGTTTCCACCCCAGCTCCTAGAGCACCTCCCGCTCACCACGCCCTCCCAGGCTCCCGGCAGCTGTTTCCCTGCTGACCAGCCCTCCCTGGAATAACATCCTAAGCCCTGCCATTCACTCCTTGTTCTCTTCAACCCCAGGGCCTTTGTCCTGACTTAGTCTAGTTTTGGTCTCCTTATCCTTCTGCTTTCAGCTCAAACATCAAGTCCTCAGGTACCACTTTCTTCAAGAAGCTGCTTCTGACATCTAGGCCCCATTTTATGCTCTCCTAGCACCGCACACCTGACCTCTGAGATCTGGCAACAATTTTATGCATGTTTAGGGCATTACGGGGATAATGCCCTCATCCCCACTAGACAGTATCTGTCCCACTTACTGCTATCCCCCCAGCAATTTGGAGACTCACAGGTCCTTGGCAGGTATCTGATAAACATGTATGGATTGAAGCGAGTGGACCATGGAGAGATTAAATAACTTGCTCAACCTGACTCATCTTTGGGCAGCAAATAGAGAACTCCGATAAAAATCTAGGTCACTGGGCTCTAAGGCCTGCACTGCTCTCAGGGTGATGACCTTACCCCCTGGTGGCCCCATCACGTCCCTGCCCTCATCCCCACCCCTTTCCCCCCACACCAGTCTCCTCACTATTCATTCCTGGCATAGGCCCACTTCTGGGCCTTTGTATTTGTTGATTCCTCCGGCTGGAGGTTCCCTGTTTCTCCTTCAGATCTTAGATCTGATATCACTTCCACAGTGAAGGCACCTGGCCTTCCAGACCTGCCCAAATCCTCCACCACAGGCTCCCACAGTTCCCTGGAACCCTCCTTGGTGGCACGTATCTGTTTGTAATCATGCATCCACCCACATCGTTAGTCACTAAGGTCCATTTGCCTCGGAAACATTAGGTCCTCTGGAAGGAAGCCCTTTCTCCCCCCTGGGCCTGGTATACTGTAGGTGCTTACTACATGTCTGCGGACTGAATAAATAATCCACCCCCCACCTCTGGCCTCCAACCATATCTGTCTAGTCAAAAGAGACCAGGAGACCCCAGCCACCTCCTTCTCCCTGGACCCCACCCACCCCCAAAGGTCCATACCAGTATAGGGACCCAGTAATAATTGAGGGGTGGTGCTGTGTCCTGCACAATCCTGATCCGGTGAGTGAAAAAGAAGAAAGCCAGGATCCCTGAAGAGAGGGAGGAAACCAAGATGGGTGAGGGTTCTGGCTCAAGGAAGACGTCGGGGCCCAACAGCACTTCACAGGTCACCCCGACAGGCTCCCACAGCCAGGCAGGCAGGCCGGTGGTACTCACCCACGCTCCCCACAATCAGAAGTTTGCCCAACAGGAAAAGGAAGTCGGTAACTTTGTCGAGGACGGCCACTCTGCAGGGGACAGTGAGGAGCACGCATGAATACGAGCACAGGGACTGGGGGAGAAGGGAGGCAGCCGGAGGATGGTGCTGTCCCTGACCTGATGATGTTTCTCATCAGCAGGAAGAAGGCATTCCTGGCCGAGGTGCAGAAGTTGGTGCCGTAGATGGCAATCTGGAGGGATGAAGGGGGGGGATCAGGCCCCCTGGCTGGGAGTGAGGGTTCCTCATACCCAGCAGGAGCTGGTGGGCTGCTTCTGCGTCCCAGGCCTGCTCACCATGATGTAGGCATTCCTGTTGAGGAATCTGATGAATTTCTCCAGGCACCAGAAACAGCATTTGAGACATGTCATGAGGAACTTGGCAAACTTGTTCTCTGCAGCTAAAAGGAAACAGAGGGATGCAGAGGTGAAGGGAGACCCTTGCTGGGGGACCCCCATCCCCCACCTCCTTATTACATGCACAGTCCTGGACTCCTGGAGCCCACGTACTCCAAGGGACAAGGAGAGGGAACTCGATCCAGAATCCAAAACCCTCGGGGTCCTGCCCCTCGCCCAAGTAGGAACCAACTGGCTCCAGGACTCTCAGTCCAGAGCCCCTTGAAGGGCCTAGTGATGAAGCCTTTCAACCCAACCTCTAGGCAGGAGCCAATCACAACCCACACACTCCTGCCCTGGCCCCGCCTCCCACTCAGAAGCCAATCCTTGCGGAGTCCTTGGCCCCTCCCCAAAGAATAACCAATCCCAGCTTCACCACTGCAAATTAAATATAAAGTCTTAGCCCTGCCTTTCCCACAAACAAATCTTAGCCTCTTCAGGAACCAATGGTGGCCCGGGCCTCTTGGTCCTGCCCCCCTAGAGGTAAGAACTCCACCCAATGGGCTCTCTCAGTCATCCTAGCAGCTCCGGGAACTCACCGTTCAAACTGCCCCACCCCCCCATGCTCCCCAAGCAGAAACCAAATCACAGTCCCATTGCCTTAACCCCACCCCTATAAACGAATCTCCACGTGCCCCTCAGCCCTGCCCCCCAGCAGCCAATGCCAGCCACTGGTGGGCCTTACCTTTCAGGCGCTGATCCAGGTACTCAAGCATCACTCGGATGATCTGCACAATGGCCAGAATGAGGGCACCAAAGGCTAAGGAGCCTGTGTGGTACCTGCGGGCCAAAGGGATGGTCAGTGGCTGGACCAATGCTCCTCCACTCCATCTTGTCCCCACCCCCAAGCCACAGGGAGACCCACCTGAGTGCCCGGCCAAAGGCAGAGAAGAGTGGGAAAGCAGGCAGGTCATCTGGCTTGTGCAGGGCCCAGTAGTAGGAGGCGAAGGCCCCAGCTAGTGTGACCTGGCCCAGGGCCAGCACGAAGTTGGCCAGCCAGAAGAACATGAAGGCATTGAAGATCTGCAGGCCCAGCAGGGCCCGATGGTAGCCCGACTCACCACCGTAGAAGGCAAACTGGCAGTGGGCACCAGGGCACAGGCGGGATTCGTTGGAGGAGGCGAAGGTCTGCGGGAGGGATGCAGAGCCATGTCACACCAGAGGGGCCCGGGTTTCCGAGTGGGTTCCAGGCATCAGGTCTGGGTCAGATAGACCATGGGGTGGGACAGGAGTCATGGGAATCAGAGTTAAGTCAAGGGATGGGGGGGCGAGGGTTCAGTACTGGGGGTTATAAAAGGGGTTTTAGAAGCAAGACGGGAACATTGACTCCATGGGTGTCAGAGAGACAGGATAAGCTATCCTGGGGATCAGGGTGGGGTTATGTGTCAATACAGCGGCCACGTGGACAGGACAAGAATGGCAGAGATCAGTAGGAGGACCACAAAATTCAGGATAGGGGCTTATGAAAGGCAAGGAAGGGGTTCCAGAAGCAAGAAGTGGTCATCTTTGGGTTAAGGGAGGGTTATGGGGCAGGGAATGGAGTCACGGGGAGAAAGATGGGTAGTTTGTTCAGCATTCAGGGTGGGGTGGGGGCCACCAAGTTGGGTCTCTTCCCCTCGATGTTCCCGAAATCCAGCACAGGGTATACAGTAGGCACCAAATGTTTGTTGAATGGTCCCCAAGTGGGGACAAGAAGTTTCAAATAGTCTGTGGGCTGCTGGCGAAATAGCCGACCCCCACCTCAGGGTTGCAGGTTTTCCCAGCAAATTGGCAGGTGCCATCATCAAAGATCTTATAGACCGCTTCGTTGGAAGTGGACAGGAAGCTGGAGGTTCGTTAAGGAACCTGAGTTTTGGGATTACGGGCCCCACTAGCTCGTGAGAAAGGATCCATCCCCCCACTGGGTTCTGGCCCTGCCCCCCAAGTCGCAGGTGACTTCCAGGCAAGTTTGGCCCTTAGCCACCCCCGGGGTCAGGCGTCCGGGTCTGAGGGTGGATACACAGCAGTGCTGGCCCAGTAGGCGATGCAAAGGCACAGCAGGAGAAAGGTGACCAGTGGGTATAGCAGGGAGCACATCACGTATCCCACAGCCCTGGGGAAGAGTAGACACAGGCATCAGAGCCCGGGAGGCCCTGGGACCACCCCAGCCCAGCCCCCGGCACCCTGGCACCCACCTGCTGGCTTCTTTGATGAGCGCGATGGCGATGAGAATTCTCTTCCGCAGAAAGATGAGCAGCAAGATGATAATGACCTCAAGGATGCTCAGAATGATCACTGCGGGAGGCAGAGGGGGGCCGAGTCTGCCAGCCGCCTGTCCCCACTCCCTCCCAGGCCTCACCAGGGGTAAGACGTGCGGGGGGGCTGGGACTCACTGAAGGCCATCCACGTCTGCCGCAAATGCAGGTACACGCGAAGGTCGGTCTGGAAGCCAAGGTCCACCAGGGAGATGTCAGAGCCGGCCTCGCCTCGCAGTCGCATGTACTCCATGTAGCAGTGAAATATTCCTGCACGGGGGACCGACCTCAGTCCACCAAATGCTCCCCCAACATTGCAAAGCAGGTAGGAGCACCCCCAGTGAGCAGAAGCAAGAACGAAAGCTGAGAGGGGCTGACATTGCTTGCTCCTGACTCCAAGCCTTTATCAAGATTATTTATTTATGGGGATCCCTGGGTGGCGCAGCGGTTTGGCGCCTGCCTTTGGCCTAGGGCGCGATCCTGGAGACCCAGGATCGAATCCCACGTCGGGCTCCCGGTGCATGGAGCCTGCTTCTCCCTCTGCCTATGTCTCTGCCTCTCTCTCTCTCTCTCTCTCTCTCTGACTATCATAAATAAAATAAAAAAAAAAAATTAAAAAAAAAAAAGATTATTTATTTATTCCTTTGGGGCCGGGGTGGGGGAGTAGGGGGTAAAGGTCAGTGGGAGAGGGAGAGAGAATCCCAAGCAGACTCCCCATTGAGCGGGAAGCCTGATGTGATGTGGGGGCTTGATCGCAGGACTCTGAGATCATGACCTGAGCCGAAATCAAGAATCAGATGCTTAGGAGAGTGAGCCTCCCGGGCGCCCTGCCTCCGAGCCTTTGTATTTGTTGTTCCTGCTGCTTAGTACTGGATTCCTCACACTCTCCTATCTCTACTCAAATGTCACCTTCTAATAAGACCTTCCCAAACCATTTTTCCCATTTCGAAATGCACCCCCTCACCCTCAATGTCTTATCCCTTCTCTCTGCTTGGACCTTCTAGAGGTTTTTCTGGTTTACTATTATTATTTTAAGATTTTATTTGTAGTAATCTGTATCCAACATGGGGTTTAAACTCACAACCCGGAGATCAAAGAGTTGCAGGCTCCCCGGACTGAGCTAGCCAGGCGTCCCCTGGTTATTTATTTATTTATTTATTTATTTATTTATTTATTTATTTATAAATGATCTTATCTATTTTTTTTTATTTTTTTTTAAGATTTTATTTATTTATTTATGATAGTCACAGAGAGAGAGAGAGGCAGAGACACAGGCAGAGGGAGAAGCAGGCTCCATGTAGGGAGCCCGACGTGGGATTCGATCCCGGGTCTCCAGGATCGCGCCCTGGGCCAAAGGCAGGCGCCAAACCGCTGCGCCACCCAGGGATCCCTGATCTTATCTATTTATTCATGAGAGGCACACACACACACAGAGGCAGAGACACAGGCAGAGGGAGAAGCAGGCTCCATGCAGGGAGCCTGTCATGGGACTCGATCCTGAGTCTCCAGGATCAGGCCCTGAGCTAAAGGCAGTGCTAAACCACTGAGCCACCCAGGCTGCCCAGGTTTATTATTTCTTGTGCACACCCCCAGACCTAGAAAACTGCCCAGGACATACAGACACTCAATACAGGTTTGATGCATGCATGCGTAAATGAGTGGCTGAATAGGTGCCAGGATGCTATGTAACCTGAGGCTTTCCTGGCCACCCAGTAACGATGATTCATGGGTGGGGATGGAGGATGTGGGTATTAACGTTCAGTGGGGTGGCATTAGGGATTTTCAATATTTCCCTTAGCTCTTTGTAGAATAAAATTGTAAAATGCAGATAAAGTAAAATAAAAAAAAAAAATAGGGACGCCTAGGTGGCTCAGCAGTTGAGTGTCTTCTTTTGGCTCAGGGCGTGATCCCCAGGTCCCAGGATCGAGTCCCATATCAGGCTCCCTGCATGGAGCCTGCTTCTCCCTCTGCCTGTGTCTCTGCCTCTCTGTCTCTCTGTATCTCTCATGAATGAATAAATAAAATCTGAAAAGAAAGAAAAGAAAGGAAAGGAAAGGAAAGGAAAGGAAAGGAAAGGAAAGGAAAGGAAAGGAAAGGAAAGGAAAGGAAAAAAGAAAAGAAAAGAAAAGAAAAGAAAAGAAAAGAAGGAAAGGAAAGGAAAGGAAAGGAAAGGAAAGGAAAGGAAAGGAAAGGAAAGGAAAGGAAAGGAAAGGAAAGGAAAGGAAAAAGGAAACCAAGGGGCCTGGCTGGCTCAGTCATGAGAGCATGAGATTCTTGATCTGAGGGTCGTGAGTTGAGTCTGACACTGGGTGTAGAGATTTCTTGAAACTAAAATCTTAAAAACAAAACAAACAAAAACCATTTGCCTCAAAAACCAGCACTCAGCTAGAAACCACCATTAACATGAGTATCTTAATATCTACGTCTTCACCTTGGGTTGCCTATCAGACATCTTCCCCCTGGGAATGTTTATCTGAATAATCAGAATGTGAAGCACTGAGTTTTGCGCATTGCCTCTGGCTGCCACAAGCCTGAGATCTACAGGACCCTCCCCCTACCTCATCTGCATGCTTTTTCTCATTAAGCCTCCTAACTAGTAAATACCAATTATCCCCACTTTACAGAGGAAGAAATTGAGGTACAGGGAGGTTGAGTCACCTGCCTGAGGTCACAGAGGAGGGAACCGGGAGAGCCAGCACTTCATCCCCAGCTGTCTGGTACCAGAGCACCCATCTGTAACCATTGTGCTAAGTGGTCTCCTTGAGAATGCTTTTTGGGGTAAAGTACAGATCCAGGCCCCATCTGGAAGGCTACAATTTAACTCATCCCCATCGATAAACACTGAGGTTCCAAGTACTGCTCCCATAGACAATGCCGAGATGAACTTCCTCACAAATAGGCCAAATAAAAGCCGGAGAATGTCTGATGGTTTAGGACAAGATTCTTGAGGGCCACTGGCAGGTCAAAGAGCACTGGCGTTTTGTAGACTGCGGGGTGGGGAGGGGTCACGGAGTGGGAGACGTACCATAGCCCAGCACCAGAATCACCATGATGATCATCACCCAGACCATGATGCCGGCCAGGAAGCGGAGCAGGACGATGAAGAGGAGGCTCATCAGCATAGCGATGACCAGGCCTCTGGGGATAAAATGAGGGCATGGGCAGACCGCATCCTCACCAGCCTCAGCCTACACAGACTGGGAGGACCACACTCCTCCCCAACTTACATGACTATCCAGTACCAGGAGACCGTGTAATCTTCAAATATCCGCATGGCCAGCTGCCGGGCCTCCAGGACCCCGTTGGCCTTCCTGGGGACAGGCAACAAGGCTCGTGTGAGAGCCCTTCCCTGATCGGGCCAGCCCCAGGGGATGCCCTGGCCCACCCCAGAAAGTAGGACGCCGATGTGGTGGGCCGCGGTCCTCACTTGGCTCCCTCCACCAGCTCTGTGATGTTTTTTCGAAAGCCATGCCCATCCTCGTAGGTCGTCTCATTGCCCACCATGAGGACCCCCTTGTGGGCGTGGATGGCTGGGAAGCATCGCCGGGCCACTGCGTGGAGCAGGGAATGAGACCAGTCAGGCCGAGCCCCTGAAACCCCCCCAACTCCGCCCCGCCCCCGTTTCTAGAACCCCAAACTCACAAGGTTTGCTGGGGATGAGTACAGCAGGGCAGTCGCCATCCCGAAGCACTTCAGCCACACCCTAGCAAGAAAGGGAGAGGGGTTAATGCCCCAGGTCAGCACCCTGCACCTGCCCCTACCTAGGCTCCCCTCACCTTGTTGTTCTGGAAGCCAGGCACACAGAACTGCTTGTAGTATTCAAAGTCCTGGGATTTCTGAGCGTTCAGGTAGGTGAGGTAACGGTCAGGGCACTTCTCCACGCAGATCTTGGGGAGCAGGAGGCCGGGGTTGGGGGGATCAAGATAGACAGCCAGGCCCCACCCAGGACAGAGGCCCCACCTCCCATTCACCAGGGAAAAGAAAAGGCCAAGAGCAGCTGTCCCTAGAGGGAGAAAATGACCTGGTAAAGGAAAGCAGGGGTAGCAAAGAAGATGGGAAATGGCCAAATTACCTGAGGGGTGGGACACTGGAATTCCAGCAGGACCAGGGGGCTGGCACACTTCACGATGTTGAAATAAAACAGGAAGGGTTTGTTCCTAGGGTTGGGGGAGGGATATGAAAACTGTCAAGGCTTCTCAACCTCCTGACGTAAAATATCTAATGCAAGCAACTCTAGTAGCAGCAACCCCAAGCTCTTCTAAGCTCTGCCTACTGGCTCATCGATCCAGCCCAACAGTCTCCTGAGGGTGGGACTGTGATGATCCCCATTTCAGAGATGAGGAAAATGAGGCCCAGAGAGGTTGAGACACTTGCCCTAGCTCACACAGCCAGAGAGTGGCACAGCCTGGATTGAATCACCTTTAGCTCACTGTTCATCCCCGCCTGACATCAGATCAGGGACTGTTTCCTCTCAGTCCTTCCCCTAAATTGTGAGCTACCAGAGGACAAGACTCTTAATGTCTCATTTAGTGCAGTGTCCTCAAAGCCTAGAACAGTGGTTGGGGATGGATGGTGGGAGATTTATAAGCATTTGTTGACTGAACTAATGGATAGTGGAGGTGGGGGAAACCTAGAACCTTCTCCCCAGTGCTCATGAAGCCATCCTGCCCGCACCTCTCCAGTCCCACCAGGTCCCCAAGGAGCCAGACTCACGCATTTTTTGTGCCCTTCTGCCCGCAGAACTCGCCTCGGCTATCAGTAGGGTAGATCACCTTCCGAGGGTCCCCATGGGTCCAGGCTGTGGAGGGATCCAGGGACACTGAGGCACTGCCATTCTTCAGCACCATCCCCATTTCTGCCTTAGAGGCTGTGGCTCGTCCTCCCACCTTGGAACCCCGATCCTGGGCCCCCCTCCACTCACCTATGATGCCTACAGCCACATAGCCCACAATGGCCAGGAGGAGGAACACACAGCAGATGATGTCTGTGCAGCCCCTGGAGAACAGGGAACAGCATCAGGGTGGGAGCCTTGGGGCCCTGTGTATCATGAACCCCATCTTGCCCTGGACATATACCTACATCCATATGTTATTTGGACATATGTCCCTGTGGTGTGAATGCTGTACCAAAAAGCACCTACATTTTATTCTTATTTATTTATTTATTTTTAAAGCAAGCTCTACACCAACACCAGGCTCGAACTCACAACCCTAAGACTAGGAATCACATGCTCCAGGGACTGAGCCAGTCTCACACAACTTACATGTTGATACCTAATGCTACACTGTTCTTGAAGCAGTTGGCCACAATGTTCAGCTCTCTTTTGAGAGTGCTCATTTCCCCCCACCTTGAATAGCAACAGGTATTAAATGTTTTTTAAAATTTAAATTATTTTAAAAATACATACATCCATACATAATTTAAGCTCTTTTTATTACTATAAGATTAAACATGAAGAATTCCATACAGGAATACATGCAATATTAAAATAAGTCACCCACGCAGCCTCTCTCCCTATAAGTAACCTCTGTTAATGATTTCTTGGGAGTCTTTTCTTTTTTAAGTTTATTTATTTACTTATTTTAGTAATCTCTACACCCAACCTAGGGCTGGAACTCATGACCCTGTGGTCAAGAGTAACTTATCAAACTAGTTCCAACGGATGGACATTCAGATTGTTGGTTTCTGCCATTTTCAAAAAGGCAGCTACACCATACATTTTTATCCAGGTATGCCGGGTTTATGGAGAATTTTTTTCCCTAGAATTTTACTCTTTGGAACAAAGAACTGCACATTTAAAAATTCATATTTTGAGACACCTAGGTAACTCAGTTGGTTAAGCATCGCACTCTTGGTTTCAGCTCAGGTCATCGTCTCAGGGTAGTGGGATCAGCACAGAGTCGACTTGGGATACTCTCTCTCCCTTCCCCATCCCCCCCCCACCGTACCTAGGTGCACTCTCTCGTGCTTAAATAAATACAAAAAATAATAATAAAAATAAATAAATACAATTTTAAAAAATTTTATATTTCCCAATTCCCTCCAAAAGCCACTGAGCCACTTAGATTCAGAGCAGCATATGTGCCAATCTTTTTAATCTTTGCTAATCCATGATGGGGAAATGCTTTTTTTTATTTTTAAGATTTTTATTTACTTGAGAGAGAGAGAGAGCAAGTGAGAGCACAAGCAGAGGAGAGGGGAAGAGAGTGAGGGAGAAGCAGGCTCCCAGCTCAGCAGGTGGGGCTGGATCCCAGGACCCTGGGATCATGACCTGAGCCTAAGGCAGACACTTAAAGACTAAGCCACCCAGGTGCCCCTGTGATGGGGTAACCCTACTTGGTTATTGTTACAAATCTCATTCCTTTACCTTTCAGTGAGTTTGCACATTTCCCCATAACTACACGGTCTGCTATGGTATTTCTTGTTCTAGAAATTCTCTTTCAGTCTTTTGCCTGAGTTTAAAAATTCATTTATAAAGACTCTTTGTATCCTGAGGAACTTAGTTATTTTAACTGTCACGTCGCAAATACTGATCACCAGTTTGTTGGAGAGCAGAAGTGTGGTTGGGGGGTGGCTGAGTAAAGAAACGGGGGTGTTGGGATTGCTAGCAGAGACCCCCTCCCCTCCCAGCGACCCCAGCCCTTACCTGTGATAAATGGGTCCTTTGAAGGTAGGGTCATACTTCTGCGGTGTCCCTGAAAACAGCGAGATTGAGCAGGGGGACCAAGAAGGGGCTGCAAGACCACCCTCCCCCAGAAGTGCCTCGGAGTATCTCTGGCCCAGGGAGGAGTCCTGTCCTGAGGCCTCATCCCACCTCCAGGCCACCACGTCCCTGCCCCCAATGGGGGCAAGGCCAAGTCAGGAGGAGCAGTCGCGATGGAGAGCAGCCCCGAGTATCCCCCGCGGCCCGCCCGCGGAGGTCGGGGCTGGACCGGGGACGGGGAGCCGGGGAGGGGCGGGGGGTCCAAGGTGGGATGTGGAGAAGGTTCCAGCGGGAGGCTGCGGAGGGGGCTACAGGGACAGGCGGCCCAGGGAGGGGGCTCTGCAGGGGGCTCCCAGGACGGCCCGGGGAGGGGCGCTGGCTCGCGCGGGGCAGGGGCTCCCGGCCTGCGCCCCACTCCCGCTCCCCGCGGGGTCCCCCCCAGCGGCCGGGCCCGGGTGCGCGAGGGGGCGCCGCCTACCGTGCTTCCCGTAGTAATGCTGCCGCTCGCCCCCCATCCCCGCGGCCGGCCGCCCGCTCCGAGCCCCCGGGCCCCGGGTCTGGAAGCGCGGGCGTCCGGGCGAGGGACGGACCGACCGACCGGTGGCGGCGGCTCCTCCCAGCCGGGAGCCAGGCGGGGCGGCCCAAACCGGTCTGACCGGCCCTAGCGGAGCGGCGGCCTCGGGACCGACTGGCCGGCGGACGGGGGGGCGGGGGGGCGGGCGGGGCGGCAGCTGCTCCCGCCACTCACCCGCCGCCCGATTTAGCCCCGTCCGCTCCCCGGAGCCGCGCCCAGCCCCCGCCCCCCCATCCCCGGCTTCACCCCCTCCCACCCGGCGGCGCCGCCTGCGACGCTGCTCAGCCCGGGAGGGCGCCTCCCGTCGCCCCATCCTCCAGGTGCGGAAAGTGAGGCGCGGGGAGGGGACCCCAGACGTGGGCGCCGCAACCCCGGCAGATGGCTGAACCCAAACTCCCAAATATAGAGTATTTGCGCTGAAAACTCTCAAGCCAGTGGACGCGTTTTATTTTGGTCTGCTTTTTATTTTATTTTATTTTATTTTATTTTATTTTATTTTATTTTATTTTATTTTATTTTATTTATTTATTTATTTTTAATGAAATGCCAACAGTTAAATATTGGGAAACTGCATATAAAAACCTACATCGGAAAAAAAAAAAAAAAAAAACCTACATCGGGCATATGGGTGGTTCAGTGGTTGAGCGTCTGCCTTCAGCTCAGGTCATGATCCCGGGGAGCTGGGATCCAGTCTCCTATCAGGTTCCCCAAGGGGGGACTGCTTCTCCCTCTGCCTCTGTCTCTGCCCCTCTCTGTGCCTCTCATGAATAAATAAATAAAATCTTAAAAAGAAAAAAAAAACCCACATCGTTAACTGTTGAAGACTGGAAAAAATGGGACTGGCAGCCCAGATGCCACATCCCTGCCTGGCATCGCCCTTCGTGGCCTGCAAGGCTACACACCTGAGCTCACCATCCCTGCACACTTCCCAATAGTGAATCTTGAAGCTATTGTTTTGTAGAACAAGTATGTATTGAGCGCCTACTGGGTGCTGGCCCAGAGCTGGGCATTGAGTACAGTAGCAGACGGTGGCAGATGAGAGACCCAATTTTGTGGCTCTGTCCTTGTGGAGCTGACATCCAAACCACATGGCCCGAGATTCAAATGTGCCTTCTGCCCTATCCAAGCCAGAGGACAATCCAGCCAGTGTCTTGCCTGCCCTGAGCCCCCTGCACAGTGAAACGAGGCTAAAGTATAAAATCAAAACTAGGCGGGGATCCCTGGGTGGCGCAGCGGTTCAGCGCCTGCCTTTGGCCCAGGGCATGATCCTGGAGTACGGGGATCGAGTCCTGAGTCGGACTCCCTGCATAGACCCTACTTCTCCCTCTGCCTGTGTCTCTGCCTCTCTCTCCCTCTCTCTCTATCATGAATAAATAAATAAAATCTTTTAAAAAATAAAATAAAATCAAAACTAGGCAAAGACTGGGGATCCCTGGGTGGCGCAGCGGTTTAGCGCCTGCCTTTGGCCCAGGGCGCGATCCTAGAGACCCGGGATCGAATCCCACGTCGGGCTCCCGGTGCATGGAGCCTGCTTCTCCCTCTGCCTGTGTCTCTGCCTCTCTCTCTCACTGTGTGCCTATCATAAATAAATAAAAAATTTAAAAAAAAATTAAAAAAAAAAAAAAACTAGGCAAAGACCCATCACAGGATAACAGGACATACAGTATACAGTTGGCATGGCAATTTACAGTTGGTGTTTAACTGATGTGGGGGTATACAGTAGGTATGGAGGGACCACTAGTATGGGGCATGCAGAGTGGAGTGGCATTATACAGTTGTGGAGGCATACAGCCAACACAGAGGTATACAGTTGCCATGAGGGTTTAATCACTGTGGGGGTACACAGCAGGGGTGGAGGTATACACTGGTGCAAGGTATACAGTCAGCAAAGAGTTGTATAGCCAGCGTGAGGGTATTCAATCAGTGTGGTGTGCACAGTCAGCTGGCTCTGCCGCCCATACTATACTCCCCACACCAACCTTCCACTCCCCAAGCCAACTGTATGCTCCCTCGATCATGTGCCTGTTCTCACTGTACCCCCCAACAGCTCTTTGAGGCCAACTGTACACTTCACAGCATAGTCGATTATACAGTTGGTGCCACAATCAAGAGAAATATATATTCAGTGTGAAGCACACGTCAGCAATGGGGTTATACAGTGTGGTCATAAACAGTTGGTGCTCAATAACTGTAGCTGCTATCTCAGAGTCAAGCATCCCCTGGCAGGGCTCTGGTCACTAACTCAGCTTGCCCCCTGGGGGAAGGCACTGTCCCCCCAGGGACCTCCAGCGGTGGAAGCCCCAGCTGACCCCTGGCCCACAGGCTTTAGCAAACAGGAGAGCTTCAAGGCTCCCAGCCATGCCCTTGGGTGACCAGGCCTCCCAAAGAAACCCTGTGGTTCCCGTGGTCTCTGCCAACCCCCACCCAGTCCCAGCAGTGGACAAAAAAAGCGGGCCAGGGACAGGCTGCGGCCTCTTCCCAGCTACACTAGGTCCCTTGGGGACACTCCTGCAGACTCAGGACTTCAACACCAGCGCCACCCTGGCGATTCCCAAACGTTGGTCCCCTGAGCCGCACACCCTTGTGACACCTGTCTCCTGGAAGTCTCATGAGTGTCTCACACTCAGCACAGCCAGATCCAAGCCTCTCAGCTTCCCCAACCTGCCCCGGCTCAGAAAAGGCACTTTGTCACCCCAAGTGCTCAGACCAGAAACCTGCCATGCGTCTCTTTCCATCACACCAGGTCTGCCTTCAGAATCTATCGAGAATCCGGGCACTTCTCACCCCCACCCTTGTCACACAGCTGTGGTTTTCTGCCTGGACCAGTGTAGGCAGCTCCACTCTGCTCTCCCAGCCTCCTCCACCCCTCCCCATCCGTTCCTTCCATAGCAGCCAGAGAAGCCTGTGAACACTTGAGTCAGGGCATGTTACCCTGCCCAGAACCTTCCATGGCTCCCACCTCACTCAGAGGAAAAACCCAACTCTTCACCATATAACCCCCAACTTCCGCCTCATCTCCTCCCTCTCTCCCCCTTTCCTTGCTTGTTTCAGCTTCACTGGCCTCATTAGCTAAACCGCAAACTCACCAGGCATGATCTCACCTCAGGACCTTTGCACTAGCTGTTCCCTCTACCTAGAAATCTCTTCTCAGAGAGGTCCATGTGGCTCCACTTCATTCAGGCCTCTACTCGATCATCCCTCCTCAGAGAGGCTTTCTCTGAGCATCCCAAACAGCATCCCTTCCCCTTCTATCTCATCACCCTATTTTATTTTATTATTGTTTTTTATTACCACCTGACACGTCACATTTACTTATTGCTTGTTTACAGTCTGCCCCCTTGCCTGTTCGTAGCACAAGGGCAGGAATTTATGCCTGTTCTGTTCACAACTGTTTCCAGGGCCCGAAATAGCACCTGGCACTCAGTGTTTGTTGAATGAATAACCACAGTATATAAACCATGTATATAAAGATAGTGAAGACTGGGGTCAGCCGGGTGGCTCAGTTGGTCAAATGTCTGATTCTTGATTTCAGCTCAGGCCATGATCTTAGAGTCCTGAGCTGGAGGACCCCCTGTGGGCTCTGTGCAGCTTGGAGGCTGCTTAGGATTCTCTCTCTGCCTCTATCCCCCACTTACCTCCCCACCCCGCCCCCACACACCCCATTTACATGCACACATGCAGGCCTGCACACACTCTCTCTCTCACACATAAATAAATATTTTTTTAAAAGATGGCTGTGGGGGATCCCTGGGTGGCGCAGCGGTTTAGCACCTGCCTTCAGCCTAGGGCGTGATCCTGGAGTCCCAGGATGGAGTCCCACATCGGGTTCCCTGCATGGAGCCTGCTTCTCCCTCTGCCTGTGTCTCTACCTCTCTCTCTCATGAATGAATAAATAAAATCTTAAAAAAAAATAAAAATAAATAAAAAAATAAAAGATGGCTGGGGCACCTGGGCGGCTCATGATGGAGTGTCTGACTTTGGCTCAGAGCGAGATCCCGGGGTCCTGGGATCAAGTCCCACATCAGGCTCCCTTCGGGGAGCTGACTTCTCCCTCGGCCTATATCTCTGCCTCTCTCTGTGTGTCTCTCATGAATAAATAAATAAAATCTTATATTAAAAAAAAAAAAAAAAAGGGCAGCCCCGGTGGCGCAGCGGTTTAGTGCCACCTGCAGCCCAGGGCGTGATCCTGGAGACCCTGGATCGAGTCCCATGTCAGGCTCTCTGCATGGAGCCTGCTTCTCCCTCTGCCTCTGTCTCTGCTACTTTCTCTCTCTCTGCATCTCTATGAATGAATAAATAAATAAAATCTTTAAAAAAAAAAAAAAGAGGATGCCTGGGTGGCTCAGTGGTGGAGTATCTGCCTTTAGATCAGAGTATGATCCCAGGGTCCTGGGATCAAGTCCCATATCAGGTTCCCTGCAGGAAGCCTGCTGCTCCCTCTGCTTATGTCTCTGCCTCTCTCTCTCTGTGTCTCTCATAAATAAGTAAAATCTTTTAAAAAAGAAGGAGATAGGGATGCCTGGGTGGCTCAGCACTTGAGCATCTGCCTTTGACTCAAGGCATGATCCCAGAATCCCGGGTTCGAGTCCCACATCCAACTTCCTGGGGGTAGCCTGGTTCTCCCTCTGCCTGTGTCTCTGCTTCTCATGAATAAATAAATAAAATCTAAAAAAAAGAAAAAGATAGCTAAGACTGAAAGTAAAACTGTAGCTTAGAGTTTTCCAGGTGCATGTATTTAAAAAATTAATTTGTGAATTTTATACATAAAGAATTTAACACATGATAAATGTGGAATTTTCAGAGGGTGGGGAAAGGATAAATCAATCTGTCAGTAGTCTTGATTGCATTAGGATGGAAAAAAGTTAACTCCACTCCCAACACATAGCAAAATAAATTCCACATGGATTAATCATGCAAAATAGATAAAAACTCAAAACTATTATGAGTATGAAGGGAAAACACCAGAACATATTTCTACCATCCGGCAGGAGGTGAGACTGGCGAGGGTGGAGAAGAGGTAAGGAGCACCGGAAGTTTCTTATGTCACCCGAAAGGCAGCCAGACTGGCAGAGAGGAAACTACCATAAAAGAATGGTTGGTGCTGACTGAGGAGTATCTTTCAGACTCTATCTCTGTCCTCATTAGACTGGAGGTCCTATCATCAACCCATTTTACAATGGGTTGTAAACCAAGGCTTGGGGAGGGGAAGTGGCTTGCCCAGCCACCTAGCAACAAGGAGAGGGTCGCTTCTCCACCCAGGTTTGATGGGGGAGTGGGAGCCCCTGAGAGTGTCTGAGCAGGAGCATGACCTGGCCAGGCTGGGGAGGGGAAGACACATAGAGAGGTTTCAGCTCTCAGAAAAACTGGCGGCTTTGCAGTGGGACCATGACCTTGCTGTGTGAACCTGAGTTGTCCCCCCGTGAGAGGAAACTAAAGATGCAGAGCAGCGCCTGGTCGTCCTCTTGGGAACACTGGTGCAGCCATCCGATGGGTTCCAGTAGCTCCCATTAACTTTAGTGGGTGGGGGGAATGGAGGGGCCAATTGAAGACTCCCTGATTCTGATCATTGAGCCTGGTCCAAACCGTGTAGGATGAGAACTTGCTGCATCTTTGCAACAGTACTACAAGGTGATAATAGTCCAGATGCCCCAAAGCCTCCATTTTACTGACCCCTTTACCATGTGCCAGGCAGGCACTTTTCCAAAATGTCACACGGTTTCCCTGGGCTCATCTTTACAGCAACTTTGTGAGATTGATCCCCTCATTACCTCCGTGTGAAGGACACAGAAACTGAGGCCCTGAGAGAAATCATGTACCCTCGGTGAGCAGCAGAGCAGGGCCACCCAGCTCATGAGTTAGCATCTGTATGAGTTTCCTGGGGCTGCTGTGACAAATGACCAAAGACTTAGTGGCTTAAAACAGCACAAACTTGAGGCGCCTAGATGGCTCAGTCGACTAAGGCCCAACATTTGGTTTCAGCTCAGGTCAAGATCTCAGGGTCATGAGATCGAGCAACGTGTCTGAGCACCGAGTCAGGTTCTGTGCTCGGCAGGGAATCTCTCCCTTGAGAATCTCTCAACTTGAGATCCTCTCCCTCTGCCTGCCTCCCACCCCCCCCAACCCCGGCTCATGCTCTCTCTCTCTCTCTCTCTCAAATAAATAAAATCTTTTTTTTTAAAGATTTTATTTATTTATTCATAGACACACAGAGAGAGAGGCAGAGACACAGGCAGAGGGAGAAGCAGGCTCCAAGCAGGGAGCCCGATGTGGGACTTGATCCCGGGTCCCCAGGATCACACCCCAGGCTGCAGGCGGCACCAAACCGCTGTGCCACCAGGGCTGCCCTCAAATAAATAAATCTTAAAACAAACACACACACACACATGGGCACCTGGGTGGCTCAGTGGTTGAGTGGCTGCCTTTGGCTCAGGTCGTGATCCGGGGTCCGGGGATCAAGTCTCACATTAGGTTCCCTGCAGGGAGCCTGCTTCTCCCTCTGCCTATGTCTCTGCCTCTCTCTGTGTCTCTCATGAATGAATGAATGAATGATCAATCTTTAAAACACACACATATACACAAACTTATTATCTTATGGTTCTAGAGGTCAGACATCCAAAGTGCATCTTGCCAGGCTAAAATCAAGGCCTTGGCAGGGCTGCGTTCCTTCAAGTTCTCAGAGAGAATCTGTTTCCTTACCTGTTCTGGCTCCTAGACGCTGCCTGCACACCCACATTCCTTGGCTTGTAGCCCCTTCCTCCACCCTCAAAGCCAGCATGCCCATCCAGCCCATGTCCCCGGACACCGCCACATCTTCTCTGACTCCCGTCTGCCTGCCTCCTTCTTCTCTTTATAAGGGCCTTTGTCCTTGGATCCACCTGGATAATCCAGGATAATCTCCACACCATAAAATCCTAAATTTAATCTCATCTGCAAATTCCCTTTTGTCCTGTAAGGTAACATGGTCACAGGTTCCAGGAATTAGGAGGTGGACATCTCTGTGGACATTCTCCCCATCACAGTGCATAACCACGTAGGCCAGGGGTTGACAAATTGTCATGGGGTGGGGGTGGTCAGGGGTATAGAAGGAACCCACCCACTGCCTGTTTTCATATGACCCAGAACTAAGAATGGTCTTTACATTTTTTAAAATATTTTATTTGTTTATTCACGAGAGACACAGATTGAGAGAGAGAGAGGGGGGGCAGAGACACAGGCAGAGGGAGAAGCAGGCTCCATGCAGGGACCTGACATGGGACTCGATCCGAGACTCCAGGATCATGCCCCGAACTGAAGGCAGGCCCCAAACCGCTGAGCCACCCAGGGATCCTGGTCTTTTTATTTTTAAAGGGCTGGAAAACATCAAAAGAGGAAGACTAGTTTGTCATATGAAAATTATATGAAATTGACATGTCAGTGGCCATAAGTCAACTTTTCTTGGTACGTAGCCATGCTGGTCCCTTTTCATGTTGTTCGTGGCTTTCAGGCTACAGCAGGAGAGTCGGGTAGCAGAGATAGACCGCATGTGGCCTGCAGAGCTGAAAATATTTACTCCCTGGCCCTTTGCAGAAAAAGTTTGCCGCCCCCTGGTCTCTAGGCCACGAACCAACAAGTGTTGAGACTGATTCTGTGCCAGCAGGTTTCACATGCTGTCTTTGTTTTTGTTTTTAAAGATTTTATTTATTTATTTGACAGAGAGAGAGAGAGTGTGCGAGCATGAGTGGGGGGAGGGGCCGAGAGAGAGGGAGAAGAAGCCAACTGGGGTGGGGAGGGCCCAAGTGCAGAGCCCAGCATGCGGCTTGATCCCTGAGATCATGACCTGAGCCCAAAGCAGACACTTAACTGATTGAGCCCCCGAGGTGTCCCACACACATGCTCTCGTTATAACAACCAGCAGTGGGATTATTGCCCACAAAGGCCTGGGAGTAGACCAGCCCTTTCCCTCTCCAGGCTGCCAGTTTCCTGTCTGGAGAATGGAATTAATATTTACATTTGCTGGGGCACCTGGGTGGCTCAGTGGTTGAGCAGCTGCCTTTGGCTCAGGCTGTGATCCTGGGGTCCTGGGATCCAGTCCCACATCGGGCTCCCCACAGGGAGCCTGCTTCTCCCTCTGCCTGTGTCTCTGCCTCTCTCTGTGTGTCTCTCATGAATAAATAAATAAAATATTTAAAAATTTTTTTTTACATTTGCTTTGTGGGTGTTGGTAGGATTCAGTGCTCAAAGAGCACTTAGCACAGGTTTGGGATCAACAAACACTAACCAGGAGCATGGTCCCATTTGACAGGGCAAAATGAGGCCACTTGGTCAGACACAGAGCTGGTGAGGGATGGAGCTGTATGAATCAAACTAAGGCCCCTGTGGCTCCATCCCAGGCCTTCTCTTTGGCAAATACCGAGAGAGGCAGAAATAAAGATGCAAATAAAGTGGGGGGAGAAGGTGTGGGAGAGCTAGGCCAATAAACCAGGCTTGGTTGGGGAGTCGGCCCTTGGGGCCTGGTCTCGCTGGGCACAAAGGCCGTCCCACCCGGTGCAGTGGGTGTAGAAGATAAGGAAACTGATCCAGGCAGCCCAGTCACAATGCTGGTGCCAGGCCATCAAGTGCCACCCAGCCCCCATGGCCTCCAGATACCGGCCAAGTCCCCAAGGCGTACAGCAGCCCAGGGCCTCACCCACGCAGCCAGGCTAGTTCACCCCTACCTTCCCAGAAGTCTGTGCCTAGGGAACCAGATCCCAGCCACCCAGATGAATCCCTTTGACAAAGAGTTTGGGAATAGCTTCTGGGTAGGAAAGCTGAGAGTGATATTCCTGGTCACTATGCTAAGAGCAAAAGATAGAGCACCTACTATGTGCCGGGCCTATGCTGGGCACCAAACCAGATATTTATTTCTAGAAGCTCATATCATCCTCACAAGACTCTGAGCGTATAGGGTCCAACACAGAAACCAAGGCACAGGGACGCTTCAGGACTTGCTCCAAATCACGCCACCAGTAGGAGCTGGGATTTGAACTCTGCTCTTGACAACCATGCTCTTGAACTCTCTGCTCTGTGAAGAACCCCCACAAATTGGACATTTACCATGGCCCAGGCTCTTGGCTAAGTGCTGTACCTGCATCAGTTCACCAAACCCTGCAGGCAGCCCCAAGAAGGAGCCGACACTGTTGTTAACCCCGTTTTATGGATGGAGAAACTGAGGCTCGAGTAATAGGGAAGGTCCAGGGACACAAAAGGTACAGGTGGCACAGGGCAAGGACAGATGCAGCTGGACTCGAGCAGAGGCGATGCTGGGTTCTAGAACCTGGCTAAGAGTCAGAACTCCATGGCAAGCTTTTCTGTAGACATGCTCGTTTACTTAGTACTTCAGTACCAGGTGATTCATGCCTCTGGGTAAGTGTTATCACCTCTGTCCTAGTCTCCTGGCTTCTGCCACTGCACCTCATAGAGTCCGGGGGGGCCTGTGAGCACCTGAGTTAGACCAGTTCTCTCCTCTGCTTTAGAACTCTCAATGGCTCCCATCTCTCTCGGAGCAAAAGCCCAAGTCCTCCCCATGGCCCACAGGCCCGTACCCTGTGCATAGGCTGAGCTCTCTGCCTGAAACATTCTAGGGGGGCTGCCTCCCTCCTGCCTCTGGTCACCTTAGGATGGTCTTAAAACTTTCAACTCCAGGGGATCCCTGGGTGGCTCAGTGGTTTAGCGCCTGCCTTCAGCCCAGGGTGGGATCCTGGAGTCCCGGGATCGAGTCCCACATCGGGCTCCCTGCGTGGAGCCTGCTTCTCCCTCTGCCTGTGTCTCTGCCTCTCTCTGTGTGTCTCTCATGAATAAATAAATAAATAAATACTTAAAAAAAAAAAAAAAACTTCCAACTCCACCACCAGGCGCCACAGATTATTCCCACCCTTCTTTCCTACAGTATTTTTCTCCCGACCCCTTCTTGGATATTCTAAGAATTTCTCTCATTAACCATTAAAAAATATTTTATTTATTTATTCATGAGAGACATACAGAGAGAGGCAGAGATATAAGCCTCTATAGGGAAAAGTATGCTCCCTGCGGGGACCCTGATGTGGGATTCGATCCCAGGACCCCAGGATAACAACTGGAGCCGAAGGCAGCTGCTCAACCGCTGAGGGCCACCCGGGTGCCCTCTCTCATTTATCTTTTTTTCTTTTTGTTTACAGATTCTACTTATTTGTTAATGAGAGATACAGAGAGAGAGGCAGAGACACAGGCAGAGGGAGAAGCAGGCTCCATGCAGGGAGCCCGACACGGGACTCGATCCCGAGTCTCCAGGTCCACGCCCTGGGCCGAAGGCAGGCGCCAAACCGCTGAGCCACCCAGGCGTCCCTCTCATTTATCTTAATACCGCATCTGTTTCCCTGTCCGGAATGTCAGCTCCTCCACTGCAACACCTGTTACCCCAGGGTTTAGAACAGAACCTGGCCCACCATACCTGTACCATAACCGTTTGAAGGAAGTTAGGGGCGAACTCATTTATATTAAGTAAACTCTATGCTCATCAGGGTAATAAAAAAAAAAAAAAAAAAACCCTTCAACCAGACAAGCTTTCAGACTAAGAAAAATCACTCTCCCTCTTACCTTGGCCAAGAGCCCAACTTCCTCTCCTCGGTTTCCCTTTCCTCCTTCCAGACTTGTCTAAGTACATATGCATAAGCAAACTTGTAGCTATTTATGCCCCCCCACACCCTGTTTTGTTACACACACTGTTCCCAACTTTGCTATTTTACATGCTAACATAATGAATGGGTCCTTGTTTCCCATCAGGGAGGTTAGTTAGACCTTTTTCAACTTTTACAAGGCAACATAGTATCCCACTCTGGGGCAAGTGGCATTTTTCATTAATCCAGCCTAAGGAACTTTATTTATTTTTTTAAGGAACTTTAAAAAATACTGTACAGATGCCACACATACACACTGAAATTAATAGGCTAACCTCCTGCTAGAGACTTTTTGGTCATGTTACGTCTTGGATGAGGACAGTTGGCCAAGGGTATGTAAAGGGCTCTTTCACATGGAAGGCTAAAATATTCTCTGTGGCTGAGAGCTTATTTTTAATTTTCAGCACTCCCTTGCCCTCATAGAGGGAATATATTGATTTTACTCCATAAGAGATTAAAATCCTATTTAAAAACAACTCTCCTGGGGCGCCTGGGTGGCTTGGTCGGTTAAGCATCTGCCTTGGGCTCAGGTCATGATCTCAGGGTCCTGGGATTGAGCCCCAGATCAGACTCTCTGCTCAGTGGGGAGTCTGCTTCTCCCTCTCTCCCTCTGCCTGCTGCTCTACTTGTGTGCATGCTCTGTGTGTGTGTGTGTGTGTGTGTGTGTGTCAGATAAATAAATAAAAGCTTTTTTTTTTTTTTAACAATTTTTTTTAATTTTTTTTATTTATTTATGATAGTCACGCAGAGAGAGAGAGAGAGAGGCAGAGACACAGGCAGAGGGAGAAGCAGGCTCCATGCACTGGGAGCCTGACGTGGGATTCGATCCCGGGTCTCCAGGATCGCGCCCTGGGCCAAAGGCAGGCGCCAAACCACTGCGCCACCCAGGGATCCCTAAATAAATAAAAGCTTAAGAAAAATGAGAATAAAAAATAAAATCAACTCTCCCTTTGGGGATTGACTGGGGAGGAGCCTAACAGAACTTTCTGGGGTTAAGAGGGAGGTCCTTACTTAAGCTCTGCAAATTTTCTTCTGTTAAAGGCCACATATTTAAGATTTTAAGTTTTGTGGTTCACATATCAGCTCTGTCACATATTCCTTTTAATTTTTTTTTTAACAATTTATAAACAATGGAGCCATTCTTACTCTATTGGCTTTACAAAAATAGGCCACAGCACAACAATGTGAAGATACTTAACACTATTTGTTTTTTAAGTAGGCTCCACCCAGCATGGAGCCCAACGCAGGGCTTGAACTCACATGACCCTGAGATCAGGACCTGAGCTGAAATTAAGAATCAGAACTTAACCGACTGAGCCACCCAGATGCCCCTATACTTAACACTATTGAAACATACAACTACAAATGATTAAGAGTGCACATTTTTTGTTTTGTTTTTCACCACACAAAAAAATTAAAACTAAAATAATAATACTGGGGATCCCTGGGTGGCGCAGCGGTCTGGCGCCTGCCTTTGGCCCAGGGCGTGATCCTGGAGACCCGGAATCGAATCCCACGTCGGGCTCCCAGTGCATGGAGCCTGCTTCTCCCTCTGCCTGCTTCTCCCTCTGCCTCTCTCTCTCTCTCTCTCTCTCTCTGTGACTATCATAAATAAAAAATAAATAAATAAATAAATAAATAAATAAATAAATAAATAAATAAAATAATAATACTGATTGGCCCTCCCTGGTGTTCACCTGGTGAAAATTTCTGGAGCCTCGCACATGTAGGATCTGTTTCCTTTTATGTATGAATTGCCTGCTTCAGTGAAAAGTTTAAAATATTCCCCTTGATTGGTTAAATATAAGATCGGTTAGATATAAGACGGTCCATCCACAAATGAACTATTGTTTACAGCTGTCAGAAAACACAGAGAAGGGGATCCCTGGGTGGCTCAGCGGTTTAGCGCCTGCCTTCAGCCCAGGGCGTGATCCTGGGGTCCCAGGATCGAGTCCCACATCAGGCTCCCTGCAAGGAGCCTGCTTCTCCCTCTGTGTGTCTCTGTGTGTCTCTCATGAATAGATGAATAAAATCTTTAAAAAACAAAAAAACACAGAGGAAGCTGTCCAGACACCGACATGAGAGATGTCTCTGAGACATATTAAACAAAGAAACAAACAAAAAAACAGAGAAAGCAACACGTGAAACACCTTTTCATTCATAAGCGTCCACTGAGTACCTTCTACGTGCCAGGCACTGCGGATATTCCTTCCGACACACAGACACAAAATCCTGCCTCATGGAACTAGCACACTAGAGATATGCTGATATTTTTGTAAAAGGAAAAAAAAAAAACCAGCCATTAGATAAAGAATATGTATATAATTGCATGTGAACTTCTAAGGCCTAGACTCCATTTGGAAGAAAGCACAAGATGTTGGAACAGTGGTGCATGCCAAGAAGGGTGTGTCATGCTGGGAGAGAGAGCAGGAGGGAGACTTTTCATGATAAAGCTACACCGTCTTTGTATCTTTTGTATTTTGAAGCATGTGAATGCTTCTGGAGCACCAACTCTCAGGGGGAAAAAAACAAACCAAACCTTTCCAGTAACAACTAAGTATCCCCACCCAACAATATTTTTTAAAAATCAGATCCCCGATCCCTGCGGCCACCTGAGTTGGACTCTCTACAAATGGGGCCAGGGAATCTGCTTTTTAAACAAGCACTCTTATTTTTGTCTCATCTCTCACCCCACCCTGCCTCCCGAAAGAGTCTCTTGTTTTGAGTTCCAGAATCTTTTTCCATGCACATGTCAAGGGTGGGTTGGAAGCAGGGCAGTACCCATTGCTGTCATCCATCAGGGCCAGGAGCCATTTCTCTGGATTGCTCAGTGCTGTCACCCCCTCTAGATACGCTGTCTGGGGAAGGGGGAGCTTCCTGCCCTGCTCAGGCCAGCAGAGTCTATGCCTAGACAGAGAGGACTGCATTTCCATCAGCTCATAGAAAATCCACGTCCCCAGTGTTACAGGTCCTAGAGGCCTCTTGAGCAAGCAGAGCCCACCAGCCGCTGTGCAAAATTCTGCCCACCAGTGAGTGTGGTCTTCCCAGCCCTGCAGACACGGGAAGAGCCTCAGAGAGGTCACCGACTCTCCCGTGGCCACATGGCTCCTAAATGTCAAAAGCAGGATTTGAGCCTGGGTCTGCCTAACGTCACCCCCTAAATTCATGGAAACCGATGAATGGAAAGGCATTGGGATACAAGGGATATGTGAGCAACTCCTGCAACACCATTCCCCAAGTAAAGCTCCTCTATCTGTCAGGGATCCATGTGGCAGCCTGAGGGCCCCAGGTTTTTGGTTCTGGTGAAAATGGACTAGTTCCAAACTAAGAAAGACACCTCCTCCACCCCCACTTCAAGGAGTCAAGCCAGGTGGCCCTTGCAGAGGAGGTGACCGCCTGGTTGCAAGACCTAGCTGAAGTCTCCAGCTCAGGCTTCCTTGCGCCTCGTAGAGAAAAATAATTAAGCAACTGTGTGGTTTGTTTGCTGTTCCTTCTGCCTAGAACACACTTCTGTCAACTCTTCCAGGGGCCATTGGCTTCAACTCCAGCCCTTGGTCACCTTCAATAATCCTAGATGATTCTCCCACACACAGGCTGTCCTGTTCTCTGCTCCACAACACTTACTTACAACAACCTAAAAGCATATGTTTATTCCAGGATTTTTCTGCTTTGTTCACTGCTGTGTTTTCAGTGTCTAAATTCTACCTGGAAGATGCTCAATAAATACTTGTTGATGGAATGGGTTTCCAGCACCCCGCGCTACCTCCGTTGGGCACAGAGGTCCCCTGTCTGGAGTGTGGGTCTGGCAGGGCCTGAGAGGCTTTGCTCCGGCGTCCATGGCTGGCTCCCTTTGGCCAAATACAAGGCTTGGTGAATCACATCATTGTCCACTCTGACTGCCATCCCCCGCCCCCAGCCTCCACCTTACAGAGCCCCAAGGTCCCTCAGGTGCTGCCCACAAGCAGGCAGGGCCCCGCCAGGCTGAGATTCTCAGATCAGAGACAGCCAGCCACACCCAAGGAGATGCACAGCACCCACAGACGCAGGGTCTGAAGCTCGAGCCAAAACCAAGAGCACGGAGGCCCCTCCGGATGTTGGGTTGGCAGCTTCAGGCAGGGAGGGGAGTGTGGCTGGGCAGTGGCCAGGTCCCTGCGTTCCCCTCTTGGCTGGGCCGCGCAGGGGGGGGTCCCAGCCTCCCCGGATCTGTCTCCCTCCGCAGCCTGCTGAGGCCACAGTCCCAGGTGGAGGCAGCGGGGAGAGGGAGGCACATTTCTAGTCAGCTTGTTTTTCTTGATTATTTTTGAGCGGTTTCCTGCCCCCTCCCCAAAGCCTTCGGTCTCACAGTTTCCAGGAAGTTCCTGTCACACAAGGAGGGGCAGCAGCGCCCCTTCGCCCCAGGGGAGTGCTCCGTGGGACCTGTGCCCAGCTCAGCCGTGGGACCCAAAATGGAGAAGAGAAAGGAGAAACTGAGGATGGCACACCCCTCCGTGGGAACCGGGGGAAGGGACGCATTGTAGGGCGTGGGAAGGGAGGGGCCTCATCTTGGCCCCAACCCCTGGGCCCGGGGGCGAAGGCCACCCGCGGAGGTCCGCGAGAGGGGGATCGGCGTCGCAGGGACCTCGCGAAATGCTGGCGGGCACCCCAGCCCTCGTAGGCGGCCAGCAAAGTTTCTCAATGGTCTCTTGCTTCTGGAACGCCCCCTCACCGAGGGCGCCCTTCTGTCTGTCCTTCCAGGCAGCTGGCAAGAGCTGATGGCCCCCTCCCCCCAGCATTCGGTCCGCCCAGGCTTGCCTCAGTTTCCCCATCTCGCCGGAAGCCCGGGGTGGCTACTTCTCGGGGGGATGTGGGCAGGAGAAAGAAGTGGACTAAGGCAACCAGAAGGGGAGGGCGATTTGGGGAAGTAGGGGCCCTATCCCTTTTTCGAGCCCCGGTCGCCAAGCCTCCCCTCCCCCGCCTGGCATCTGAGCCGCCCAGATAACGGGACCTCCCCGGGCGGAGCATGCGCCGTGCGTCCCGGCCCATCAACCGGAGGGGGTGGGGGGGCTCCCGGGGGAGAGGTCGCGGGGCGACCCGGGCCGGAGCAGGGGGGCGTGGGCTCGGCGCAGCGCGGGACGCAGGGCCGGGGAGCCGCAGGGGGGCCCCGCTGCCGCGCGGGTGTTTGTGATCTGGGAGGCCCCCCTCCCCCAAGGCCCCCCAACTCCGCGGAGGCGACCGCGGGCCACAGGCGGCTCCTACCGTAGGCTCCGTCCTTCCGCTCGTCCTCCATGGCCGCGTCGGGCGGGGAGGGGAGTCCGAGCCCGAGCGACCCCAGCCCGCGCGGGCGGGAGGCTCCGCGGGCTGCAGCGCCCCGCCCCGGGCCAGGCCCCGCCCCGCCCGCCCGGCCCGCCCCGCACGCCGCCTCCAATGGGAGCCCGGAGCCGGCCGGGGCGGGGCGGGGGGCGGGCCCGGGCCGCGGGAGGGTGGCGCCCCAAGCTTTGTTTCCCATCTGGGCTCAGCCGAGACTCGTCGCTGTGCTTGGTGGGCTGGGAGCAGTGGGTCACCCAATCATTCATCTACACCCCCCCCCATCCACTCATCAACCAGGTATCGAGCGCTGACCGTGTGCCAGTGAACAGGGCAAAAAATGCTATTTTGCATTCAGCAGACGGGCAAGAATTTTAGCGTCTGGAACAACCAGCCGGGTGAGCACATGCAGTGGATCTGGCAAAAAAGATCAAATGCAATGATGTTGGCCCTGTGTGATTCCTCTCTGCCACTGACCCTGGAGAAGCCATCGTAGGTGTGTGTGTGCCTGGGGACTGTCAAAGGTTGCTCCCTGCTGCTTTGGTACTTTTTGTAAAAAATGGGGAGAGGCTTACAGGTCCTCCAACAGAGGAGTGCACTCAACCCGATGAGAGGGTGAGAGGGAGGGAATACCATGCAGCGAATAAAAAGAATGAAGCCATCAGGGAAATGCAAATCAAGATGCAATGCTACGGGGCACCTGGGTGGCTCAGTGGGTTAAACATCTGCCTTCGGCTCAGGTCATGATCCCCGTGTCCTGGGATTGAGCCCCATGTCCAGCTCCTTGCTCAACCGGGAGTCTGCTTCTCCCTCTCCCTCTGCCTGCTGCTCCCCCCTGCTTGTGCTAGTTCTTTTTCTGTGTGTCAAATAAATAAAATCTTTCTAAAAATAAAACAGGGATCCCTGGGTGGCTCAGCGGTTTGGCGCCTGCCTTTAGCCCAGGGCGCGATCCTGGAGTCCCGGGATCGAGTCCTGCATCGGGCTCCCAACATGGAGCCTGCTTCTCTTTCTGCCTGTGTCTCTGCCTCTCTCTCTCTCTCTATCATGAATGAATGAATAAATCTTAAAAAATAAGTAAATAATGAAAAATAAAATAAAATTCAATTATATACAGCCACACATCCACCAGAAGCGCTAGAACTAGAAAGATGAATGGTAGCAAGTACTGGCTGAGGATCTAGAACAAATGGGACTCTCCTACATGGCTGGTGACGATGTAAAATGACACAACCACTTGGAAAAAGATCTCTCCGTTTCTCATAGAGTTAGATAAGTGCCTACCACATGACCCAAACATTCTACTCCTAGTTATTTACCCAAGAAAAATAAAACCGTAAAACTAGGGACACCTGGGTGGCTCAGCGGTTGAGCATCTGCCTTTGGCTCAGGGCGTGATCCCAGGGTTCTGGGATCGAGTCCCATATCGGGCTCCCTGCATGGCCTTTGGCTCAGGTAGTGATTCTGGGGTTCTGGGATCCAGTCCCAGATCAGGCTCCTTGCAGAAAGCCTGCTTCTCCCTCTGCCTGTGTCTCTGCCTCTCTCTGTGTGTCTCTCATGAATAAATAAATAAAATCTTTAAGAAAAAAACCATAAAACTAGGAGGGAAAGAAGGAAGGAAGAAAAGAAAGACAAGGGCTTGTATACAAATGTTCATAGCAACTTCATCACAGCCTCATTCATAATGGCCAAAAATTGGAAGAAACCCAAATGTCCATAAATGGATGAATGGTTCAGTACATCATGGTCCATCCATATCATAAAATAGTCCTCAGCAGTTAAAAGTCATTATCTACTGGTAAGTGCAATAGCATAGGTGAGTCTCAAAAAAAAAAACTATATATATATATATATATATATATATATATATATATATATATATATTATACTGAGGGACAGAGGCCATGCACTTTTGAATGAAGTCCTAGGACAGGATAGCTAATCGACCTATGGTAATTGAACATGGATCAGTGGTTGCCCTTGTGGGTGATAGGGCCTCTGGGGCAGCTTCCGGGGGTGACAGGAAACAAGACTGCGGTTACTAGGTGGGTTCAGTTTGTGGCAACCTCTTGACTTCTGCCCTTTCTTAACATGTTTAAGTTTTAAAATGGAAAAATTGTAAATAGCTTAAGAAAGAAGGAGGTGGCCCTGCAGATTATAACAAGAGCGAATTTCAGAGGGAACTTATGCAGCATCAGAAGAGGGATTATTTGCTTTGTGTTCAATCTTTATAACCATTTTCCAGTTGAGGAAAATGACACAAAGAGGTTAAGCAATTTCTCAAGTGTGTCATATTAAATCCTTGCAGTCATTTTCCACTTGGAGAAAATGATACAGAGAGGTTAAGTAATTTCCCCACAGTCACCCAGCTAGTGAATGTGGGGCTATACAAGGATTTGAACCTCATGGAGCCTGACTTTGCAACCCACAGATATTCCATAACCTGCCAGAGTAGCAGTTAGATTTACAGGTCCTAATGGTGAGTATAGCAAGTTGCACTTAGTTAGTCGTGCATGGTGTGGGGACACACACACACACACACACACACCTGCATGCAACTTAATAGAAAAAGATCTGAACGTGCGTTGCTTGTCAGAACGACCAGGATGGGAGGGGGGCAAGAGGACTGTTTTCTGATTTCTGTTTTCTTTCTCTCTCCCTTTTTTAAAAAGATTTTATTCATTTATTTATGAGAGACACACACACATACACACACACAAAGAGGCAGGGACACAGGCAGAGGGAGAAGCAGGCTCCATGCAAGGAGCCTGATGTGGGACTTGATCCTGGGACTCCAGGAACATGCCACGCGCCAAAGGCTGGTGCTAAACCGCTGAGCTACCCAGGGATCCCCATCTTTTCCTTCTCTCTCTCCTTAGTAGGAGAAAATATTCATGTGGGTAATTAAAACTCTATTGAAAAAAATAATAGATTTAATGTGAAGGAAAAGGAATCCTTATGCACTGTTGGTAGGAAAGTAAATTGGTGCAGCCACTACAGAAAGCAGTACAGAAGTTCTTCAAGATATTAAAAATATAAAAAAAAAAGAAATTAAAAATAGAAACACCAAAAAAAAAAAAAAAAAATAGAAACACCATATGAGCCAGGAATTCTACTGCTGGGTATTTACCCAAAGACAACAAAACATTAATTATAAAAGATACATGCATCCCTATATTCATTGAAGCATTATTTAGAGCAGCCAAGATATGGAAGCAACCTAAATGCTCCCATTGATAGATGACTGGATAAAGAAGTGGTATAAATATACAATGGAATATTACTCAGCCATAAAAAGAATAAAATCTTGCTATTCTTGACAACATGAATGGACCTAGAGGATATTATGCTAAGTAAAATAAGTCAGAGAAAGACAAATACTATGTGATTTCTCTTCCATGTGGAATCTAAACAAATGAATGGGGGCACCTGGGTGGCTCAGTTGGTTGGTTAAGCCTCAGCTCAGGTCGTGATCCCAGGGTCCTGGAATTGAGCCCCACATTGGGCTCCCTGCTCAGCGGGGAGTCTCCTTCTCCCTCTCCCTGTGCAGCTCCCCCTGCTTGTGCTCTCTCACTGTCAAATAAGTTAAAAAATAAATCAAAAAAGTGAATAAACAACAAACAGAAAGTGAACAATAAATACTGAGAATGTGTGGTTGCCACAGCGGAAAGAATGGGTACATGAGAGGAAGAAGTAGGTGAAGGGGATTAAGGAGTACAAACTTCCAGTTATAAAATACAGAAGTCATGGGGATTAAAAAGTACAGCACAGGGAATACAGTCAATACGATCGTAATTACATTATACAGTGACAGATGGCAACTACACATTCGGTGAGCAGTGTGTAATATATAGATTTGTCGATTCACTACGTTGTACGCCTGAAGCCAATAAAACGCTGTCAACTATACTTCAATTAAAAAATAAAACTAAAATATATTTTAAAATCGATTTAAACAGGCCAGTCACAAAAGGATAAAGGCTGTCTGATTCCACTCATATGAACTCCCTAGAGGAGTCAAATTCATGGAGATAGAGAGTAGATGGTGGGGGCCAGGGGCTGGGGACGGGAAGAGGGGTTAGGGTTTAATGGCACAGAGTTTCAGTTTTGCAAAGATGAAAAGAGTTCTGGAGAAGGATGGGATAGTGGCTGCACAATGCTGTGAATGTGCTTAATGTCCCCAGCCTGTACACTTGAAGTGCATAAAATGGTAAAGTTTATGTTACAGACAGATAGACCGATAGGTAAAGTTTTGTAAAACATAGATTTTTAGAAACAGCTGTGACAGGGGAGCATGGGACAATTGAGAGAGTCAAGGAGGGACTTGACCTAGACGTGGATTGAGAGGTCAGAGAAGGCTTCCTGAAGAGGCGATCTTATCGCTGCTTCAGAAAGAGGCTAAGAAAGCAAAAAGGAGCAGACATTTCATGCTGTGTGGTTAGGTGCCAGAGGAAAGAGAGAAAGAGAGAGGAAGTGAGATTAAGGAAGTCAGCACGTCTGAGGCAGTGGGTTCAAGTGGAGGCTTGTGAGAGAGGTCAGCTGGGGTTGTTTCTGCCTGCACTGGCTCCGGCAGCTTGAGGGCAGTGGGAGCCAAGGGGGATATGAGAGTGAGGGAGCTTTCAGTTTCAGACCACTCCCTTTAGAAAAGTGGAGAAGGGATCTAAGGGGGTGCCTAGAGGTAGAGTCCCAGAGGGGAGGCTGGGGCAGGCTGTAGGCATCTAGGAGGAACTGGGCCAAAGCCATGGCCCCTGGGGACAGGACAGGTTGCAGCTGAGGCTGGACGGTTGGGCACGCAGAGCTGCTCCGTTCTCTGAGCCCACTGAAGCTTTTGGGTTCATGAATTTTGCAGCCAAACAGACTGTGAGTTTCAGATTCCAGGGCTCCGGATCCAGGCTTTGGGGTTCTAGTTACTGCCTGCAAACATCCCAGGGACCCAGGAGAAGGGCCCTTGAGAGGTTCTGTGATGATGGGCTGGGACAAGGGCCTGGCAGTGTCCACCAGGGTCACTGGTCCCCTGGGTCACCCTCTGAGCAGGGAGCAGGTAGGAAGGAGAAGAGCAGTGATCCCTGTTTTTTGAGCAGACAGCATAAAACCTTCGGCTTTGCCGGGCTGGAATTCCAGCTCTGCCACCGGTGATGGGGTGACTTTGTCCAAGTCACTTCCTGTCCTCCCCTTAGCAGTGCTGTGAGAGGAGATGATAGGCCTCCCTAACTCAAAGCATTGTTTCCAGGGACGCCTGGGTGGCTCAGTGGTTGAGCGTCTGCCTTGGGCTCAGGGCATGATCCTGGAGTCCTGGGATCGAGTCCCACATTGGGCTCCTTGCTAGGAGCCTGTTCTCCCTCTGCCTATGTCTCTGCCTCTCTCTGTGTGTCTCCAATAAATAAATAAAATCTTAAGACAGGGGATCCCTGAGTGGCGCAGCAGTTTAGCGCCTGCCTTTGGCCCAGGGCGCAATCCTGGAGACCTGGGATCGAATCCCACGTCGGGCTCCCGGTGCATGGAGCCTGCTTCTCCCTCTGCTTGTGTCTCTGCCTCTCTCTCTCTCTGTGACTATCATAAATAAATAAAAATTAAAAAAAATTAATCTTTAAAAAAAAAATCTTAAGACAAACAAAAAAAAGGCATTGTTTCCGGAAGCATTCCCACAGGGGAGACATTTAGGGCATAATGGGCACCACACCAGCAGGGCCTATTGTTGATAATAGTAATGCTCGTATCTGGCAATACGGGGCAGAGCAGTTGGGAGTGGGTTTGGGTTGAACTCTTGAACATGAGGACTCAGGTTCAAATTCTGGCCCAGCCGCCTCCCAGCTGTGCAACCCCAGGCGAATGGCTTCACCTTTCTGTGCCTCTGCTTTTTCCAAGGTAGGAAGACATGAAATGTTTTCCCCTCGGGTCCTGAATTCTCAGGAACACCAAAGATAAGTAGACCAGAGTTGAACAGCAAAAAAAAAAAAATAATAATAATAATAATAACTAACTTGAAAAAAAAATTGAAGACAGAAAGGAGTATCGGGTGAGACATGCTCAAGGAGTGCATTTCTGCTTTCTTTGCTGTGATATTATCCCCATTAGATGCCAGCGAGGAGGGGAGTGGGTAGTTCTGATAGCAGCTGCCACCCTCGCCTCCCTCCCTCAGTCCCTGTGGGGACGCCCTCCCCATCCCCAGAGGCTGACAGAGTGTGGGGCTGGGTTTGTAGAAGGAAGTATGAGGCCTGGGAGAGCTGAGTGTCCACCCCCCCCATCCCCCCCCCCACCCCGGCCCTTTGAGCCTCTCCCTCTCTTAAGCAGGATCAGTTCCAGTCAGGCAGGAAGGGAGTGCTCCTTTCCTTCCCCTGCTCATCCCGCCAGGAGGGCTGACAGTTAGCGGGTCTGTAATAGCTGATGTGCAAGGAGCACGGGTGCCAGGCCAGGCATCCAGGCCTGCCCAGTAGGCCAGCGAGTGGAGCCTGAGAAGGTGGCACCGAGACTCTTACGACCATTTAACAGGAGGGGAGACTGAGGCACCAAAGGTGCAAACACTAGCCGAATGTCTCAGAGCCAATAGTGGAGTCAGGATTCAAAGCGGCCACCCTGTGTTCTAAACTGCTACACAGTAAATAATAATAGCAATGATAGCAAATCATAATAATATTATTTTTGAAAAGATTTTAGTTATTCAAGAGAAAGCAAGAGTAGGGGTGGGGGTTGCAGAGGGAGAGAGAGAAGCAGGCTCCCCACAGAACAGGACCCCAGGATCAAGACCTGAGCCAAAGGCAGATGCTTAACTGGCTGAGCCCCCCCACATGCCCCCTAATAATAATATTGATTGTTGGCTACACCCCGGGTCTGTTCTGAGAGTCGCGTTGGGGGTAGTAACTCAAGCATCTGCATGATAATCTAACGAGGGAAGTTATTTCTATCTCGCAGATGTGCAGACAAGAATTCAGGGAGGAGAGGACAGGTGCCTGAGGTCACCCAGCTGACTGGTGGCAGAGCCAGGACTTGAGCCCAAGCAGCTGGCTCCGGAGGCCTTGTGCTTTACCAGCACATATAAACAACAACAACAAAAACACTATTAGTACCCGCTTTATGCTAGGCTCTGCATGAGGACTCTCTTCCAGCCCATAAGGTCATGGTGGGAAATTTGCAAATGTCAGTCCCTCCCCTGACTTCCCATTGAGATCTCACAGCCCCCCCTTCCTCAAACCCTGCCAACAGTTCCCTCGCCTTCTTGATCAGAGATGATCATGATGAAGATGATCAAGAAGATCTCCCATCATGATCAGAGATCATCTCGTTTTGGGGTTTTTATGTTGTGTGCCTCTCACCCTCGCTCAAAGAGAGCCAGTGGAGTGGCTTTGTCTATTTGCCACCCATAGTGTCACAGAGGGCGCTCAATAAATATTCATCCACTGCGTGACTCATCAGCAGCAGCATTACCATAACGAAAGTCGCTTCCGTATGCTCAGTCCAACACACAGAAGATGCTCAATAAATGTTTGTTGAGTGAATAATAACATTATAATATAGTCACAATGACTATTTATTTTGTCAACATCTTAGTGTCACATAATAGGCGCTTATAAGTACTTTTGGAACGAATAAGAATAACATTAGGAATAAGAATAAAAGCAGCGACGTTTGTTCTGCTCAGAGTGCTACCCACAGTTCGTCATTAAAAAAATTTACTAGTCAGAAAATGTCTGAGTGAAAGAATAAATTAATTAGTAAATAGTTATTGAATGAATGAATGAATGCATGCATGCATGGTTTGGACAAATTTATTCTTTTCCCTCTCCTCCCCACGGGCCTGGAAATATTATTGAGTGCCCAGCGTGGGGCCCTGGGGACACAGATACGAACAGGGCAAAATCCTCCACTGGGTCTGACGTGCCTGTGGGAGAGACAGAAGAAAAACAAGATGAGTGGATGAATGGGTGGATGGATGGGGAAGGATGGGTCAGTGGGTGGGTGAATGGGTGGGGGCTGAGTGGGTGGACGAATGGACGGTCAGGTGCGTGGAGGGACTGCTGGGTGGGTGGGTGCATAAATGGAGATGGGTGATGGGTGGGGGGATGAATGGGTGGGGGTGAGTGGGTCGAAGGCTGGCTGGCTGCTGGCTGGGTGGACCAATGGGTGGTTGGTCGGCCTGGAGACTCCTCCCATCCGCACTCCCGGGAGCAGAGGGAAAGTGAGGCGGGGCAGCTGGCCCCTCCGGAGCCCCGCCCTGCTGCAGTCCTCGCGTCGGCCGACAGCGCCGCTCACCTGCGCGCCTCCCCTTTAAGACGCTCTCACCTGGGCGCTCACCTGCGCGCGGGCGCTTCCGCAGGAAGAAGGAAGCAGCGCCGCCGTCGCCTCCCGGCGCTCGCTCCCCGCCTCCCGGGTCCGCCGGCCGCTACCATGTCCGCCTCGGCTGTCTTCATCCTCGACGTCAAGGGCAAGGTGGGCCGGGCGCGGGGGGTGTCGGGGGCAGGACAGGTGAGGCCGCGCGCCCCTGCGCCCGGGGGCGGCCCCTCCTCGCGGGCGGGGGGGCTCCAGAAAGCCCCGGGAGCGTGGGAACACCCCTCCCCCAATCCCGGGAAGTCCCGGCTCGAAGCCCACCTCCCCTGTTGCCCCTCAGCGCGCCGCGCGCGGGCAGGGCCTTTGCCTCTCGGAGCCTCAGTTTCCCTGTCCGGAAAAATGGGGAGAACGAGGTCCCCACCCGCTGGGAGTGACTGCAACTCGCTGAGCGTCGACTGCTTGGCCCTGTAGCCCCGCTGCAAACATTAGGGGTTCGGTCGGTCGGTCGGTTGAAAGGATTTTTATCACCCTCATCATCCACATGATTAATATTTGGGGAAGACGGCAAGGGCGGGAGACCCTCGTTCCCGTTTGGGGCTGCCTTGTCCCCTCCTGAAGTCCCCTCTCAAGCGCCTTGTCATTTCATATAAAAAACCACGGTGGTTGGGGACCCCTGGGAGGCTCAGCGGTTTGGTGCCTGCCTTCAGCCCAGGGCGTGATCCTGGAGACCCGAGATCGAGTCCCGCGTCGGGCTCCCTGCATGGAGCCTGCTTCTCCCTCCGCCTGTGTCTCTGCCTCTCTCTCTCTCTCTCTGTGTCTCTCATTAATAAATAAATAAAATCCTTAAAAATATATATAAATAAAAAACCAGGGTGGTGGTGAAAGCTCAAGTGCTTGAGGACGGGCTCTGCGAGGTCCTGGTTCTCAGCCCTGGACTAAACCACCCTAGGAGGTAGTACTGTTAGCATCCAGGGCTCACTGCCTGCCAGCCGGCGGCTCTGTGCGATGTATGATCTCTCTTTCTATAATCTTTTTTTTTTTTTTTTTTGCCTCCTTCCCCCTCCTCTCCCCTCCCCATCCCCTGATTTCCGCACCTCTTAGAGACCTGGTTCACACCTGCCTTTCTCCAGCTTTCAAATGAAGATAGTGCTGGTGCCCGCCCCACAGGTTGTAGTGAGGACATAATCAGTTAGCAAACACCCAGTCTTTGGTAGGACGCGGCCTGGTCCTCAGTGAGGACCCTGGATACGTTGCCCTGGTCACACACCCGTTTTACAGAGGAGGAAACTGAGGCAGAGAGCAGCAGAGTCTTGCCCTTGCCTGTCAGCCAGGGAGTAGAGTCAGAACCAGGCCCTCTGACGCCCCTGGATGAAGGGTCCCGGATTCCAGCCGTGACCAGGCCTTCTCTGCTCACCCTTAGCCCCTGATCAGCCGCAACTACAAGGGCGACGTGGCCATGAGTGAGATTGAGCACTTCATGCCTCTGCTCATGCAGCGGGAAGAGGAGGGCGCCCTGGCCCCCCTACTGAGCCATGGCCGGGTGCATTTTCTGTGGATCAAACATAGCAACCTCTACTGTATCCAGCCCCCAGCTGGGATCCTGGAGGCCTGGGGTGGTAGCAGCTTGGGCCCAGAGAGAGTAGACTGAGGGCAGAAGTTGCACAGCACATCAGGGGCTCGGGTTGGGGTGGAGGGGATGGACAGAAATGAGGTGAGGGTGGGGGGACAGCCAGAGGATTTAGGATCTGGGCTCCATTTGAGACCTCCAAAACGGCACCTTTTCCTTAACTTTGCTGCACATAGTGGTGGCTACCACGCTGAAGAATGCCAACGCCTCCCTCGTGTACTCCTTCCTCTACAAGACGGTGGAGGTAGGTTCTGGCTTCCCGTTGGCCAGCTGGTTTGTCTGTCCACCCCCCTCCACCCCATTTGCTCTTCTCTTTCAGGATCCATCTCTCCTAGGAAGCTTCCCCTGACCTCCATTGAAACCCCATCTCTGTGTTCTCATTAGCTGCTAAGGGATCATCTCTCCCTATAGGGCAAGGACCAAGCAGGTCTTCAAGAGGGTGCACTGCTCAATCCTGGGCCAGAGAATACTGGGTTGCAGTCCCAGCCCCCTACTCTTCCTGGCTGTGTGACCTTGAGCAAGTCACTTCTCTCAGTGTCTAAACTGAGGGTTACAACAAGTCCCACCTTGGGGTGTTGTACAAATTAGTCAAATTCATATTTATGAGTGCTTCAAACAGGGGCTTAGTACACAGTGAGTGCTCAGTAAAGGTTTGGTGGTGGTGTTAGCGTTAGCACGGCTAGAGAATCCTATAATAATTTGAGTGCTTGCTAAATTGCATTCTCAGTGACCGAGAAAGTGCTCAGTAAATACTTTACAACAAACAAGGAATATGTATTGATTTGTCTCCTGCCAGGCGAAGAGGGGACACAGCTATGCACAAGGCAGGTGCAGTCCCTGCCTGTCCCGAGGAGTTAAAGGGCATGAAGGAGATTGAACAGGACATCATGAGAACCAGTGACTAGGGTGCTAGTCTCACTGTGATACTCAGAGGGGAGGAGGGATGTAGTGGCTTCACTGGGGAGGTGACATTTGAGCTGAGGCCTGAATGACAAGGAGTCCATTGTGAGAAGATTGTCCCAGGCATAGGGGACGGCATATGCAAAGAGGTGAGAACGGAAGGCAGGCCAGTGGGGCCGGAGCAGAATGAAGGATGGAGGGTTTCTCAAACTGTCAGATGACTGATAGGTTCTCTGCTGTGGTTTAGCCTACAAAACTCCCAGAGGCTCTGAACTTGGGGACCCAAACCCTTAAAGCCCTGTGAATTCAGGGGTTCCACGAACTTAGACGTATTTCTGTATAACAGATTTCCTTGGCCATCTCATATATTTTATGCATTAAAACCCTTCTGTAAACAGCACCAGATACACAGCATTCCGTGGTCCACCGGAAAGAAAAGAAACGAAAAGAAAAAGTCTCTAAGCCCTTCTAATCCCTCCTCCAGGAAGGCTTCCTGGACCTCCCTGCCTCTGGCTTCCTACTTTGTGGTTTCCTCATTTTCACACTCTACATGTTGTATTTCTCTTGGTCCCATTACCGGTCCATTTCCCCCACTAGACTGTTCCATGAGACCACGGACACTGTTGGTTGTGCTCACCATTAATGTCCCAGCGTTTGGTAGATAGTAGGCACTCAATAGTTGCTTGGTGGATTGCTGGCTGGCTGAGTGGGGCCCCAGCCCGTCGTATGGCTGTACCACAGCCACGCCTCTACTGGTGTGTGTTTCCCTGCACCCCCAGGTTTTCTCTGAGTACTTCAAGGAGCTGGAGGAGGAGAGCATCCGAGACAACTTCGTCATCGTCTACGAGCTGCTGGATGAGCTCATGGACTTTGGCTTCCCACAGACCACGGACAGCAAGATCCTGCAAGAGTGAGTGGGCCCTGGGGGCAGCCCCAGGGTGAGCCACTGATGGAAGGAACTTGGGGGGGGGGGAGAGGAGAGGGGAGTGTCCCTGGGTCCAGCTGCTAGTCACCCCCACCCTCCTGACAGGTACATCACGCAGCAGGGCAACAAGCTGGTGACTGGCAAATCCCGGGTGCCACCCACTGTCACCAATGCCGTGTCCTGGCGCTCTGAGGGCCTCAAGTACAAGAAGAATGAGGTCTTCATCGATGTCATAGAGTCTGTCAACCTGCTGGTGAGCCCGCACTCCTTCCGTGGCCTGGGGGGCAGGAGAGGAGGCCCGATGATGCTCCTTGACACCCCTCCCCCCCATATGTGCATTTTCAGGTCAATGCCAATGGCAGCGTCCTTCTGAGCGAGATCGTGGGCACCATCAAGCTCAAGGTGTTTCTGTCGGGAATGCCAGAGCTGCGGCTTGGCCTCAACGACCGCGTCCTGTTTGAGCTCACTGGCCGTAAGCATCTGGAGGGGGATGCACGAGGGAGCCCACCCTGCCCCTCCTGGGGACCCAGAGAATGCCAGCCGGTTTTCCACTCGGCACTCGAGCGCCCTCTGCTGGTCCTGGCCGGTGCTGCAGCTGCTGGCTCCGCGGCGCCCACAGGGCTTCATTGTTGGGTGCCTGGTCCACGCACCGGGAGGGGGGAGGCAAATCTCTGTCCCCGTGGAGCTGACATTCCAGTGGGCGTAGGAGGCGGAATAGCATCACATTTAAAAACCTGGCAGCAAGAGCCAGATTCCCTGAGTTCAGATCCTAGCTCTGCCCCTGGCCAGCTGGGCGGCCCTAGGCCTGCTCCTCATCCTTCCTGGGACTCAGTCTCCTTACCTGTGCGATGCAGGTAACAGTGCCTGGGAGGCGGGAAAGGCGGGGCTAGAGACCCTATCCCAGGCCTCCAGGGTCACCCACCCACTCGGCTCCGAGTTTCAGGGAGCAAGAACAAGTCCGTGGAGCTGGAGGACGTGAAATTCCACCAGTGCGTGCGGCTCTCTCGCTTTGACAATGACCGCACTATCTCCTTCATCCCGCCCGACGGCGACTTCGAGCTCATGTCCTACCGTCTGAGCACCCAGGTGAAGCAGGGTAAAGCCCCACTGCAAGGGGCGAAGGCCGACCCCCAGAACCTCCAAGAACTTCCTCTTCTGCTGTCTGCAGGTCAAGCCATTGATCTGGATTGAGTCCGTCATTGAGAAATTCTCCCACAGCCGCGTGGAGATCATGGTCAAGGTAGGCCCAGGGGAGCAACACTCAGCGCTTGATCTGCCAGCTCTCACGTCCTCCCTGGCTCCCCATCGCCCTCCAGCCACGCTGGTCTCCCCGGTTGTTCTCACGCACGTCAGGCACAGTTCCCTGAAGGGGCATTGCACTGGCTGTTCCTTCTACCTGAGTTGCTTTTCCAGCAGCAGGCTCACAGCCTGGACTCCCACCCTCTCCCGCCCCCTCTGGTCTCTGCTCTACTGACCATCACATCTACTTCTCTCCTGTGTGGATTTCTTTTCCACACAGCAGACACATAGCAGGTTCTCAATACTGTCTAAATGATGGACAAAGTATTAGCTGTCCCTATTATGATTTTAACTGAGCCTCTTACCTTGTAAGGGAACTAAGGGACAGGAGGGAAGAAATAAAAGATATGCTGTCCTCAAGGAGCTTGAGGCCAGCTGGAGAGACAGACAAACCTTCAGCAAGGTAGATCCCTAATCTGCCCACTTCACACTCCCTCCACTGCATATGCCCTGGTCTCCCAGCTCCTGCCTTTACCCCCACCGCTGCCAACTGTCTATTCCTTTACAGGGCACCTATGAGCATCAGTCTGGCTGTGTCTCTCTTCTGCCTGGAACTTTCCATGGCTCCCACTTCACTGAGAGTAAAAGCCAAAGTCCTGGCAGCCCACAAGGCCCCGTGACAGTCTTCCCTGTCACCTCCCTACCTTTTTTTTTTTTTTAAGATTTGATTGATTGATTGATTGATTGATTTATGAGAGACAGAGAGAGGCAGAGACATAGGCAGAGGGAGAAGCAGGCTCTTCGAGGGGAGCCTATGCAGAACTTGATCTGAGCTGAAGGTATGTGCTTAACCACTGAGCCACCCAGGTGCCTCTCACCTCCCTATCTTTACCTCTTTCCTCTGTCTTCCTCCCTCACTCCATTTCAGCTATATCGGCTTTCTCTATTCACACCAAGCAAGGTCATACCTCAGGACCTTTGCACTGGCTATTCCCTTTCTTTGGATCATACCACCTCCTTGTCCCAGGTACCCCACATGGCTCCTTCCCTCATCCCCTTCAGCTTTTTAGCTAAATGTCACCTCCTGAGAGTCCTTTCCTGATTTCCCTATTTAAAATTGCAACCCCTTATCATTCCCCACCTCCCTCTCTGCTCTATTTTTTCCCCTATGACTTAACACCAACTGACATGTTTTACCTATTAACTTTCTTTTATTTAAAAAAGATTTTATTTATTTATTCCTGAGAGACACACAGAGAGAGGCAGAGACATAGTCAGAGGGAGAAGCAGGCTCCTTGCAGGGAGCCCAATGTGGGACTCCATCCCGGATCCCAGGATCACACCCTGAGCCAAAGGCAGACGTTCAACTGCTGAGCCACCCAGGCATCCCTACTTATCTACTTTCATATCAAATTATATATATACATACATAATATTTATGTGGTTTAAAGAAAGTACTCAGCAGGGATCCCTGGGTGGCGCAGCGGTTTGGCGCCTGCCTTTGGCCCAGGGCGTGATCCTGGAGACCCGGGATCGAATCCCATGTCGGGCTCCTGGTGCATGGAGCCTGCATCTCCCTCTGCCTGTGTCTCTGCCTCTCTCTCTCTCTGTGTGACTATCATAAATAAATTAAAAAAAAAAAAAAAAAAAAAAGAAAGTACTCAGCATATTCAAATGTGCTTGACCACAGACTCTGAGCCCCCACATGGCCCTCCCCCAATTATTGCTCACCCCTTCCCCAGAGGTAATCATGATCTTCAATTTTATGTAAATAATTTCTTTGCCTTTCTTTATAATTGTGCCATCCATATTTTTTAAAAGATCTTTTTATTTTTTAATCTTTAAAGATTTTATTTATTTATTCATGATAGACCCACAGAGAAAGGCAGAGACACAGACAGAGGGAGAAGCAGCCTCCCAGCAGGGATCCCAATGTGGGACTTGATCCCGATCCCAGGATCACACCATGAGCCAAAGGCAGACGCTCAACTGCTGAGCCACCCAGGCATCCCTCACTTTTTATTTTTATCTTTAAGTTTTATTTTTAAGCAATCTTTACACCCATTATGGGGCTCAATCTCACAATCCCAAGATCAAGAGTTGCACGCACCACTGACTGAGCCAGCCAGGCGCCCTGCCACCCACATTTTTACCATAAATATTTTGTTCTGCTGGTTTCCGATCCTATCAGTGAACTGACTTGCTTTGTGTAAGATTGATTTTTTTTCAAAGATTTTATTTATTCATGAGAAACACACAGAGAGAGGCAGAGACATAGGCAGAGGGAGAAGCAAGCTCCTCACAGGGAGCTGGATCTGGGACTCGATCCCAGGACCCTGGGATCACGACCTAAGCCAAAGGCAGATGCTCAACCTCTGAGCCACCCAGGCGTCCCTGTGTAAGACTGACTTGAACACAAGTCACAGGAACTGTACCTATGGCCCTTTTTATAGCTGTAGAATATTCCACCATGGGGATCTTTTCCAACTATCCCTTCTCCTGCGGGAGTTGTCCTAATTCTTGGCTCCTCTAGTTGTTGCCATGAACAGCTCTGTGCATGTCTCCCAGTGTCCCAAAGAGCTCCTACACAACTTAGAGTGAGCCCTCTTTTACAGATGGGTAAGGTGAGGTTTGGAGGGATGAAGATGCCACCATCTAGCAAGGGCAGGAAGCTACTTTGAACTTAGGTCTGCTTGGCTCAAGAGTCTGTGTTTTTATTATGTATTTTTATTTTTTAAAGATTTTATTTGAGATAGAGAGTGAGAGACTGAGCTTGGGGTGGAGGTGGCTACACAGGGAGAAGGAGCCTGCTGAGCAAGGAGCCTGACACGGGTTCCATCCCAGGACCCCAGGCTCATGACCTGAGACAAAGGCAGATGCTTAACCCACTGAGCCACCCAGGTGCCCCAAGAGTCTGTGTTTTTATATTTGACCTTGTTCCCTGGTTTTGGGGTGTCAGGGAAGTTGGACTGCAGGGTGAATGGTCACCAGGCAGGGTCTTGACACCCCTCAATGTCCCCATCGCTGTGCGCAGGGAAAAGGGGAAGGGGCCGTTAATACTGGTGCTTCCCGGAAAGAATATCCCTTCTGGTTTATTTCTAGGTCCTCTGCCCCGATCCCACCTCTCAGATATCCCTCCCCAAATTCATCAGTAGTAGTAATCATAATGCACATAGAACACTTAAAATCCCTGTGTTCAAAGTTTGTCTCGTGTCATGTGCTAGATACAGATAAGGTAACTTGTTCATTTATTTGTAAGGAAGGCCAGCGATGGTTGACAACACAAATTCGACTCAAGTCCCTGCTGTGCCAGGTACCAGCTTACTGTCTCGCACAAAGTGCCTCAGTCTCCTCATCTGTAAAATGGACCTTAGGGATGGGGAATTAGTGAGAGGGCCAAGTAGTTGGCTCAGGGCCCAGCACGTTAGGGGCTTTTTTTTTTTTTTTTTTTTTTTAAAGATTTTATTTATTTATGAGAGACACAGACAGAGGCAGAGACACAGGCAGAGGGAGAAGCAGGCTCCACGCAGGGAGCCCGATGTGGGACTCGATCCTGGGACTCCAGGATCATGCCCTGGGCCAAAGGCAGGCAGTCAACTGCTGAGCCACCCAGGCCTCCCGTAGGGGGTCATTAAATGCCCATTATCAAATAAAAACTCCTCTGTGATGGGCAGTGTTGGCACTTTGGGCCAGGCAAAGGTGTAGGATGCTTTCCAAAAGGA